>NC_138508.1:33904369-34492226 GCF_964252035.2 Podarcis erhardii | reverse complement strand
GCATAAGGTCATCCAACCCACAAGCTTCATGGCTAAGCAAGGTTTGAACTTGGGTCTCCCCAACCCTAGTCTCCCACTCTAACCCTGTGGTAGTTAATATGGAACCCTCCAGATTTGGGAACTACAATTCCCTTCTGCACCAGCCACCATGGTCAGCGATGATGGGACCTTCTCAGTAGTGGTGCCCTCCTTGTGGAATACTCTCCCATCAGATGTCTAGGAGATAAAGAACAACAGAACAACACTACTTGTAGAATACATCTGAAGGCAGCCCTGTATCAGGGAGTTTGACTTTTATTATGTTTTTATATGTTGTGGAAGCCGCCCAGAGTGGCTGGGGAAACCCAGCCAGATGGGCGGGGTATAAATGATAAAATTATGAAATAAAACATTATTATTATTATTATTATTATTATTAAGCCCACCTGTATTAAAGGGTGGGAAACCACACACACAATATACACAGGTATATTGGAGCTCAGAGCCCATTGGGCCACTAACCCAGCCCAGAGTTGCTGAACTTTATAGTGTTAAATCTATGAAGCAACTTATATTATTTTGTATGGTGGAACAACACAACTTGAAAACTTTCTTATCGGCTTGTATTCGGTCAGAACACCAACATCTAGTGTACTAAATGCGGTGATTTAAGACTCCTGCTGACTTGAGACATTGGGAAACTGTTATCAGTGGGTCTTACTCCCACGTAACAGTGTGTGTGGCTATGGTGTTTTATCTAGGCAGCCAGGGCTGCTCCGCATGTCAAGATTTGTTTGCACCAGGTCAGTAAGGACTTGCTTTTTAAAATCCTCCTATATACACAGAACTCCCTGTGCGCCTTTTGGACTGTATCTGTAGGTTTCCCACTCTGTGTCAAATAACTGGGGTCAAATAAGTGTTGCTTACTTTTTATAATACATGGAAGATGGATATTCCTCTGGAGGTTCTGGACTCTCCTTCCTTGGAGGTTTCTAAGATGAGGTTGGATGGCCATCTGTCATGGATGCTTTAGCAGAGTTCCCTACATTGCAGGGGGTTGGACTAGATGACCCTTGGGGTCCCTTCCATCTCTATGATTCTAAGTTTTTTCTGCCTCAACAATATTTTATTATGTTTCTATGATTTTATGTAATTGTATTTTGTATAAATTATAAAAAAGGTTGGGAAACACTGATCCAGAGTATCAATTTTTAGAGACCTAAATTCTCAAGTGCTGTTGGAGCTAGCCTGGGCACATATTTGTGACAACAGGACTTTTAGCATCGTAGCCAGAGTAAACATTACTAGATGAACCATCTTGTTCTTTTTTGCTCTGAGGTCAGCTTAAAAATGGAAAAGACAGCCATGCAATGCTTTTCTAATGGTGCCCAGAAAATAAGTCCAGACCATGTATGCAGTGAGCACAGAAGTGTTATTTTATTTCTTCTCCGTAGTTCGCAAACAGAGGGAAGTTAATATTTACCAGCAGCAAACAATCAGGTCCTTTTGGGGGAATGCATGTGGGAGACTGGGACTTGGCAGGTTGCCTCCAGAGGATTCTGAACTGGGTACAGCAAACCAATCACTGCTATCATTTTCTACGTCACAGAAAAAGAAGCCATGTTTACCTCTGGGTTTTGCTATCGTTTTATAACTTCTGTATTACAATAATGAGATTAGTGCCATAGGAACCTGTAAAATAAGTTCTTTGGGTTGTTTTTTCCTGAAGTGGGAGAGGCAATTAAAACACGTGCTGAGATTTAAGAAAGCAGAGTTTTGGAAAACAAGCTGTTGCTAGAAAAGGGAAGGGGCAAGTGATTTTACCTATTTAATAGCAGTATACTGAATAGAATGATGGTCGTGATCTGCAGATTTCATTGTTACCCCCACCCCATGTCCAGAACACAAAAGAGCCTGCCAAAATATTTGGGTTGTGTTATATTTACATTTGACTTGCAAAAGGTTGCATTAAAAAACATTCATTTCTGTTCCCATTGTTATTGCTGTAAAAGAGATTATTAAAATGCTCAAAACCAGATTAGAAGCAGCTTGTAAGCATTTACAGTCTAAAGTGAGCACTATTTAAGATACTTCGGGAAACATGAAGTTATCCGAAACGTAAGTTGAACAGTGTTACTTTTTTGCAGCAGAAATTTAGTCGATGGAACATCAGATTTAAATCTTAAATCCACAACTCCTATGTAAAAATTCTGGCCATGATAGGGAAATGCATTTGCCAACATCCATAGAAGAATAGAATAGGTTCTAACTGAACTATATGTTGTAGTTTCCACACTCTATTTTTATGAATCATATGCAAAAAGCCATATTATTTTCACTTATTGAGAACATTTTTTCTGTTGACGCAAGTTGACTGCTGGGTGGAAGACAGCTGCTTCCTATTCCTTCCAACTGCAACAGCAGCAAGAAGAGGCCAATTTCCTTGAATCCTCCTTGACACTTGACATTTCTGATCTCACTTCCTAGTTAAAAGAACACACGGTGTAGAAAGTAGGGAAAAGGTATCTATATCTTTACTGCGTAAGAGGACATTCATGTACAGGTGACATAAAAAGGGAAGGCAACCATGTCATTAAGGAGATTGGTGCAACGTAAGCTGAACCTTCTGAAAACAAGGTTTGAGTACTATCTTTGCAGACAGAAATTTAGTATTCCAGATAGAAAAGCACATGCCAGGTATAGTTCTGGATGCAACTTTCACTAGCTGCACATGCTTTTCTTCAGTACATTAGCATTAAACTAAAAAAAGTGATGCCGCATCTTTTCCTAGTCTTCACACCCAGTCATGCTTTCATTCCCGAAGAAGCATGAGAGGAGTTGGGTTTCTAGCATCAAATAAGGACCTAGACTAATGTGCACTTGGAAAATCAGGTGTGCCTTAGATACGTATTAAGATCTACCTAAGCGATTTGGTCAATTTACTCTGAAATGCCACTAGTCAGAAATCACACATTATTTTCCACTTCATGTCTTGCTACAATTTTACTTTAAAAATTTCTCATAAATTTAATTAAAAACAAACATGAATTGGGATCTTGCTTTGAGCTTTTCCTTTCTTTCTTTTCCCCAGTCTTCGCAGTACTGTACGTCAAAGAAAAAGAAAAACCCTCTATGTACCCACAGCACAGGAATGAAAAAAAAAGTGTTTTATTATTTATTTTTACACATAAAGGTCTTTATTAAAAAGTAAGGCTGGTAGTGGAATTTTATTTTGATGCATAAACTTGATAGAAGTGGTACATTACAGAAATTGTATACCATGGTGGATAAACAAGTCAGTCACAGGTATGGGTTATTCTTTTTAAAAATTAGAATCAATAATTAGCATAAACATTCTTTCCCCTAATTACATCGTAAAGTGCCTCGTGTAGTCATATTCTATTGTCGGAATGACTGCTTGTACAAATTTCAAAAAAATTAGAAGGTACCTGAATATTTAATTAAGGAAAATCAACCCAGTAGTTCCACAAGGAGAAGCAAGTTTTTAACCTCAAAGCAGCCAAGTAAAAACCACAAGTTTTAACAATTCAACCTTCCTCAACTGTCAAGCACCAATGTACCTCTTTGGAAAGAGATAGATAAGGCTACCAGTCTAGTCTAGTGGAACAGTTTTAATGGCCAGAGAGTGCCTTCCACATGCATAAAGACGACTGAACAATTAGTTTTTATTATAGTTATTGCTGCCTATGCAAACTAGGCCTATTGGGAACAATGGACTTAAGTAATCTGCTGGATCAGGTCAAGCATGCATCCAGTGGCCAAACAGGTGTCTATGGGAAGCTTGTATGCAGTACAACAGTACTCTTTCCACTTGTGCTCACCAGTAACGAGTATTCAAGACATACAGGCTCCAACAATTGTGGTAGAAAGTAGCTATTATGGCTAGTATTAATTGATCAGTTTTATCGCTCATTCTAACTTAGGTGGATATCACCAATAGCACTGCATTAAGGAAAAAATACATTGGATAGTATCCAACAATGTAGACTTCTAGAGGTGCAACAGAACTTCTCCTGCCTCTCCACACCCTATGTGCCCTCCCCAAATATGGGTGAACCCCCAAAACAGATTCAGGGGGAACACAGAAGAGAAGGGAGTAGGTAGAGGAGATGTTCCACGGCACAGCCATACGTCCTTGCACTAATAAAACTACGTCCCTGGATACCACTCGTTTTTAGGCTTAGCCATGTGTGAACCATGGATTAATTTAAGAATCTTTTCGATTCACATCACCTAGTGATAGTCACACCCAAAGTGGCCCATTCTTATAAGGCAGTCACTCTGAGTGCCTTAGCACGGCTGAGTGTAGCAGCCCCCCCTGAAACTTGAACATGCGCCTGAGCAGGGGCTGGGAGGGGAAAGTGGGAGAACACATTCTGAATAATCAGTGCAGAGAAATCAGTGCAGAGCCCTTTTCTAAAAAACTAACACACACACCTATTTTTGGCAGTTGGATAAAAGGATACATATGAACTCCAAGTTCTCCCCCACCTTCTGCCACAGTTTCAATGATTTTCTTCATCACTTCCGCATGTCTGAAAGCAAATGGTGAATATCTTGAAATATACATATATTGCATTATTATATAATACAGTAAGTTATTTGATTACAGTTTGTATGCAAGATAGTTGTTGGCGGCAGAAGCAAGCAATGAGAATTGAAAAATAAAGTTTAAATAGCTACTTCAAGCCATCTCTGGTTACTGCTTGGGCAACAGCAAGGCAGGTCTGCACTAGTATTCAATCTACTCCTATTTTATCATTGTTATTAGTGGAACTGGCAGAGATAATGTGGCAGCACGGGAGAACTGTATGCCAACAAGGCTGGTATTACAACTTCCTCTCAATCCAATGCAGACTGAACAGGACCAGGGAGGTTATCAGGGATTGAATGCTACTGGACACAGCTAATGGATAGGCCTTCTAACGTAGAGTTAACACATAGGCATCCAAAGCAGGCATCACTACCTGGAGGTAGTATAGTATTTAACAGTTGCTTAAAACATTACTCAAACCAGTATTTCTTCCACCATCTATCGCAATCACCCTATTCAAGGACTTCGTTTTCAACAGAATCATAACAAGGAAACAGTACTGCATCAACTAGGGTTGTAGCCTTTGCGATGAACCTCATTAAGCACTCAGAATGGTCCCAAGTGGTGAGTATTTTACAACCAATTCCCAGTAACTCTTTTCCATAACATACCCTCACGCAACTGCTGAAGCTGGAAAAGTAAAAGGAAGACAGTGATGAGAGCAGGACAAGCAGCCCAACACCATCAGAGCCAATAACTATTGGAAGTCTTTTCCAAAACAACATGCTGAAAACTTGGGAGGATGCTGATGCTGAACACAACTTTGCATTGTTAATTAACTAATGAAATACTTTAAGAAAGCTAAACAACATGGATGGAAAACTGCTGTTTTTAAACAATTCAGAAAATGAAAATAAAAAAAGGATTCAGCCAACAGCAGAAGAACTCAAGGGACACCAGATTTTATTTCAAGTTGCGGAAGTGAAAACTGTGCCAGTCTATTAACCCTCTTAGTGAGTTCATCATGAATCCTACTAAGGAAATGATTGCCACATTTTTGAGAACAGATGTTGTGCAGCAGAATGAGCAAAATAAAACTCAGTGTAACACAATATTGGGAAACTCTGAGCAAACATTGGTTTCATATTATTCTTGCATTCTTACTGGGTTTCCGTTGCCCATTAACACCAGTGGCTTGTTATCAGGCTTAATACAATAAGTCTGTTGTACATGATAGACTTGCTGTTTTATGTGCATTTAATAATAAGGTAGAGGAAAGCCCTTAGCATGCTAATCTCAGGAGATATTGCTTTCAGCTCCTTCAACTTGGTCAAACACAGACCTTGAAGTGGCCAAAATGGCAAAACAGCTGGACAGCAGAGTTTGGCACTACATTTCAACTTCCTTTCCAGACTTAAGGGTCCAAACTTCTCAGTAAGTGAATATTAAAAGCAATATAGCCCCCACTCCTATTTGCTGACAGAAAAGAACTTGAGCTACTTGTGCCCAATAAGAGTTTATTTTTAAAAATCAGTCATGCTGTTATTCCCAGAGATTTCCATTCAGAATTGTTCAGTCTCTTTTGCTAGAGATGCTAAACTGTCCTTTTGACTACAAAGTCAAAGGGACTTTGCCAGAGTAAGGGCAAAAGGTGTTCACCTGTTCCGGCAGAACACAGAACTGGAGAGTTTTAAAATGAGTTTTAAAAGTTAGCATGCTCCTGTTATTAAAATGAAGGAGAATCCCAGAATCTTCCCACCCTTTTAAACTGCAAAAACAAAATGATGGAAGTAACCAGCCTAATCAGAACATTTAACTTCAACACCTTAAGCAGGTAACACTGTATTTCAAGAGTTCAACAAGAAAATGAGGGCTTCAGAGTGAAGACAAATGCATGTTCTATCCATACAGCAAAGTGTGACGTTTTGTGTAAACAGACAGCCTGAAAATATTTTTTAAAAAATAAAACAAAGAAACCCAAGTAGCAGAGCCTGAGATTGCAGCTTGAGGCATGACAACTGTTCTCATTTCCAGGATGATTGCCTGACACCTTCTGGAGAGTTTGGAAAGTGGAAACAAACCATAAAATTTACTTTTAGTTGGCAAGACCCCCAGCAGTCTGACTTCACAGTGGCCATCAAAGTCCAATGGGCAAAATCCAACAGCATCCACCCACTAGCAGGACACAACTGGCAGAACAGATTTCCTGTCTCCATGCAGCTCCCTAAAACACCCAAGATCTACTCCAGAGATTGAGGGAGCCTTTAAGAACACATGCAGGATGGGCAAGAGAGTTGCAGGGAAGGGGGAAAGGGAAGAAGAGGACTTCCCATTGCACAAGTGGAAGTCCGCTCAAATGACACTGTGCACTGTGTAACAGACCCAATAAATTAGAATGAGAGCAGTTTGAACTGAGTGCTGGGGAAAAGGGTTTCAGAGTTTAAGACCAATAAAGAATACAATAAAGAATAAAAAAGATACTAAAAAGTGGCCAGAATACAAAATACATTTCATCCACCAAAACTTTTTTTATGCTGTTAGTAAATTCATATGCTGTTAGAATGCAGACTGAATTATACCTGCACGGATGAACTGAACACATTGGAGGTGGAGGAAGATGGGGATGGTTTTCGATTGTCACAGTCTTTTTGACATGGTCTTGACTAATATCTTCATACATATAGTCTACAGTTAATGGCTGTCGTTGCTACAGAGACGGAGAGAGAGAGAGACAGAGAAGTAAAGACAAATTGCATAGATTCCTTCTCTGTAATTAAACAAAGAATTTCAGCCAAGCAAATAGTGTTTTATTCTGGATTGCTTTATTTGATGTTTTAGTGTGCTCTGGTTATCATCCCGTTTGGACTACTCTGCATGGGGCTACTTTTGAAGGTGACTCAGAAACTATAACTAATCCAGAGCGCAGCTGCCAGACTGGTGACTTGGAGTGGCCGCTGGGACCATGTAACACTCGTCTTAAAGGATCTACATTGGCTCCCCGTACGTTTCGAGCACAATTTAAAGTGCTGTTGGTGACGTTTAAAGCCCTAAACTACCTTGGTCCTGTATACCTGAAAGAGCATCTCCACCCACATTGTTCAGCCTGACAGTGAGGTTCAGCTCCAAGGGCTTTCTGGTGCTTCCCTCACAGCAAGAAGTTACACTGAACCAGGCAGAGGGCCTTCTCAGGAGTGGTGCCTGCCCCATGGAACACCCTCCCATCAGATGCCAAGGAGATAAATAATTATACAACTTGTAGAAGACAAATGAAGGCAACCCTGCATAGGAAAGTTTTAATGTTTGGTGTTTTATTATGTTTTTATATCTGCTGGAAACCATCCAGAGTGGCAGGGGCAATCAAGTCAGATAGGCGGGTACAAATAATAAAATTATTATTATCATTAACTAATTTGATTTCCCCCGCCATAAAAGGTAAAGCAGTATAAAAATGAAATTAATAACAACATAAAACAAAACTTGTTTTGCAAGCCTCATACAGTAAGCCTGCAACTTAGCTGGGGGTTACATTCTGCGGATTGTGCCTACAGCCAAAATCACATATAGTCAAAGCCCACTGGAACTGCAAAAATAAAAAATATGTATTTGGTCAACAGGGAGCTGAGTGCAAGAAACAAGTTCCATTATTTTCTTGCTGACTTCCAGTGTGCACCACAAAAGTAAGCTTCATGCAAGAGCGACACCAAAGAAAGCTTGTTTACATTTGTTTGCAGAAGGCTGCATGATCTTTGACACAGTATGTCTGAGGCCCCTTACCATAACCTATTACCAATTTTATTGCACTACTGAGCTCTGAACAGATTCAAATAAGGAAAAAAGAATGTTGTACCTCATCATAACCAAATAACCAGAGCCTTGGTGTTTGGTAGTATTTGTCATATGTGATGTAAAGGTCATACGTCCTGGTCTGTAGGATATCTTCTTCTTCTCCCCCTCCTCCTCCAACATCAGCTTTTGCCTTGGCAGCTTCCACTATTTTTCTTGTATCCAATGTTGCCTGCTCAAGATTTTAAGAAATAAATTGATAGCTTTAAAATGTCAGCTGTTGTCCACTCCCCACCAAATTCAATGACTACAGGCATTAGGTGGTGGTATAAACTCTTTTCATTGAACTGGTGGTTAGTTTTTAATGAAAATATACATATGAAGTCCACATGCAGTTTTAAAAAGAATATGCTACTGGACATATGTTGAAGTCAGAAGAGACATTGCTGCTGCCCAATGAACACAGTGCACTTACATCATCTGTCTCCAATAGCCCACTCTCTTCATAATCTGAAAGGATATAAAAAGATCATGTTACTATTTACTGCTTTTGTTAAATATTTATGCATGCCCAGGGTGTTCAAGGAAGATGCAGATTAAGAATGAAGTTGTCAAGTTTATAAAAATATACTTTGCAGTGTATGCTGTAACAAAGAATGAATTCCTCAATATAAACATTAAATTATATTGAGGTGCACATGCTATGTTGTTAATCACTTCTCACCCCACCCACGGGATAAGCTGCTGTGTTGTCACAGAATGCTCACAAACATTCTCTGTGTCAAGTGGTAGGAAAAAGCAGGCAGGCTGAGGGCTGGGTAGAGTGCCCAAGAGGAAGGCAAAATCAGGATGAAAGAAAAGGAGCAGTGTAGGTTAAGACAGAGGAGCTCAAGCAAACTATAGAGAGTTAAGAAAAGGAAAAGAAGGGAAAGTGTGGTTGAAAAACCACTCATGGTTCAAAGGAGCTTTATGGTATAGCTCCCCCTGTAAATATAAATATATTCTATGGTGGAATTTTACCATTTTTTTCTTTATGAAGATTATGAATTTGATTATATTTCCTAGCAGTTCACCTACAATTACTTCCTGAATTACTTTTTATACTTAGGAGCATATACTTTTCTTATGTGTTCCAAAACTTAAAAGGGGCCAATTCTGTCCTCTTGGCATCTTTTTTCCATATTTGTTAATGACCACAGACAAGTGATTAGTAGAAATTAGGTGGAAACCAAATTTGTGTGAGCAGATTTAAGCTCAAGGCACTTCACCCTAATCTTCATGTGCCCCCAAAATCTGCTCCAGAGGTGTTGTAAAATTAATAAAAATTATTTTTTTTTAAAAAAACAAAATCTGCTCCAGAGGGCTCCCCAAATGGCATGCCATTTCTGTCTCTTAAGATTACAGTGTAATTGTCATTATTTTAATTTGCCTTGGTATCATCCTTTCTACTAGGTTGGCTTTCTTAGCTTCTTTTCACCTAATCTGTCCCTTAAAGTATTGTGCCCTACTCATCAGAATGCCACTGAATTGTCAGGCCAGTTGTGTGATTATAGTAATTTAAGACTACATCTTTTAAGTTGCTCTTATTGATTCGTTACTGGATACTGACTACTGGTAGCAAATTTTAAAAATAAGAAGGTCTTATCAGTCTTTCACACTTGCACCCCACCTTTCCTCAAGACACTCAGGATGGCTAGAGAATCATGACTATTTGAATGGAACAAGACAAAAATAATCTTGGGCTAGTTTTGTATCACTTACATTCCATCTTACATAACACAACGTAGAAACACAAATTTCTTCCATGTACCTCAACTCTAGTGAGTGACTCCTTGAATATATTACTTTTAAATTTATTGCTTCATGAAGGAAGTGCTTTAACTCTTTCCTGCAAGGGGTTCCAAGAGGCATTTTAACTTCACCACAACCCTGTGATGAAGTAACAGAGCTTCACAACTGTGCAGGTATTTGAATCTGATTTCCTACATTTGAGCCCAATACTCTAGTCCAGGGGTCGGCAACCTGCGGCCCATGGAGGTCATTTAACTGGCCCACAAGCCGTCCCTGGTCCAAGCTGCCTGGCAAGTCCCCGCACGCTGTGCTAAACTGGTACAGCGTGGGGACTTGCTTCTGCGGCGCAGAAAATTGTGTCTGCACAGACGCCGAAAATCGTGTCAGCACAGGAAATCATGGGTGCTCAGGCACAGGAAATCGCGGACGTGCACGCTCACGTGCAATCCACCCCACGGAGGGATCTCTGCTGAAGTGAACCGGCCCAGGCGAGGTAAACCTTGCCGACCCCTGCTCTAGTCTCTACACCTCACTGGAAGTGATGAGTAACTCCCAATCAAAGCTCTTGCCTCAGAATTAAATCTATACAGATGAATCCCATTAAAAATTCATCTAACCTTCTTCTCATCTAAGACCTCCATTAAGAAAGTTTCCCCAGTACTTTCTCCTTTCTCAACTGTGTTCCAATGTTTATAAAATTCTTCCTAGCTTATCATTCTGGAGTCTCAGTTTGAATTCATTGCTTCTTGTCCACAAGAGCAACAACCCATCCCCCTCCACCTCAAGGGACTGTTTTATGAATTTAAATAACTGCAGTGAAGTTTGCAACGCTATGCAGGAAGGAATCTTCTGCAGAAAGAATTCTGTGCACAAAATGGACTCAAAAGTGCAATGATGGCAAAGTTATTGTTTTGCTTCTGCTTCATACCTAATAACAACATGCTCTAGTGAAGAATTCCTTGAAGTGAGTGGCCATTACCTTCCATATCAGCTGCCTCTCCCTCATCATCATCTTCATCATCACAAGACCCTGAGCGCTCTGGTAACTTTGTATTGTCCTTTGAAGACAAGAAAAAGCAATGTCCCGTTTCAGTGTTCCTGACTAGAGCATTCATGCATCAAACTTAAGAGATCACTCAGCAATTCCATGAATGGGAAGATTGAATCACTCTGCCAACTTGCAAACTGGCCACTCGCTGTGGTACCAAAACACAAGGACCAAAACGTACCAATAAATGTGTCAATAAAGCTTGTTTCTTGATCATCATGAAAGTATATGAAAATATTGTATGGCAGTAAAGCCCTGCTCTAAATGAAATCCAATGCAATGAGTCATAGCTAGTTTTTCAATTCAAATTCAAATTGTACAGCCCTCTCAAAGCATGCCGTTTCTTTTTAAAAGTGGTGACCTCACATTCCTATGCTGCATCAGAGACTGCACACCCTGGCTGGGATAAAACTGAAGACAGCAACCACAAAGCATGCAAACTTTTCCACTCTTGAATACATTTTCTCTTTTGGAAAAATTAGAAATGTTTTGTGTAAGAATGAAGCACTTTTGCCAAGCATAAGCACAACTCAGTCCAGCCATTTCTAGATAAGATGGAACAAGGGTAAACCTACCCATTCCCTCACCTGAGCAGTCTACGTCAAGGATGGGAAACCTGGGGACTCTGTTCCCACCAGCCCCAGCCAGCACAGCCCATGGTCAGGGATAAGGGCAGCTGCAGGCCAGTTGTCCATATGCCTCCTCCATTACATTTCCAGAGAGTGACAACGTGAGAACAGGCCTTTTCTGTGGTGGCTCCCCATTTGTGAAATGCCTTCCCCATGGAGGCTTGCCTGGCGTCTTCATTACATACCTGGTGCCAGGTGAAAACATTCCTCTCCTCTTCTCCCAGGCCAATCTATGGCCTTTTAAAGGAGGGAGGGTTTGTCGCTTTTGTCTGTTACTATGCTATGTATTGTTTGTGCCCTTATATTGTAAACCAACCTGTGATTCTCGGACAAAGGGTGGTATAGAAATTTAATAAATAAATAAAAACACTTGGACAGCCACAGGAGTCCCATCCCTGCTCTAGGTAGCCAGCAGTTTGAGGGATGCAATGTAACCACAAATTAACTGCTCTCCTATCTAAACCAGCCGTCAAGACAAAAGGACAAAAATGTGCTTTAAATCTCTGCACTGCTATGGGTGGCTACCTTCACATTAGCCAACATGGCTCTGTTACCTGTGGGCTTCAAAAACTTTCCTGAATTTGTTTTCACGAATATGCTTGCATTTAATCTACAGAAGAGTGCCTCCCTCAATACAGAAGTATGCAGTAGATTTACTGCTGTGATTC
Source organism: Podarcis erhardii (assembly GCF_964252035.2). Classification (NCBI taxonomy): domain Eukaryota; kingdom Metazoa; phylum Chordata; class Lepidosauria; order Squamata; family Lacertidae; genus Podarcis; species Podarcis erhardii. Next base: position 34,479,773 of record NC_138508.1, on the reverse strand, counting down.
ATATTAGGCATCTAACCTACTGTTCCAGACATAAAAGGGAAAATATTTTTTCTTCAGGGAAAGCAGTTACGCCAGCAAGCATACCAAGCTGTTAGGTTTACTCAGTGCTATTTTTCTAGAAACAGAGGTGCCAGAACTCACCGTGAACACCTCCCTTGTTCTCTTAGAATGGCAATGGTGCCCATTGAGAGGTGCCAGAACTGGGTTCCGGCAAGTTCCGGCTGAAAAAAAAACCCTGGGTTCACTTTGTATTACCCATCAGCATATTAGCCACAGATTCACAAGTTAATACCTTGCTCTCCAGTGTGATCTCCTTAATGGATTCTGTCACTCCTGTAACGCCTGTAGAGAGCACAGATATAGTCAGAACTAGGGAGAAACCTGCTATTATTTTGATTCTACAAACAGCTGCTTCCCACCCCAAACCCTGGGTGATGGCAACTGTGACTCATCATTTTCAATGGCTGCTTTTTCAAATGGTTAAGGATCGAGATTCAGTGAGGAAAACTAAAATCTGAAGATGGTCTCCAGGTCTGGACATTTATGTGTTCTAGAGATTATTCAGAGTACACGAGAATAGAGACCGCAAGCTGGGCATTTACAAGTTTAATATACAAGAGAAATATATAATACCTGCATTGTGATATGTGTCCACCCATCCTCCATCCCCATCATCTTCTTCTATAATGGCTTCCAGTTCATCCGAATACTCCATTTGTTTACATCGCTTATAGCATGGCACTACAAAAAACAGCAAACACCGTTCATTCACAAAATCAGCTGGAGATAAATTCTCCCAGGGTTTTCAGAACTGGAGGTTGATGTATATACTTCACAAATCTTAGCACATGTTTTTGGAGCATGGGTTTAGTCTTAAGCGAAGCTTACTGCTCTGGGGAATCCAAATGTGTCCAGGCACAAAATGGACACTAACTTAGCTAGGAGCTAAAATACACAGAAAGCATTTAGCAAGCAGTCCAGATGTCACTTGAAACTTATATGCACTAAGGGTAAGTGCCTTCCTGAATTTTATTGAAGCATTTGATTCAGCATCACATAGAGGAACTGCTGCTTAAAAGCAGAAGACCTAAGGATCAGCATATGTATTAGATCCTAAGTATGACATAATCATAAAGAACTGGTACAGTATTTGAATGTTCTCTCAGTTTTGTATAAAGTACATGTTAATAAGCTTCATTCAGTTTTGTTGTTTTGGATCAAGACAGAAGCAGGTATTGAAATACCTGTCTTGGATCAAGACAGAAGCAGGTATTGAAATAATTGTTCAGGCCTCTAGTCTAACCCGCTGCTGTGGGATAAGAACACCTGCCTGCCCTATGTCCCTCACCAATCCAGTCACCCAAGCCAACCTACCCCATAGTGGTGCCCTCCTGATGGTTGTTGGAGCTGTAGTCCAACACATCTGGACTACATTATGCATTGCATAAAGATGTTTACAGAACAGCACCAAATTACTCATACAAGTAATCCATACCACAAGCACAGTTTGCTTACCCATGTCATGCACATAGGGAAGCTAAGGATCTCAACAGTTCACATAGCGACTCTCAAGATATAAAACTGTGCACGCCTATCAAAGTTGGTTCAACAGCAAGTATGGAAGTAAAGATACATCTGCAGGGCTGTCGCTGGTGCATATTCAGTCACAATCACAGCACTAGTGCCAAACTTACCATTTCTAGTGACCAAGAACTGTTTGTCTGTTGGGAGATATGCCTTGACCTTTAATTCTTCTCCTGTAGCCCTTAAAAATATGAAGTAAGGCTGTGAAAAGCTGCGGACAATCAGAGACCAATTCTGGCTCTTATGCAACAGAATGTTTCTGCTAAAGCAGAAAAACACTCTGACCAGTTTCAAAGATTATTTGCCCTGTGGCACAGAAAGGGGGGGAGGGAGAAAAGAGAAAACTACCCAAGTAGTTTTCCCCCTTTGGAAGACAGACCTAGTTGTCTAGTGCATGGAATCCCAGTCTGCATTGCCACTTCTGTTAAATGATAAGAGCATTCTCAGAATTGCATTTCTTCTGCTTCCCCTTTTACAACATGCAATGCATCAAGCTTATTGTATCTGTTGCAGGTAGGAGAAAAGGGGCTTCTGTGAGCTCAAACCAAAGGAACTGCTCAAAGCCTGTTACAAGTTGTAGACAGATAGGCATTTTTCAATCCTACCATTGTTCTAATCCTAAAAAAAACACCTTTAGACTGCGGCTAATGCAAAATGTTTCACTAACTATACATAAAAAACCCTCTTTGGGTATATTAAATATTTGTCTTTGTATCCTGATAAAGCTTAAAAGCTAAATTGAAAATGAAGTAAGTACAAGCTCACAAAAAATACAACACATATCTTGAGCAATTTCAAGTGTCCATGTTTTATGTTCAAAAGTCAAAGGAATTCAGAGCAGATACACTCAAATAATGGTGTACGCCTGAGAAGTAAAGCCACATATGCTCAAGTCCATTCTGCAATACCCTCTCAAAAAAAGTGGGTGGGGTGGGGGGGAAGAATTATACAAATTAGGCGTCTTTGTATAGTTTCTCTCTCACATGCAGTGGGAAATACGTGCACATTCACAATCACCAGACAGTGAATGTGCTACCCATCCCTATGTATTCTTTTGAGGTGGTTTCTGTAGAATCTTACTTACCATTGCCAAGTAGGACAGTGGTGAACTAAATGGTCTCCTGCTGCCACAAACTGCCAAGCACAAAACAGAAGAAGGCTGAAAAATATCTGATGTATACAGAGTTTCACCAGCCTCAGTAGCCTTAACATCGTGACTTATAGCTGTACAGAGTGTGAGATCAAATCCTACTGATTCCAGCTCAGTAATTTGTCTTTCTGAATTCAGAGACAATTGCTCCTTGAACAATTTCTGCAGATGCATATACAAGAAAATATTTTGTCTGAATGGGACCGTCACGCAATTAACTTGCAAACTGGAATGGGATTCCTGGATAGATTGTTAATGGGATGATCCACAAGCCAAGTGCAACAGCTGGAATTTACACACTAAATATTTTAAAGGCATATAGCCACAAGACATGCTCCAAAAATATAGTGATGAAAGCCAAAAAGAACCATGCACTAAATAATCACCATCACAAATAGTCACATCTAAGCAAGGTTCTTTCTTCTCTCTCTAGAGACAGAATGACAGAAAAACCATCTTTAATATATTAAATATTTATTGCAGTGTCAACTTCTTGGGACAGTGAGCAACAGCCACTTATATCTGCACTAAATAAACAACTACTAGGAAAATCTAGTGGACTATCAGAACAGAGGAGAAGTAGAGATGCTTAGCTAACCACAATAGTTAACTGATCCATCTCCAAACAAGTCTTCAGGTTGTATCTCAAGTAGTGCAGGACTTTCCCTTCCCTTCCCTTCTCAAGGGCATCCTGATCAAATTTGCAGATGACACCAAACTGGGAGGGGTGGCTAACACCCCAGAGGACAGGATCACACTTCAAAACGACCTTGACAGATTAGAGAACTGGGCCAAAACAAACAAGATGAATTTTAATAGGGAAAAATGTAAGGTATTGCACTTGGGCAAAAAAAATGAGAGGCACAAATACAAGATGGGTGACACCTGGCTTGAGAGCAGTACATGTGAAAAGGATATAGGAGTCTTGGTTGACCACAAACTTGACATGAGCCAACAGTGTGACGCAGCAGCTAAAAAAGCCAATGCAATTCTGGGCTGCATCAATAGGAGTATAGCATCTAGATCAAGGGAAGTAATAGTGCCACTGTATTCTGCTCTAGTCAGACCTCACCTGGAGTACTGTGTCCAGTTCTGGGCACCACAGTTCCAGAAGGACACGGACAAACTGGACCAAAATGGTCAAAGGCCTGGAAACGATGCCTTATGAAGAACGGCTAAGGGAGCTGGGCATGTTTAGCCTGGAGAAGAGGAGGTTAAGGGGTGATATGATAGCCATGTTCAAATATATAAAAGGATGTCACATAGAGGAGGGAGAAAGGTTGTTTTCTGCTGCTCCAGAGAAGCGGACACGGAGCAATGGTTCCAAACTACAAGAAAAAAGATTCCACCTAAACATTAGGAAGAACTTCCTGACAGTAAGAGCTGTTCGACAGTGGAATTTGCTGCCAAGGAATGTGGTGGAGTCTCCTTCTTTGGAGGTCTTTAAGCAGAGGCTTGACAACCATATGTCAGGAGTGCTCTGATGGTGTTTCCTGCTTGGCAGGGGGTTGGACTCGATGGCCCTTGTGGTCTCTTCCAACTCTATGATTCTATGATTCCTCCCCTACATGCTCCCCAAATCTGTTTTGGGGAATCATTCAACACTTTGGAGCAGATTTTGAGGGTGTGTGGATGGCAGTGGAGGAGTGGGAAGTTCCACTGCACAAGCAGAAGTCTGCTGTGCTAACAGAACAGCAACACTCAATATAACCCTATATCTTTACATCTTGCTGAAATAACAAGATGGAGAGGGGAGAATTTTGTTACTGTTAGGATGTGTTTTCCGTTATGCACACTGTGTTAAATTCAAAGCAGCAAAGGTCCAGTCTAAAAATCAGGCAAGCAGAGGGAGATAAATTATTATATTGATGCAAGTTTGCTGGTTAGCCCAGCATGGAACGTAAATATTCAGTGGCTTCATATAATAAGACAGATTAAAAAGAACCCATAAGCACTGCCATCCAAGATTAAATTCTTATCAGTGAATCCCTCTGCAGTAAAAATCTGCCACTCCATTGACATTTAGGAATTAAGGTAAAAAAATCTAGCCTTAATTGCTAGTATTCAATTTTTAGAAGTTAATTTTTTTGCTGAACAAATTGCTATTTCGGGTGGCAGAAAAAGGTTTGCAAGATCTCCCATAAGCATCAGGTACTGGTGTTCCTTTGATAAGAATTGTAATACAGTAGAAACAAATATTATGCCAAAACTGGACAAATCAGTTTCCTTTTTAAAAAGGGGAAAGAAAACAGAGAAGGCCTCTTAAGTTCATTGCAAACTTCTGTATTCCTGCTATTTGTAACATCATTAGAAATGTTCTAGATCACAGTCATGAGCAAATACTTTCTTCTGCATTTGCAACTGACCATGCTACAGTAAAAAACATGAGTTCTGCCTCATCCATTTTGTGGTATGGGAAGGCAGGGGCCGAAAACAGACATGTGAATCTTGAGCATGCCTATTTTCTTTCTATAAAAATTCTTAACCCTACCTCTTGTGTCTTCTGCCAAGTGTGTGTCTTCTGTGTGAGTGTCTGGAAGCGGTTGGAGGATGGATGGCGGCTAACAGATTGAGGTTGAATCCTGACAAGACAGAAGTACTGTTTTTGGGGGACAAGAGGCGGGCAGGTGTGGAGGATTCCCTGGTCCTGAATGGGGTAACTGTGCCCCTGAAGGACCAGGTGCGCAGCCTGGGAGTCATTTTGGACTCACAGCTGTCCATGGAGGCACAGGTCAAATCTGTATCCAGGGCAGCTGTTTACCAGCTCCATCTGGTACGTAGGCTGAGACCCTATCTGCCTGCGGTCTGTCTCGCCAGAGTGGTACATGCTCTGGTTATCTCCCGCTTGGACTACTGCAATGCGCTCTACGTGGGGCTACCTTTGAAGGTGACCCGGAAACTACAACTAATCCAGAATGCGGCAGCTAGATTGGTGACTGGGAGCGGCCGCCGAGACCATATAACACCGGTCTTGAAAGACCTACAGTGGCTCCCAGTACGTTTCCGAGCACAATTCAAAGTGTTGGTGCTGACCTTTAAAGCCCTAAATGGCCTCGGTCCAGTATATCTGAAGGAGCGTCTCCTCCCCCATCGTTCTGCCCGGACACTGAGGTCCAGCTCCGAGGGCCTTCTGGCGGTTCCCTCACTGCGAGAGGCCAAGTTGCAGGGAACCAGGCAGAGGGCCTTCTCGGTGGTGGCGCCCGCCCTGTGGAATGCCCTCCCATCGGATGTCAAGGCGATGGACAACTACCTGACATTCAGAAGACATCTGAAGGCAGCCCTGTTCAGGGAAGTTTTTAATATGTGACATTTTAGTGTATTTTTTATCTCTGTTGGAAGCCGCCCAGAGTGGCTGGGGAAACCCAGCCAGATAGGCGGGGTACAAATAATAAATTATTATTATTATTATTATTATTATTATTATTACTTCTCCTTCTTTCACATGCTCCACGAGTCTTACACACTTACTTTGCAAGCACCTTTCAAATAAGTAGTGTCCCAAGGTAAAATATTACACCTAGATCATGCAATCTGAAGTCTGTTTGATAGTTCACTTCTGGGCCCAATTTAAGATGCTGATACTGAGCTTTAAAGCCGTAAACTGTTTGGGACCAGATTACAGTGATGCCTTGGTTCTCGAATTTAATCCGTTCCGGGAGTCCGTTCAATTCCCGAAACGGTTCGAAAACCAAGACACAGCTTCCGATTGGCTGCAGGAGCTTCCTGCACTCAATCAGAAGCTGCGTCAGATGTTCCGCTTCTGAAAAACGTTTGTAAACCGGAATACTCACTTCCGGGTTTGCGGTGTCCAGGAGCCGATTTGTTCGGAAGCCAAGCTGTTCAACTACCAAGGTACCACTGTACTTGGAAGTACTGTTTGCCATAAGATCAGATACAAGAACATATTTGCAGGGCCCCCATTAAAAATATATTAGATTGGTGGGTACAATAGACAGAGCCTTTTCAGGTCCCACATCTTAGAACTCCCTCCTAAGAAGTTACATTTTGCTCCTTACCCATTTGCTTTTAGACAACTCTGATAGACCTTTTAATCTCAATCTGTCTTTAAGTAAAATGGTGTGTGGACTGGATTTTCAATGGTAAAGCTGTTTTGTGATAGTAATAGTTTGGAATCTCTTTATGCTGCTGATTTTAGTTTAATTTTTGAAGCTACTGGAATTAAAGTGTTTTTAGGATCTTGATTGTAAGCTGCTTGTGAAAATGTTTGGTTTCAAAAGCAGCATATAAATCTTTAAATAAAATAACAGCATGACCCAATTGGAAGGTACATGCAGATATTTAGACACAGTCCACAGCTAGACTAGTGAGGGGGACACAATGTCCCTCATTTACAAGGAAAGCTGCGTAGACAAGAGACCAACATACTGAGAAAACTCTAGAACATAGTAGAAGAACGCCAAGGAAAATATTGATTGAAATAGATGCTAAACAAGTACTTGAAAATATTCTTGTGTTTGCTGTTGCAGACCTCCCAGGAAGAGGAAGCAGTTACAAATTTTGTAATATTTCCACATTTCCTCTTAAAATCATTTTTGAACAGCTGATGCACTAATTTAAGAAGTGTACAAATCTCAGCTTTTTGCTTGTAGCATCCATCAAAGCAGCTTACAAATACCGTGCATTTTAGAATAGCTAGAAAAGGGATCTGTTTTGCAGCCCAATCCGATTCATTTTTACAGAGGAAAATACAGTTGTGTGCACATACAATTTCAGTTGTAGTGGGTGCAGAGATCTGGTTGGTATGTTCACAATTGTGAATGAGTTTTCCAAGAAAATATGAACTAAATGCTGGCATTTTCTCACACTTGTAGTTTGCATTAAGAGGAACTAGAAAAGTCTGCAACAGGAACTTCTTGTTTTACTACTTTCAAAAAGTTACTTTGAAAAACAAGCTGACAAGTTTATACATACCTCTTCGGGAGTGATAACTCCAGTTTCTTTAAACTTTGATTCCTACAGTCAAAATAGAGAAGAAAAATAAAAAGATAACTTTTTAGATTTGAAAGTAAAGGTCTCAGGATAAAGACAAACTATACTGCCAAGCAAGTCAATATTACTAAGCTTCTAATCTACCTCATAAAATGATGATAGTGTTATATATCCTTGTGTATACTACCCTGACATCCTTAAAGGCAAGACATACAGTGGTGCCCCGCAAGACGAATGCCTCGCAAGACGAAAAACCCGCTAGATGAAAGGGTTTTCCATTTTTCGAGGCGCTTCGCAAGACGAATTTCTCTATGGGCTTGCTTCGCAAGACGAAAACGTCTTGCGAGTCTTGCGATTTTTTGCTCTCCCCCCCCCCTTTTTCTAAGCCGCTTTGCCGCTAATAGCCGCTTTGCCGCTAATAGCGCTAATCCGCTAATAGGGTTGCTTCGCAAGACGACAAAACCGCAAGATGAAGAGACTCGCAGAACGGATTCTTTTCGTCTTGCGAGGCACCACAGTAATGGGCAGTATTCAACTAAACACCAACCTTTAGCTATACAACGTAACTTCCCCATCCTCCCCTCTCCTCTTCCCGTGTGCCTTCCTGCACCGCCTAAATCTGTCCTAGAGTTCCCCCAGCCTCTGGAGCAGATTTGGGGGGCTCATGGGGAGTGAGGAGGGAGTGGTACATTGCACAGCTAAAAGTCACTGCACTAGGAGAACTGTTTAATTGAATACTGCCCCAAATTAACAAAATATATACTGACAAGTTTTGCAGTCTGGTTGGGAAACATGCCCAGAATTGGAGTGGGATGGGGAAAATCAAAGATTGCTGTAAAATGAGAAATTCACTAAAAACTTTGCTCTGCTATATAACTACAAACTTTGACCAGGGTCATTTCTTATACCTCTTGCTTTCCATTCACATTTTAAATGCCTCGGTCATCTCCAGCAAGCATAAAATTTGGCCCATATTTAAGAATACAATCAGGAAACATAGATACAAAATTTTGGGATTTTTCTATCTTCATTTTTAGGACATCCTAAAGTGGAAATTCAGATGAAGCCATAGGTGGGGGAAACCCAGGGAAGATGGGCGGGTACAAATAATAAATTATTATTATTATTATTATTATTATTATTATTAAACCTTTAGATGAGCAAAAAAGGATGGATTCTGTAATACGTAGCTCAAGGGTGCCAGAGTTATTTCCATTTCTGCTCATGAAGACAATCCTAACTTTTTGAGTTAGGATCCTTAAACTTCTGTTCCTAAAAGTGGTCTAGCATATTTCTTATATACATACATTTTAAATCTTAAAACACACATACTGTACATGTTTGTAACTTTTGTAGATTTGTAAACAAGCTACTGTTGTATATTTTAAAACAGATCTAGGTATACAGATTTAAGTACTTACAGAATATATTTACATATTATTTGAGCTCCAACAGTATCAGCTCTCACTTAGTGGCAATAAGCATCTACATTTAAAAATATTTTTTGTCATTCTTTTATGGGAGGGGTACAGTCTCAAGCCTTGTAGGATAGGAGAACAGCAAACATTAAATGGAGGTTTATACCCGCCCACCCCAGCTGTGAACATCACAAAACTTCCCCCCAACATGACTACAAATGTTACTAAAAAAGTTCCCATTGGTGCCAAGAGTCTTTACTGCTCCTTTTTGCCATTGAGGAAGGGTGTCCATTTTGGGAGCAGAGGCACAGCAAAGAAGGGAAGGGATAAATTCCATTCTCCATCTGCTGTGCTTCCAATAACAATAGTGTGAGCATCTATGATTAAGTAAAGAATACAGTGGTGCCTTGGGATGCAAACGGGATCCGTTCCGGAGCCCCATTCGCATCCTGAAGCGAATGCAACCCACTTCCTCGCATGCACATGATGTCATTTTGACCATCTGCGCATGCGCGCGTGACAAAGTATGACTGTAAACAGAAGCATAGCTGCTTGTAATGCATTCAATGTAACATGCAGTTTGACCTTTACATATTTTCAGCTTTTAATTTGCTTGGTTCTAGTAAAGGTAAAGGGACCCCTGACCATTAGGTCCAGCCGTGACCGACTCTGGGGCTGCGGCTCTCATCTCGCTTTGTTGGCCGAGGGAGCCGGCGTTTGTCTGCAGACATTTTTTCCGGGTCATGTGGCTAGCATGACTAAGTCGCTTCTGGCAAACCAGAGCAGCGCACGGAAACGCCGTTCACCTTCCCGCTGCAGCGGTACCTATTTATCTACTTGCACTTTGACGTGCTTTCGAACTGCTAGGTTGGCAGGAGCAGGGACCGAGCAACGGGAGCTCACCCCGTTGCGGGGATTCGAACCGCCAACCTTCTGATCAGCAAGCTCTAGGCTCTGTGGTTTAACCCACAGCGCCACCCGTGTCCCTTTGCTTGGTTCTACATTATCACAAACTCCCCTCTGTCATCTGTTTAAACAAGAACTGTTAAGCAATGACAATCATTCAGAGAGCTGTGGGGACTGAGTCCACATCTGCTTTTAAAAATGCCAGCTATGGGCAGCGCCATTCATAAAAGTTACAATTTCTAGGCTCCAGATACACACACCACCTGGATTTTTTCCATTCTTTCTCTGGCTCCTGAATAAATTATGCTTATTCTACTGTTCTCTCCAAGGACAGTGTCTCTTCTAAACGAGACAGAAGTATCCTTCCTTCCCCATGCATCAATGCAACACAGCAGCACCACTTATCCAAAGAAGCTGTCATATAGTGTTCTGTAAGAGCAGGGGAACATCCATTCTTTATGGCTCTGGAGTGCATTTATTCCTCAGAAACCTGAAGCAGTAATGAAAGACCTTTGTACTTAGCAAACATTTCAGTTTGCGCTGCACCAGTTCTTTTGCAGGATACCTGTTCACAGACCAACACATCAAAACACATAACCCGTTACCCATTGCAAAACATCCCACCACCAGCACAGAAAATGTGCATTGTAAGCACACGGTTACCACATGAGATACAGAACAAGGCCGCACCACCTTCAGAGAGCAGGACAGGCCACCTTTGACAGCTCCTGCAGGGTAAACATACAGCCTGCACGGTTTTATGGGTCACACTGGGCCATTCCTCCTAAGAGGGGGATATAACAGAGGAGGGTGGCTGCTTCCACTGTAGCCATTTCCCAGGGAGAGCAAAAAAAAGTGGTGAGGGGAAACAGGAAAGGGGGCCTTGGCACTGCCGATTTCCTGTCGGCGTTTTGGCACAAAGCTTTCACGGGCTCCTTCTGGTCCACAACAAGGTAAAATTAAAAATATAAATAAAACGCGCGAGTCTTCAGGGTTGCACAAGGCTCTTGGTTGCCTGTTTGAGGGCTGCTTCTGGGTTTCTCACAGACAGAAATGCTATTTTGGCGAGGGGGGAGAGAGGAAAAAGCGGGGTCCCCCCATGGTAAGGAGCCTTGACAACGGGGACCCTCCCCGCCCTTCCCTCCGCCTGTTGCCCCGCGCACTCCATTCCGGGGACTGAAGGAGGGGCCTCACCTTCAACACCGGAGTCAGGTACTCGGCCACCTCCAGCGCCTTCCCCTTCACCGTGTTAATGACGCTCTGCATCCTGCCGGTGCTGCGGGCGGGGCCAGGTGGGCGCCTCTCGCCGCCGCCGCCGGCCACCGAACCGCAAAGCCAGCCCAACTGCTCGCCCCGCTTCCTGCCTCCCTTCCGGGCGACCGCCGCCACCCAGGACTCCGCCCACTCCTCCCGGTGCCTCCAATGAGGGTGGGAGGAGGGAGTCACGTGAGGGGGGCCCAGCACACGGGATTGCCTCAACACATTCCCTCCTCCCTCCTGTTCTGAGGCAGACGCAGAGTCCCGCGCCCTGAAAGGTCTCTCTTGCGCCTGCGCAAAGGGTGGGCGGGGAAGAAAAAGGCTCCCGGCTGCCGACGGAGATAGTCGCCAGTAGAGATAGGAAAAAGAAGAGTCGCACGACTTTATTACTTCCCTTGTCAGGTCACACACGTCGGTAGCGCCTCAATCCTTATTGGCGCTCCCTGTCCCAATACATAGTGTGGAGTGTACACAGTGTGGAGATACCTTTATTAAGAGGAATCGATAATATCGCCCCCCCAAAAAACCCGGTATTGCCCAATTCCTCCCCCTCAACACGGTTACTTTTTCTATGTGATACTCTAACCTTTTCCTTTCTCTATGAATATTACCGTACCTCTATGGCACCGCCTGCCTCTCTGACGTCGCTCGTGTCATGTGATCGAGCAGGAAGTGGCAGCGGCTGAGCGGTCTGTGCGCGTGCGTGAGGGGCGAGCGGCCAGAGGCTGCGGGCGGCGAGGAAAGGGATGTATGAAGAGAAAAGCATCAGCTGTCAGACAACGACACCTCTGGGAGGCTGAAGGTGCGAGAGGTGGGCTAGGAAGGCCCAGGGTCCTGAGTTCAAATTTCACCGCAGCTGCAGGATAATGATGATGATAATAATGATAACAACAATAATAATTTTATTCATACCCGGCCCATCTGGTTGGGTTGCCCCAGCCACTCTGGGAGGCTTCCAACACCAATAAAAACATAATAATCATTCGGGGAAGGGAAGCCGTGATTTCTTGTAGCCTCAAGGTGCCTGTTGAGGTTGCTGGTTTGTCTTCTGTCTCTTTAACAGGAGCTACATATACAAAAAGGGACACGGGTGGCGCTGTGGGTTAAACCACAGAGCCTAGGGCTTGCCGATCAGAAGGTCGGCGGTTCAAATCCCTGCGACGCGGTGAGCTCCCGTTGCCCGGTCCCTGCTCCTGCCAACCTAGCAGTTCGTAAGCACGTCAAAGTGCAAGTAGATAAATAGGAACCGCTCTGGCAGGAAGGTAAACGGCGTTTCCGTTCGCTGCTCTGGTTCGCCAGAAGCGGCTTAGTCATGCTGGCCACAAGACCCGCAAGCTGTACGCTGGCTCCCTCAGCCAATAAAGTGAGATGAGCGCCGCAATCCCAGAGTCGGCCACGACTAGACCTAACGGTCAGGGGTCCCTTTACCTTTACATATACAAAAATGTAACAGGTGAAGATTTTCCTCAGTTGAAGATAAAGCTATGCCAGAAACTATGTGTTGGGCTGCTTATAAAGGGCCTACCCAACAAACTCTTTGCAATAAGTTGATAATAATACTAATCCATGTTAGAAGGTTGTACGGATAACGGAGATAGGGTATCTAAAGCTCTTTCAACACTTGACCTGTGCTATATAAAGGATAATTACTTTTTATTCTATTACACATCCCTGCACAAGATTGGCCAGTTTGCTCATTTCAGTCAGTTAATGAAACAGTCGGTTTGATGTTACAGTTTTGATTTCAGTTAGTTTTCAGGAGGAAATACAGAACTGTGTGCAAGAGGGAGAAATGGAGAACAATAGCGTGAATTTGGAGGATGTGGAGTTATATCTGTTAAAATATTGTGCTGAGTTTCCCTTTCTTCCTATGCAAAATGCAATTGTCTGGGATATAACTTAGTCCCCTAGACCTTACTTGGCAGGTATTATCAAATAATGTTCTTTAGGATCCCTGTCCATCCAGCCCCTGGCTGTCAGCAGCAGGGCTTCATGCAGTGGCATAGCTGATGCCACTTCCAAAGCCCTGCCACTCTTGCTAGCCAGGGCAGAAGTTGGGAGGAGCAAAGAAAAATACCCTTTTGCTACACCAGCTCCTATGTTTTTATTGTCCAATTTTGTTTATTTGCAAATGATTTACAAATGTTTAGGTGGGCTGTTGTGTGTGTTTGTGTTGTTGATTTTGTTCATCACTTATGAAAATACCAAAATAAAACATTACTTACATAGAAGAAGGAAAAATTCTAAACTTTTCATACACTTTAAAGTATTATTGCATAATTTGGAGCTCTTGTCTCAAAATGCTTCTGATGCCATTAGCCTTTCAGCTTATTCAGCTGAGACAAGGGAAGTTTCTTAATAAACCTTCTACGTGAGTGATAGAGTGGATAGGTAGGAATTACTCTCCTCTTGTAAGACCAGAACTCTGACATATCCAGTGAAGCCAAGTGTTGGAAGATTCAGGACTGGCCAAAAAAAGCATTTGTTTTCCAGTGCCCTAAAATACATACCTGGACTTGTTTCAATTAATGTCTGCAGGAGACTTTGTGGATATTTAAGTTATAATTAGAAAAATCTTAATAATTACTCATAAAGGAAACAGCTTATAAGAAGTAAATAAGGAGGCAAGATACGGGATAAAGGAAGTCTTTTATTTGGTTGTTTGTATTGTTGGTTGTTTATTTGGTTGTTTGTATTGTTGTATTTGGTTTATTTGGTTGTTTATTTGGTTGTTTGTATTGTTGTATGTTATGCTTATTGTATGTTATGTTCACGTTTAATAAGGGTGTATTCTGTATTGGGGGGTGGGGGGGTTGCGCGCTTATCTCGCTCAAGAGGCCGGGAGCTGGTGCTGTCCGAAGACACTTCCGGGTCACGTGGCCAGCGTGACGAAGCTGCATCTGGCGAGCCAGCATCAGTGCCGCACACGGAAACGCCGTTTACCTTCCCGCTAGAAAGCGGTCCCTATTTATCTACTTGCACTTAGGGGTGCTTTCGAACTGCTAGGTGGGCAGGAGCTGGGACCAAATGACGGGAGCTCACCCCGCCATGGGGATTCGAACCGCCGACCTTTCGATCAGCAAGTCCTAGGCTCTGTGGTGTAACCCACAGCACCACCCGCGTCCCTAACTAAAATTTACAATAAAAATTTATAAATAAATAAAAGCATTTGTTTTCACAGAGCACATAGTTAAAGTATGAAATTTATTCCCAGAAGATAGGGTGATGCCACCAACATGGGTAGCTTTGAAAGAGGATTAGACAAATTCATGGAGAATAAGGCTAATAATGACAGCTAGATACAATGGCTATCTTCTGCCTCTGCTCTCAAAGGCAGTATGCCTCGGAGTACCAGTTCCTGGGAATCACAAGTGGAAAGAGTGGTGTTACATTCAGGTCCTGCTTGGGGCTTCCCACTGTGAGGAAAGGCTCTCCTTATGTTCTTAGGATCTTAGTTTAAAATGTGTGTGCCATTCAGTTCTGCAGGTGCTTTAATAGTTTTATTTGGAATAGCAATGCAAGAAGATTAGATTAGGGCCTCCAGAATATTGTTCAAGCATGTACAGGAAAAAAACACAGTTTCATGCAGGTTATGTAAAGCAAAGCACTAATAGCCTATTGGGTGCTGTAATGTTCACTAGTAATAAAACAGATGCTGCTGTTTTTCTGAAAGGATCTACTTGATAAGTTTTTGCTTTGCTGTTCAAAGGGCACTGACAACAAGGCAGTGGAATGGAGTCCAGGTGCTGTAGTCAGCCTGCTCGGTGGGCCAAGCCAGCCATGTATACATTCCTTCTAGGAGGTACCTTTGTTACCTTGGGATCAAGTCGTATCCTTCTAATGAAATACTCTGCCAATGAAGGTATGCTTGAATATTTAATTCTATATGGAGAACAACATGATTGATCAGCATGCTATCTGTCTTCATGCTCTCTACTAGCATGAGGCTACAATATTATCAGGCTACAATTATCTCAATAGTCCTTATTTTTTAATCAGAATTACCTGGCAATCTGTTTTCTTTCTTCAAAGCCATGAAGACCAGCTGTAATAAGCCCTCTGTGTGGTCAGATAACTTTTCTGTGATATCAAGCAGAACTACCAGCATTTCTTTTATGTCACTTGATATATTTACCTGCTCCTTGTGAAGAAAAGGGTAAAAGAGCATGAGATTCATGATAGTAGTGATTTGGGGGAGGCAGGACAATGTGTAGAATACAGAAGCCCTTGAACCTCATATCCCTTTTTTAAATCTACCAAGCTTTCTAACAGCGACAGCATGAATATTTTCATGCATTCTTCACAGCTGTATGGCCTGAAAACTTGGTTGTTGCATAAAAATGAAGGCAGCAGTTGCTGGCGTTCCAAATCCTACATCTGTGTTGAAGATACATGCGCACACAGGCCAACTGTTGCTAGTTTTTTCTTTGGTGTAGATATTTGTACCGTACTGTATACCCTCTGTCTTCTCAGATAACCAGTATGATTATCTTCCTGCAACTGTGAATGTGTGCTCGGAATTAGTTAAGCTGGTGCTCTGTCTGGTAATGGCACTCTGGGTCACCAGGAAAGGTAAGCTGTTACGGTCGGGTTCTTACACGATATTTAGCTACAAGAATGTCCTCCCTAGTTGCTTGCTATGTAACAGTGGAATTTAGGCAGCTATAAGATGAATCTGTCTTGCATTGTCTGTACTCACAAAATATAGGGTCTGTGAGGATGCAGTGTTGCTCTGCTGAAAAGTACTGTTTGGGGAAGTGCTCCAGCTCAGTGGTGTGGGATGCATGCATGCAGATGGTTCTGTGTTCAGTCCCTGGCATCTCAGGTAGGACTGGGAATGCCTGCTGTATAAAACCATGGAGAGGCATAGCTAGTCAGTGTGAACAATAATGAGCTTGATGACTTTGTATAAGGCAGCCCTCTTGCCATTAGTAGTTAGTCACATGCTGCCTTTGAACTTAGGAGTTCTATAAAGCCATTGATAAACTTATTCTTCATGAACTTTACTAATTCCCTTTTAAAGCTGTGTAGCATTCAAAGCTATTACTTGCCTTGTGGGCCGAATTCATGTTTCATCACATGATAAAAGTGCATACATTGTGACTTTTCATTTGGAGTCATTTTTGGGTGGAGGTTTGTTTGAAATAGTTCTTTAAAAAACTTGAAGATTACCACAACAGAGAGAACACTTGCAAAGTAGCCTTTTCCCTGAGGCACGCTATTCTCACAAATGCCTCAAAATGCTGAATATATGTGGTAAAGTTGCCATTTAAATGCCTTTAATACACTGGGAAATCAATCTTAGCAAGAAGATCAAGAACCCAGTGACTGGAGATTGGATTTCAAAGAACATGACTGCAAGCATTTAGTCAAAACATCTTTTCAGGAAAGCATGGTATAGTTTCATATTTGAGCCTGCCCAGGGTATTCCCAAACTGTGAATTTATTTATTCAAGGATTGTGCCTCTTTAAACCTAAGAATAAGGGCAAAAGCTGGAGTGGGGGGCTTGTTCCCCTCCAGACATTGTCAGACTCCAGCTCCCATTAGCCTGAGCCAGCATGGCCAATGGTAAGGGATGATGGGACTTGTAGTCCAGCAAAGTTTGGTGGGCTGCAGGTTAGCCACCCTTGTGTGGATATGAAGCAAATTAAGAGTGCTTAACTGATTTCCCCCCTTTCTTCCCTATTTACTCCTTTTTTAGGAGGTTATTCTCATAGTGGATTTGGCTGCAGCTCAGGGAGACAATTGAATAGCTACGTTAAGTGGTCAATTCCTGCCTTCCTCTATTTTCTGGATAACCTGATTGTCTTCTATGTCTTGTCCTATCTCCAACCAGTAAGTAAGACTTTAGAAATTCAATGTGCGCTTTATGCTCAAGGTTTTTGTAAACAGAGAATGTGTCCCATACCGTACTTACTATTAACTTGTACCAAGTTATGGTCAAGTCAACAAGACTGCAGGGAACCTCTTTTTTCACTTTTTAACCTGTTGAGATGAACTAACAATATCTCAGTAGCTGAACTGGATGCTTAGGGTAGGGTCTGCCAGAGCTACAGTACAGGAGGGGATGGATTAATCTTAAGGGAATTGACACCAGTCTTATCTGGAGTATTGTGGCCAGTTATGACCCAGCGCTACAGGGCAGGTTCAGAGGGTATGTATAGCCTAGGTTTGTTTTTGTTTTTAAATGGGGACAATAGCATGTCTTTCAAAACTACAAGTTCAAGGATGGGCTATCTTCCCCATTTAATTGAGCCATGGTGAAAAAAATCCCTATGATATTAGTCATAAGGAAAAGAGCAGTGTTCTAGAAAGGTAAGAAAGAAGACTGGTTCTAACATAACAGTGGTTCATTGGGTTAGAAATAAGCATCATGCTAACACATTTCCCCCCCCCCCCCAAACTTGGATCTCCAGCTGTTGTTGGACTACAACTTTCATCATCCCTAGCTAGCAGGAACAGTGGTCAAGGATGATGGGAGTTGTAGTCCAACAGCTAGAGACCCAAGTTGAAACACTGTGCTAACCCCTTCTAAAGAGCCACACTTGTACCGTGTAAACCACTTGGAGAACTTACTGTTGAAAGCTCTCTATAAATATTCAAAATGAAACAACATAAAACCATAGTTTTCAGTCTCAGATGTAAGAGGAAATTATGGTTTCAAATAACCATGATGCAAGAAGATAGTGAAAGGAGGTGGGGAAGCACATAGGCACAAACATCTCACCTCTTCTTATATTATGCCTTTTTTGTCAATTGTCTAATCTTTTAACATTATAAACCGCCCTGGGGTCATAAGACAAAGAGCAGGATAAAAAGTTTTTCAGAACAAGTTCTCAGCTGTTCTTAAGTCAGGTGAGAAGGTTTTTAGACGTTCTTTTTGCCATTGCGTGTTTGGACTAAGAAGCCTCAGCTATGATATCAAGATTAGTGCTGACCTTCCTGATAAAAGGGCATTACATACTGATTATCCCATTTCTAGGTTACATTTGGCATGTAACTTTGCTCCTCAATTTCTTTTTCTCTAGGCCATGGCTGTGCTTTTCTCAAATTTTGTCATTATAACAACTGCTCTCCTGTTCAGAATTGTGCTGAAGTAAGTAGCAATGGAAGCATGTTTTCATTAGTCAATATTTTTCTTTCTTTCTAGTGTTGGTATTAGAATTCACCAAGATCTCCTTAAATCAGTTATAAACAAGAATATAAAGGTGTTTGAAATTTAAAGCAAGCCAAAATAAATTCAGATATGTATTAAGTCTTTATGTGTTAATGAGCATGCTATTGATGCTGACTGAGCTTGGTTCTTTTGCTTTGCTGATTGTTCATAACAAATCACACGTGCTTTGGTCCCAATGAATGAGACAGAATTTTATTTGAGTAAACTTACTTAGGACTGGATTTTCAGTAAGCCTATGCAGCAGGTATAAATTCCATCACCAACATTACAAATTAATTTGAAGCCAAGCACCGATAAGCCTCCTGTCCTAATGTATTTAGTTTCCTTCAGGATTTCTGTAAGAGCTAGTCCTCAGTGTTTCAGATGGCCCTTGTGTGTTGACCTGCATTTAGAGTCCCCAAAATGATGGCTTTAGTAGTCTATTCTAGCTGGGCCATATTCTAGATAGGGATGAATTCTCTGATATCCTTGTGTCCACCTTCATACAGTTTCAACCAATACAAAATAATTCAATCTTTATATTAGGTGAGAGAGATGGCTGTTCTAAACTGCTGATTGCAATCCAGGTCCTTGAGTACAGCATACCTGCAGTTTTCTGTCTCCTAGTTTATGTGTTGTAGCATTGAAAATGTTATTTTTGGGGAGCTGAGAAGAGATCGTGTCTGTGCAGCTACCTCGGCAAAGAAGACGGGCAGCATATTTTTACCCACGACTTGTGCTGTTTGGGATTGACTTGCTGGGTTGCTTCATACCTGTCCGTGTACACTGAGAGTCTCTTTTTTTGTCTACACACAGGCGGCAACTCTCCTGGGTGCAGTGGGCATCCCTGCTGATTTTGTTCCTGTCTATTGTCGCCCTGACGGCTGGGACAGGAAGCCACAAGCATAGCTTGGCCATGCATGGGTTCCATCATGACATCTATTTCAGCCACTCTAACAGCTGCCTGCAGTATGCCAGCCTGGAGGAAGAGTGCTTGGGAAGAGAGAACTGCACGAGAACGTGGATTTTCCCCAGCTTAAGCTGGAACATCACTGCTGCCACCGGAGCCCTGAGAACCATTCCCCTTGGGCTAGGACACCTGCTCATACTGGTGCAGTGCTTCATCTCTGCCCTGGCCAACATCTACAATGAAAAGATATTGAAAGAAGGAGGCCAGTTCAGTGAAAACATCTTTGTACAGAACACCAAGCTGTACCTCTTCGGAGCCATGTTCAACGCCCTGATTCTGAGCTTGCGCCCTGAAAACAGGCGCCGGATAGAACACTGTGGGTTCTTCTATGGGCACAATGCGTTCTCTGTCGCCCTTATTTTCATCACTGCCTTCCTGGGGCTCTCTGTGGCTTTCATCTTGAAGTTCCGAGACAACATGTTTCACGTCCTGTCTGCACAGGTCATCACCGTGATCATCACCACGGTTTCTGTCTTTGTTTTTGACTTCAAGCCTTCCCTGGAGTTCTTCCTGCAAGCTCCTGTGGTGCTCTTGTCCATATTCATCTACCATTCCAGCAGCCCTCGGAGCATGGAATACACCGCTCAGTGGGAGAGGAGCAAAGTCGGTGGAGGGCCCTGGGAGCGCTCCAATGGGGTAAGGCTTGGGAAGGGGTTTGTTTTGAGTCCATTGCGCGGGCCGCCTGACGCCATCCCACCACCCCTGCAGTTGCTTTGATGTAAGAGTTTGGATTTGATATCCCGCTTTATCACTACCCTAGGGAGTCTCAAAGTGGCTAACATTCTCCTTTCCCTTCCTCCCCCACAACAAACACTCTGTGAGGTGAGTGGGGCTGAGAGACTTCAAAGAAGTGTGACTGGCCCAAGGTCACCCAGCAGCTGCATGTGGAGGAGCGGAGACGCGAACCCAGTTCACCAGATTACGAGTCTCACTCTTAACCACTACACCACACTGGCTCTCAAGAGGTTTAGGCTTTAGTGGTTTAGCTGCAGGTCTACCCCTTTGCAAATTAGTGGCTCTGCTTCACTTGCTTACGGTGCTGCAAACCCATGCTTTTGTGAGGCACCTGATGTCATTGTAGACATTTCTCAGCCACTCAAGAATGTTGGCTTGGTGTCATTGTAATAGACATCTGTAGAGCTGAGAAATGACAAAATGTGCTGGCAGCAAGCCGGCAACCTGACCCAAAGTTAACTGCGCTTACGACTATTGATTTCAGTGGGCTTAATGCTGTGTTGAATTATAGCCGCTTCTTTGTGCAAGTGGGCACCAGAGGGCGCTGTTGACAGTTAAAGCTGCTCTTAGGTAAAATTTGTGCACACTTGAATGAATGCTTTATAGTGATAACTTGGAAGACCTATAGGAAGAGGGAGCTTTCACATCTGCATCTATGATCTTGGATTTCTGCTGGGTTCAGTTCGCAGATGCAGCTCCCCAAAACATGTGCAGGTGATTAAATGTTTCCATTAACAAATTATTTGATGAGGAGTAAACAGTCTTACCTTATTAATACATAACAGAGCAAAAGTTTCAGCAGAGATCTAAGATAGGCGTAGAAGGACATATGGAAAATATGTAGGATCTGTGCTCCAGGGTGCACTCAGATGTGTTTCCCAGTGTATTTGTTGAGGTAAGCATGCATAGAATTGCAGCCTTAGCATCCAAAAGAGATTTAAAACCCAGCTGCTCGGTTTTATCACTTTCACTTGATTGTTTCAAAGTAACCATTTGTTTCAACTGACCTTGCATGATCTTCACTCCGATTATTTGCTCAGGATGACAGTAAAGTTTTACTATGCAGCCTTCACAGGCAGCTGCTTGAGCTGCCACCTGCTGCCTGTTTCCATTCAGCCTTCCTGCTTGCAGTTCAACTCCTAATTCTTAATAAATGGCTTGTAACAACAAATATTTATAGACCTTTTAGGCTCATAAAGTGTTCTTAATTCATGGGCATCCATATAAACTCAGAGCCAGCACCACATATTTGGAAGACTAGGCACCTGGGCTTCTTTGTGTCCTAGTCTGGTATTTATTTGTTTCAGCATTTGATCTGATTCACCCTAGGGGGGATTAACTTTAATGAATGGGTAGTTCAGAAAATGATTTTATAGTGAATTGGGAAAGAACATGCTTCGAAAGAGACACACTAAAGCATAGCTTTGGCGCTAGCAAAGGGCTTTTACGCCATATAATGCGAACAGGTGAAGGTGGGGGACACTGATCAGCCCAAGAGCTACAGTCTGTCCTGGGCAACCTTCTGAAGGACCCATACCTGGGGTGGGCATGGCCAGAGGCACCAAGTGGGTGGAGCAACAGGTGTGGCTCTTGCCTTTTTACAGTAGGCTATGCAGGTGGCACTGTGGGTTAAACTACAGAGCCTAGGACTTGCCGATCAGAAGGTCGGCGGTTCAAATCCCTGCGACGAGGTGAGCTCCCGTTGCTCGGTCCCTGCTCCTGCCAACCTAGCAGTTCGAAAGCACCTCAAAGTGCAAGTAGATAAATAGGTATCGCTCTGGCGGGAAGGTAAACAGCGTTTCCGTGCACTGTTCTGGTTTGCCAGAAGCGGCTTAGTAAATAAAGCCAATAAAGTGAAATGAACGCTGCAACCCCAGAGTTGGCCATGGTCAGGGGTCCCTTTACCTTTACCTTTACAATCAAGCCATGCAAAAGGCAGGGGTTTCTAGACCCACATATTTCCTTCTAGGCAAACAAGGCATTATCGCAGCTCAAGGACACATTCCAGCCAGGCAAAAGCACTCAAGGAGAGTGCAGAGCCAGGCCAGGAAGAAGTGTGGCATTGGGAGGAATGTGACCTGGAGAGAGTCCCAAGGAGGCCTTGAAGGACAGCATTTGGCCCTCAGGCCCCAGGTTCTCCAGCCTCAACATAGATACATATGAGTCTGCTAACTCTGGAGTTCTCTCTCTTTCCCCCAGTCACCCACCCCTGATTCCTGGCCATAAGAAACCCCTGCTGAAATGAAAAGATCTTGCAGCAGTTTCAAAATATACCCAGGTCAAGTGAAGCCCATGATTGTGGGTCCTGTTACAAGAATATTCTATAAATTGCTGTCACTTCACAAAGCTGAAATATTTAGTGCTTGCTTCTTGTTTATTATCAGTTGAATATGTTAACTAAGCATAGACTAATGTTGCCTTTTCGCTCTCTTTCCCCTTTCTGTAGGATGGAGAAGAACTTGAGAGACTTACGAAGCAAGACAGTGATCATGATTCGGAAGAAGAGGCCTTATAGCCTGACTTTGGATTTTTGAAGTACAGACATTCTTATTTAAGAAAATGAAGTTTTACACTGGGAGGTGGGGGGAGGTTCGGACTGTAACCAACAGGTAGAAGTTTCTTCTTTCTTATCACTAAGGTGGGATTTTAATTTCATAAAGCTGTGCAAGGTAATAGATTAACTACTGTGAAGGGGTCTTGAAGAGGGAAGGGACCTATTCATAGAGGATGAGGAAGATGCTATCTGTGGTTCTTAATGAGGACTCCAGGATCAAATACAGGTGCCTCTGGATACATGTTGTTGGGGATTAGGAGCCTTCGTGTCCTGCTCTTGGGCTTCTCATAGTCATCAGGTTGACCATGGTACGTCGTGGGATGCTGTGCTTTTGGTCTGATCCAGCACAGCTGCTCTTATGTACTTGACTTCTGTAGTTCACGAGAGTGAAGAATTCCTGCAGAAAGAGAGCGGTCAGCAATGGTTGCTAGTTCAGACTGCTTTGGATGAAGAACTGCTTTGGATGTAGAACTGGAAGCATCACTTGGAACTTTCTCACTTGGTTCTTTCACATGAATGTAAGAAAGCATGAACGCTACTGAAGTTAACCGAGGTACCTTGGTTCAGAGCAAATGTAAATGAAGAAATCAATAGATGGAGCCATGGAGGTTGTTCATCTTACAGTATTCTGGAGATAAGAGCTGTCAAACTATTCACAATTGTATGCCACAAACATCTAAGGATTTACTCATATTTCAGGGGTATTTGAAACAGTGTCAAATGTGTCTTTACCACCATGTGTGTATGCTGTTGCCACGCATGGTTCCTGACACACATTTCTGTGATTTGCACAGTTGAAGAAGTGCATTTGTCAGACGCACAACTATGCTTTTAGATGTATATTTAAACTGTTTTACAGGAGCAGCTTTAAAGTATTGGGCTGTCCACAGTGCTAGTCCTACCCAGAGTAGACCCACTGAAATTACTGGACATAAACTAGTCATAGTCATTAATTCCAGTAGTTCTTCTCTTGGATAGGAGTCGCATTGGATTCCACTGGTACCATGTGAGGTGGAGCTCAGTGGTGGATGCAGTTGCAGTATAGTAATCCAAAGCTTACATATTGAAGAACACTATATACCCTCCTAGTGTTTATGGTGCTATGTTTTACACATGAATATTAGGTATCCTTATACTTGAGCCTGAAAGTTGTTGTTGGGATATCTAATGCTGCTTCTAAAGCAAAGGTGGGAATGTTGTTGGGACTCACAACTCCCATCTGTTCTACCCAAAGTTGCCAGTGGTAAAGTAATGGTAGAGTTGCAGTCCAACAACATTTGGAGGGCGATAGGTTCCCCCACCCACACTGTGTGGGCTCACAATGATTTTCTCCCCTCCTTGTCACAAATCAAAATTGTCATCCCGCTGATGGATCCTTAGAACCCAATGCGCTTGTTCACATTTTCAAATGTGATAAGTACTGAATTAGGAGCACAGGGTATGCACAAGTTCCTTTCATCTGTGTGCAGCCCTTTTACACGAGCTGTGAAACAAACCAAGAAGCTGCACTTAATCATCGCTTCCCATGACGATTCCATCTCCCTATCGCTAACGGCTTCCAAATCAGCCAGGATTCAAAAGCCAACTTTAAACTATGGTTTCATATCCTGTCTTCTTTAGAAGTCACTAACCATATTTTCCTAGTTTGAATGTATCCGGAAGATGGTATATTAGCTGGAACTTCCTGGTTTGTTTCACAGCTCGTGTAAAAGGGCAGCACACAGATGAAAGGAACTTGTGCCTGTACTGGCCTATTCTTGCTACTTGAAATGGCAAGCTGCAGTGCCTCTCCATATTTGATTTTGGCATAAGTGCCCACTCTGCCTTTTGTCCCTTAGTTTTATCTCTTGTCCTCTTTAATGCCTTTCTCTGTGTAAAATACAACTTTTTTGTGTACTACAACTGTGTAAAAGTGCAGCACAGGGACAAAAATATGAGGGATAAAATAAAAAGTAACAAAGAACAATGTTAGAACTTTTAACAATGCCTTTTGTTAAGTGTGATTCAAGGAAATGCATGTTTTGTAATTAAACTAGGGTTCATTCAGGGATGAGACTATGTATAAAGAAAATAGTGTGAACAGAAATGGGGAGAGGAGGTCGGGTGTTTCTGATTTCTATTCTCTTGTATTTCTTTTTTTTGGGGGGGGCTACAATATAATTTGAAAAACTTGGTAATACTTGAACTGTCACAGCTTCAGTTTTACACTTCCAGCCCAAGTCCCTATTTGCCAAAAAACAAAGAAACCCAGCAACAAAGCAGTGGGGTGGGACGAAATGCATGCCCTTATCTTGCAGAAGTAGAGAAATACTCCAGGAAGTGGTGATCTGATCATATAAGCTGCTTCTTCTTACTGCAGATAACAACTCATTTTTGTGTCTGTTGATGGAAAGGTGCAGCTTCTGTGGGTTTTTTGTTTGTTTAGGTTTCTAGGATGCATGTCTCAGTTTCCTTAAAGAACTCTCTGAGAATGACTCAGCTTTCCTTGCCAAGGCAGGAGGATAACTTAGGATAGGGAGAAGATGTCTTCCTCCTTGGAAAGTGCTGCTATTCTACCTCTGCTGTCCCCCAGGCAGGACCTTCCCTGAGCTGAATATCTTCCTGCCTTCAAAGGGAGAAAAACTCTTAACAAGATAAAGAGGCACAGCTAAAGCAGCAACATGGTTGGCACAAAATCATCTCTCACTGTATTATTTCAAACCTTTAACAATCTCAAGTTTTCCATAACAGGTGAAACCATTATACTACAGAGCTGGCATGTTATAAAATAAATCATTCTACCCCAAACATTTTTTTTAATTAAAAAAACAACCCTTTAACATTAGTTTTTCTAAAAGGATTTCTTTTGAGCGGCAAATTTTGTAATATGATCCACCATTCCTCCACTTCAGCAAAAATTCACAACATTTTCTAATAAATATTTCCTCCCTCGGCATGGGGAAACAGGAAGCTATAGGAGTGTTAGTGTCTTATTTTACAGTTTATATTCTGCCTACAGTACAATGCCCATCACTGGAGTCAGGGTGTGTGGGGTTTGTGGGGGATGGGGGTGTTTCTATACATACATAGCACCAAGATATACCTTCAGATTAGAAGGGCTCCAGAATATAAAGGAGTCTTTATTCCATAAGACACCAATGATACTGGCTTGACCTATTTCACATCATGCGTGTTATAGAGAAGGCCAAAGTCCGATACTTTAGTAGTCCCTTGACTGTACGAGGGAAGAAAAGAAACATGGTCAGGTGACCATCAAATGCTTCCCACATCTGGCTGCTTGTGGTCTGAATGGCTACTAAGATGAAAGCAGGGTGCAGATAAAGGTTAAGTTCCTAATTTCAATAGGGGTATCCATGGTGGTAACTTTCATGATGGCGGTAATCATCTTGGTAGCCTTCCTGGTACCCTTGGTGATAACCATGGTATCCATACCCGGCATATTCGTCTTCTGGGCACCGCATGCCAAGAGACTGCTGGATGGCCATCTCCTGCCGCCGAAGTTGCATAGAGTCAATCAAATCGTACACAATCACCATGGACCACATTGGGGAAGGGTACCAGGATTTGACGTTCCCATCTTTTCCAACCAGAAGCATCGAGAAATATTCGGGGCTGATCTGGAAATAATTGCGGATGTCTTTCACCAAGTGAGCTGGAAGCTCTTCCCTGTCCACGCTGGAGCTCCCTAAAAGGAGACGAAGATTGGGAATCGCGTCAGCATCTTATGACACACAGGCAAGTCATTCTTAAAAGCAAAATATATATTCAAGCGTACTATATATGCAGCTGCAGTAGAACAGGCTGGAGGTGTGATGGTGGTTGAGAGGACTCTGGGCAGCCAAGTGGACATCATTTCCTGCCCACAGCAATAAAAAGCAAGATGCCTCTTTTTTTGGAAAATAGTCAGGTTTGCCTGACACATTAACCTCACTGTGGGCTGAAAGTGTATCCGCTAGGATCTCGTTTCCTCAGTGCTCAAATTCTTTGGCTTTCCAGTGCCCTTTGGAAGCAAACGGGGCTCCATTTCTATTCTTGGATATCTGTGGGATGCAGGTTAATAAGGGGAATGTGTGTTTTTGGTTTAAAAGGGAGTGCCATTGAGCTCCTCTAGTTCAGTTGAATTACTCGTGTTTATGTAACTGAGTTTTTCCAACTGGGAGAGAATTGTGCCAGCTTGTGGTATCTCATTCCTGTCCCCCACCCCTTTCACTACGTATAATGCCCTGAATTATTTTCTCCTTATATTGAATTATAGCATGAAAGACTTGGGGAAGTATGATAATTTTGCATGTCGCCTTTTTTTTAGTTGTTACATATTGTTAATCTAGCTGGTAACTTTAAATATAGTGTGTGTGTTTCTCCAGAGGTTTTGAGGTATTATGTTTGAAGAGGAAATATCAACCTACGCAGAAGTCATGGGGGCCGTGCCTTACCATCCCTATGCATGCTGACCACACTGTGACCCAATCTCAATGAGTCTTCTACTCATGTTAAACTGAATGCCGCCAGAAGCCCTCTTCAGTTCTTCCTGGCTGAACATAGGAAGGTCAGGGACCAAGCAAGTGGGATAGGGACTTTGGCAGCAAGGTCAGTATGCACAGTGTGCCCTATTTCCTGTTAGGGCATAATGCCTGAAGAAGACTACAGCTGAGGAAGGCTGTTTGTTTTTTGTCCTCCTGGCTTCAGGAAACTTCCAAGGCAACTTAATAATAATGTTGGATAAATACAGAACATAATCAATTAAGTTTAAACAATCACTGTAGGGGCATGCTTTTCATACGTCTGTTTGCCCACTAAAACAAACAGGGGAATGGGAAGTTCCACAGTGGGAAGTTCCTTAAAACAATTTCTCAAGTGTTATTACTGAGATACTGCATGTTCCAGGATTTGCGCAAGATAGGACTGTGCTGTAGCTTCATGTGTGACTCTCATTCACGTTCTATGACCTTTCTTGCAGCCACAACTCAAGACCCATTTGAGAACAACTTCTGAAAATAAACTTACAATAATATGCATTCTACTTTTTAAAATAATAATAATTGTGATACATCATACAGGTGTATGGCTCAGAATGATAGACACACACAGAGCTGTCTTACAAACTCAAAATAATTTCTCACCATTGATTGGATACAATTCCAGCATTCCACCAATATCTTCCCCCACACCTAACAGCTTGAGGACAGTTATGTGACGCAGACCTGTTAAAACAAGAAGGGTGTCAAAGACTGATGCAAGCTTTTTCTACTAAGTGAAAGGCAAACATTAATGTACTGCAAAATGTCAATACATTCTCAGATGTACATCCACCCACAATTCTATAAGCTCAAAATACAGGAGGCTGATATGCAGTTTCTTTAGGAACATTGCATAGATTTGCCCAAATCTATGGATGGAAGATGCTCTTTGCTAATGGTTTTAAAAGGCTGCAGAGGAACCATGATCAGGCTAAAATTGCGGGGAGGTTATAGATTTCCTCCTACCTTCCCCACTCCCAATAATTTGAGCACAGATTCTAAACTTAGAAACTGTTATTTTACAGTGATCAAAGAAGGTACTAAAGAATCACTTGATTCAAGCAGTTCACAAGGATTTGAGGAGGCTCATTCCCTGCTATGTCTTGACAAAACAGATGTTGGAGGCTAGCCTGATGTCTGCTTTAGACTACAACCACATCAGCCCCAAAACATCTGGAGGACACCAAGTTGGCACAGGCTCTTACAGGCAATGAAATGCTGAATGCCACTCAATTAGGTCTGCGATTGTATGCCCAGTTCTCATGCACTATGCATGTGGAGGCTGCCAACCTCTTCTACTATGATCACATAGACAATCTCTCCATGCCAGCACTAGACATTTTTGCTGGCATGCAAAGCTCTTCAAATGATCAGACTGGTACATGTTCCAAACCTTGCACAGAGTGCACACAAGCAATTTTTGGCAGCCGTCACATCCAGGTTGCCATGGGTAAAATAGCTTTTAGATGCACCCCCTCATACTATACATCCCATGAAAAGAACAGGATTGCTGTAGCAAATGGCACTATCCAAATGTATAGGGTTATGAATAGTTAATAAGCTAAATCTGGCCCATGTGCTTGAAGGTCCTCACCTTGGTGCAAAGGACTTCAAAAAGAAACAAAACCAAGAGTAGTTAATAGCTTGAAAGCAAGCATATGGAATACACTCACCAAAATTGCAGGCTTGCCCTGTAAGGGCTGCAAGCTGCTGTGAATATGCCCAGTCTTCATCATTGGCAGCAGATATCACTAGCAACCTTCTCCTCCATCGGAATCTGGAATGAGAATAGGTGGAGAAAATCTATTCACAAAGATTATTTCAAACTGAATTTAGTCCTATTGGTTCTAGGGGGTATCAGATTTAAGTTGTGTGGATCAAACAGACTGCAAACATGAGGAAGCAATTGTGCTCAAATGTCTTTGAAATGCCATTTTAGGTTTCAGGTTATTCTATTGTGCTGTCAAAATTTCAAGCTGTTTTTCCTAGGCAGGCAGAACTAATGTAAATGAAATACTTTTTCCATATGAGCTTCCCCACACCTCTCCTTTGAAGATCACCTTCCATTGCTTTATTCAGGAAAGTGAATGAGTGTGGGTTATTTTGTACATTAAAAAACAGAAGAGCCAAAGCTAACTATCTAGAGAGAAATGTACAGAGTAACATGTGCCGTTTCAAAGCAGGAAATGGTATCTTAAACAGCTACAGATGTTGTCCTACATATGGAACCTCTGCGCTCCTGTTTATACCTATCTTCCTGAACTTTCCCTTTCCCTTCTTTAACAGTATGTGTGCTCCCTCTCCTTCCTCCCCCAATTCATTAAACCTGAAAATCCCTTAGTCATTTTATTAGTTGTTACCACATAGTCCTATGCATGGTTAGGTAAAGATAAAGGACCCCTGACCATTAGGTCCAGTCATGGCCGACTCTGGGGTTGTGGTGCTCATCTCGCTTTATTGGCCGAGAGAGCCGGCGTACAGCTTCCGGGTCATGTGGCCAGCATGACTAAGCCGCTTCTGGCGAACCAGAGCAGCGCACGGAAACGCCGTTTACCTTCCCGCCAGAGTGGTACCTATTTATCTGCTTGCACTTTGACATGCTTTTGAACTGCTAGGTTGGCAGGAGCAGGGACTGAGCAACGGGAGCTCACCCCGTCGCGGGGATTCAAACCGCCGACCTTCTGATTGGCAAGTCCTGGGCTCTGTGGTTTAATCCCACCAAAATCAATGGTACATGCTCCCAAGCATGTGTGTTTAGAACTGGAGTCTGAGACTGGGTTCTCTAACTTGAGACAAATTAGGAGCCTGCCTCTCTGAAGCTGGAGGGTTTTCTCTCCCCCCCCCCCCACCGGTTGTTCACTTTGCTGGGACTTGACATGCAAATTAAGAACAATCAACATCATTATTTTGAATGCTTTTTCCCAGAGAAGCAATGGCTGAGAAATTATGCTGCTGCCTGCTGTTTCATTCAGGGGGAGAGGTAATTATAGAAAACAAATTAGTACTGCTAGCGCTCATAGAAAATGAGAGGTCTCTCTCCATTACAATCAGTGAATGCCCATTTTGTAGGGGTGGAGGTGAGGATAATAAACATGATGTTTGGAGATATTTCCATTTATAAATGTTCTTATAAGTGGTTATGTCTAAATGTACTTCCCTCACTCTGTGCTCAGTTTTAATTATTAGGTATCTAACTTTAATTACTAGATATTTAATTGCAAACAAAATTGTGCGGTTTCCCCATTGGCAGAAACGTAGGGTTGTATCCAATGCTAGTCTTACTATGAATATGTTACTATGTTTTGGAACTAACTACTACGAAGATGATTGCAAGTTTTTGACCAGAGTAATCAGTTAATGGAAAATACATGTTCAACAAGTGCTTAATATTAAACAAATTTGCATAATTAAAGAGCTCTGGCATAGCCACAGGTGGGCTTTAGGAAATACCTAGACAAAAAGTTTTCCAGGGACTGTTTCTTGTCATCTTTGCAGGTAATGCCGTCACGTTTCTGCTTTTCCATATCTTTGAGACGTGATTGGAAGGTGTCAATCAAATCAAAAACAGACTTCATTGCTATGGGCACTTCATAGTATTGCTGTGAAAGGAAACATTGAGAAACGGTTTGATTGCAAACAAATCTCTTAGCATCTGCTTTCCCACTGAAAGTTAATGGCCAATGTCATTATACTGTCAGCTTCATTCTTCCTGACAGATTAATACTGATGGGTCTCAGGCATGGTTGAAAGCATGTGAGCGAAGCAGGTCTGGTTCTGGTCAGGGAATTCCGTTTCTGCCATTTTGAGTTCCATGATGAAATAAAGATTGAGTATAAATTAAATATCACATGCAAATAAAGTCATGTTCATGCTACTGAAGATTTTTATAATGAGTGCCTTCTGTCACCTTTGCAGGATCATTCTGTGGTAGGAGCTGAATGCCATGAAGGAATGGATGAATCTGTCAGTTTTGGTTTCTCGTGCATCCAGTCTTTAATTCAATTCTCCACATTTCTGTAGCAACTTGCATTTTAGAAAATCTTCATGAAATTCCTCAGTATTTTAGTGTTAGTTTCCATATATATCCAGTTTCGACTGCATTTTTGCAAGCATTTCATGATAATATAATGCACTATTGTATATTATTTACCCTAATTTATGCATTTTTGTGCAGACTTTCTCCAAATATGCACTTTTGTAAACATGTTTTGGTTGAGGAACTGCATTACAATATTCGGAGAAGTGCAGATTTTGAAGGATTATTATGTTGGGCTTTTATATTGGTTCAATAAGTGTGAATAAGGTAGTTTCTTATTAAAATGCAACCAAAATCAAATTATTCCTCCATTCCTAATGCCACAACCTGTAAGCATACAAGTGAGCATTTTCCCACCAAAATCCCTGATTCCTACCATCTGGATTTGGGTTCCATGATTCCTACTATCTGCAACTTCTTTTGCCTCTTCAGGTACTAGCACAGTTTTTTGTTCCACTCTGTCCTGATTCATCCCCACTCATGAATCTCTCCTGCCCCAGGCTAATATACTTCTCCCTACCTTGGCCCTCATATCAGTGTCAGTTAGCACCATGAAGAAGTCATTGTATGTCATTCCATATTCTCTCCTCAGCTCATTGATGAGACGCTGGTCCACGAGGTCTTCATCCTCTATTGCTTTCATGGGCTTCTCATTGTCTTTAAAGGAAAACAACATGGAGATTAGTGCCAAACAAACTTAAATCACTTTTGAACAGCAAGGGAGGGAAAGTTCTTCCATTCACCTTCTGTTCAGACGTACCCACCAAATCATACTGATTTAGTCTTTTCGACGGGGAAGTGAGTGAAGTTTTAAAAAAACATTACTTCTTCCTAAACAAGGATTTTGAGCACCATTCATATATGAAGCTGCTAATGCAAAACAGCCCAAATAATAGAAGGGAGACCAGTGAGAACCTTGACACCATCAACCCAGAGACATAATGTTAGATACTTAGGTTGCAGCCCTGTACCCATTTTCATGGTGTTAGGTGTCACTGAACTCATTGGATCTTATTTCTGAATTGATTTACAGTGGTGCCTCGCAAGATGAAATTAATCCGTTCCGCGATTCTCTTCGTCTAGCGGTTTATTCGTCTTGCGAAGCAAGCCCATTGACAGCTTAGCGGATTAGCGCTATTAGCGGTCTAGCGGCTTTTAGCGATCAGCTGAGAGGCGGCTTATCAGCGGAACAGCTGATAAGCGGCTTAGCGCTTAGGGAAAGGGTGGAAAAAAGCGGAAAAAAACGCGGGAACTCACAAGATTTTTTCGTCTTGCGAAGCAACCCCATAGAGAAATTCGTTTAGCGAAGCACCTCCAAAAACGGAAAACCCTTTCGTCTAGCGGGTTTTTCGTCTTGCGAGGCGTTCGTCTTGCGGGGCACCACTGTATATAGAATTGTGCTGTTCATCAGTGCAAAACTTACATCAATCAAGGGTGTATAAAGTGTTTACTTCCTTAAGGTTTTGGTTTCTTTGGGGTGCGTAAGTCCATGGAAGGCTAGACTACACAAATCACTTTTATAAGGCTTCTGTACAATATGCAAGTTAATACCACAAGATGAAACCAAATAGAGTAAGCCAACCAGAAATGCCATGGGGGGGGGGGAGAGAACTGGTGAGAGATTTCATGGGATGGGGGTGCTAAATTCCAGGATCTATTTTAAACTCCTGCTGTTCCCTATTCAAAGTTGGTATTTCGACACTTTAAACTAATTGAGGCCAAGTATGCTTGTTTGTTTATGTTTACACAGCAGTGCAGCTCTTGCCCGTGAATAAGATATCAAAAAACTTTTTATCTGTATAAAGCATCCTCATCATTCATTCTTTCTCAGACCCCCATGGCCTGAAAAAAGAACTCCAGTGGTGTAATTCTCCCCTGCAAAGAGGAGCACCCAAAGAGCAGCCCAAATCCAATACTTGGAACCATTAGGAAATCAGTGTGTATTGAAACATTATGATTACGAAGAAAGGCTGCATCTGTAACAACCTACATGAATGCAAGTTCAAAAGCATTCAACGGTAGCCCAAATCCAAATTTTACAGCTAAATATCAATTTCTGCACTATTTCATGCACTCCTATGTAAACAGGAACACTTAAGAGCACGTGAATCTTTAGGTTACCATCTAAACTATTCAGATAAATGAGGTTATACTGCAATTAAACTATCAAACTTTCCAAGGACTCATGACAAATGAACTTTGCCTCAATGTGAATTTTATTAGTTTATTGTTATTGTTGTACTGGTTTCATACAAAACCAATCCAACATGTCTAAGTTTTAACTTTATAAAATTGTCATTGTTTCACAGCAAGAATGTAAGGTTCACTGAATGACAAGTGTGAACACAAGGACAAAGGTCAATTACTTCTTTTTTAACACTAGCCAGTAAGGTTTGTGTGTGTTAGAATGAGCCTATAACCAAAGACCTGCAAAATAAACTGGACACTGAGCATATGAGCAGAATCAAAAGCCCTATTTAGGTGTTCATCTTTATTCTGTCCATGGGTCACACATGCCACCCCCTTCCTCAACTGAGAGTGGGAAGGTCTGAAGGGGATTGTAAGCACATTCTTCTGAATGGGCTTACGGTCCTCCCTGTAACTGGGAACCTACATCACAGAGGGCTCTTGGTCACAGGAAAGCCAAATGCCATGTTTAGCTGAATGCATCTTCAGAACTTTCCACTCATGACAAGGTCAGATGTGGAGGGGGCCATGTGGACAGCCCAGTAGCCGCTCTAGGGATAAATAAACACCTGAAAGGGGCTAGGATACAAAGATCTACACAGGAGATGTTCCTAGTCTTCAACCAAATGACTTCCTGGCTTATGGCATGGCCAGGTCACAATTCTCAGCTTTCTGCTGTTTCATTGACTTGATAGACCAGCGCAGTGATGCTCCAATTATTTGAACTTTTTGCCATGGAAAACCAAACGGGGGAAATACCAACTATGCAAATACAAAGGGTGGGAGAGGGAAGAACCATATTACCACAAAGGGACTCTCAGGGTTTTTGATTTCTTTTGTTTAAAAAACAACACACTAGTTCCATGCCTCTATTGCCCAGAAAGAAAGGAAAGGAAAGAATTTTCAACCTAGCTGGAAGTGGTCGATCTTCATGCGGCTGTTGTTCACGGGGCCAGAGATGGTGATCACTGAGATTTTTCTAGTTGCCATTTTGCAAAAGCTCTCCAGATACTCATCTCTCTGTTGCACATACATGGTGCTGTCAAGCTTGGGAGTTGTGATCAGCTAGGAAGATGACAGAGAACAGAAGGTTTAGGTTGTTGGTTTTTGAACCATGTTAGTATCAGAAGTCATACATAGATAATACTCCCGGGGTTTTCACAACTGCTTGTAGACAACGGTCTGTATATAATGCTAGCCCTACTCAGAGTAGACCAAATAATGAGCCTAAGTTGGTTCTTAATTTCAATGGGCCTCCTCTGAGTAGGACTAGCACTGGATGCAGCCCTGAGGCCTGGCCTACATAATATATTTGCCAGAGGGATCTGCTTCTATCCTCCCATTTAGAATGTTTAATGCAACTCTCAGCTCACCATATGAGTCAGAGCTAATTACATAGGCTTTTATCCAAAGCTGCACTTATGCATGTGTGTGGCCATACCCTCCCCAGCAAAAAAGTCCCCCCAAAACACTCTAGAGCAGAGGTTTTCAACCTTTTGGGGCCCACGGCTCCCTTGACCAACTACATTCTTTCTGCGGCACCCCTGTGGGCTCAGGAACCCAGTTATGTCACCCCTTGCCTGCAGAGCTGGCAGCCCCTCACCCCTTTTCGAACACCCTCCCTTGGGGAGTGTTCCCTCAGCCTCCTCTCCCCTCTCCTTGAGAGTCCTCTGGGCAGCCACAACTGCTTCCATTGGTCTCCGAGCTGCCCCCCCTGCCCCAAAGAGAGGGGCCTCCTTACACTGCCTCACAGGGGCCTGGAAAGCACCCCCTGGCCAGCCCCAGAGGCATTATTTGCCTGAGGAGCTTGTAGCCAGGGCTGCCGCAACGAACAGCTGTGCAAGCCTTTGGGAGGCAGAGATGTGAGAGGGCATCAGAGGAGGGAGAAAAGGAAAGAGGGACAGAGGCTAGTGTTGCCCGTGGCACCCCTGGCCATCATCAAGGCACCCGAGGGTTGAAAACCACTGCTCTAGAGTGTCCCCTGACCCCTCAAGGCCAGTTTTCTGGGGGGAAGTGCCCTCCACCCTCTGCACAGTAGAATATTTGGCTCCAAGCCAGAGGGAGTTTTTCTGCCCCTGCCGCATGTCAGTGATGGCTTCCAAAAGGGATGACAAAATTCGCTATGCTGATCACCTAGCAAATGCAATGCCTACCCCAGCCCCCAGATTTCCTATGTAAAACAATGAAACAAGGCCTTAAGCGTATTGCAAATAAGAATAGGATGTGTTATATGTGACTGTTCAAGTACACAGTGGAAGCCGCGGGGGGGGGGGGAGGTCTTTCAGAAAACTATTAACTGAGGTAAACACTGACAACATATGTCACAATCGCCTGCCTGCTACCAAGCCACATTCAGGGTTAGTGTATTGATTTACAAAGCCCTGAACAACTTGGGTTCAGGATACCTTAGAGATCATTTTCTGTGTTGGTGCAGCTCGTTTGACAACAAGAAACCAAACCTTGTGTCATTAGCTCTCATCCTGCCCATAGAGATTCAGCAGGCACCTTCTGTGCCAACTTTTAAAGGCCTGCTGAAAACTTCCTGTACCACTGGGTATGCAGGCAATTCAGAGTACACCCCCACACAATGATCTAATGTTGATTGTTTTTAATTTGTTTTGCTTTTAAATTTTAACTTTTTCTGGTTATATTGTTTGGTTTTATGTTGTAAACCGCTGTGATATAACTTTATGTTGCAGTGGTATGTAAACTTTTTTTATATAAAGAAAGAAAATTAGCTTTTTGCATTATGTGGCAACTTACTGCAGGCCAGAAATTCCAGGGGGAAATAGCCACTGCTTAACCTTTGAGAAACACCGCAGTCTCCTCACTGGGAACACCCTTGCTTGTGTGCTTGTGCTAAGCCAGTTCGATATGGTAATACACTATCAACCTTTTGCAACTGGAACTTTAGATAAAAGTGGTGGCTGGTTTTAATTTCTCACCCCGCAGCAAACCAGTGGTGTTTGCCTTTTATTTACATAGGACTGGATCAGATTGTAGTACACTGCCAGAAACTTGGCTGTTGATTGGGAACGCACTCAGGCATGAGGAGTCGCAGGCCAGGATCTGAGTAATGCCTGAGGGGTCTATTTAATTATAATTCCTAAAGGCTCTCTAAGCAATAGCACCATGGTCAGGCAAAGGTCAGTATCCAGAAGGCAGCCAATAGCACAGAACATGGAAATGGACTTGAATGGACAGGAACAGAAGAAACAAAATGAACAGGGTTTGGGCAGCTAAAGACTGATGAGTCAAGGATTACCTTGATTACAGCCAACAAAGGCCAGAGGCCATTTTGTGACAACACCGCCTTAAAATTCCTGAACTTTCATAGTTTCCTTGAACTCCTAGAAGTATGAAGTGGAAGCTTCTGCCTCCAGGCTCGAAGTCGCCAAATTCAAGCCTCAGAACTGCCACTGCTTCATACACACACAGCCCTTAGCAAGAGATCCAATATAATGGGTCAGATCTAGACTTAGTCATATTGAAGTACAGATCCAATAATAATAATTTATTATTTATACCCCGCCCATCTGGCTGGGTTTCAGTGGGGCTTAAATTAGCCATGATTATCTTAAGTCCCATTGATTTCAATACATCCATGACTAAGTCTGATCCAAGCCAACAATTATTTACATTTATATCCTATCTCCCCTCCAGGCAGGAGCAGGCAGGAAGTGTGGGGGCTGTCCCGCCATGGACTTAGCCTCCTGGTGCCATTTTGCCACTGCCTACTGAGACAGTGTGGACGCAGAGTAGCAGTGAGGTCTGGGTGGTGCACATGCAATCTGGTAGCAGCACCAGATTGTTTCTGCTAGTGCACCCACACCACCCCAAACTTGCTACTGCCCTACAGTACCCTATACCATCTTGATAAGTGGTGCTGGTAGATCAGGTCTGCAGTGCCACCCTTCCTTGGTTCAAGTTGGGTAGCCTCTCATTACAACACAAACAAAATTGTATTTCTCTCCAGTTCCTACCTCAAATGTGACAGCAGGAGATTATTTGTTACTTATACCTACCATTTTTTTGTTTTTGTTTATATTTTAAAAAGGCTAAATATTGCAACTGAAGACCCTGATTTTAGACCAGGGCCACAGCATTGGGAGAGTTAAGCTCCCCCCCACCCCCGTTGCTCCCCACTCCATAGTAATCCCAATTTCCCCTACTCACATTGAGCAGCTGTTTTGTAAGCAAATACTTGTATATTTCACTCTTTTTAAAAAATGCGGGGAGGCCTGTTCATGCAGGGGGTTAATTTTAGTATATGTTATACACGCAGACTGGCTGCATCCTCTGTGGGGATGAACTCAGGTTTTCAGACTGCGCTTCCACACCGCAGAGTAGCAAACAAAAGCAACGTAGCTGAGCCAAAACAGATGGGCCTGAAGCAAAACCACAGACACAAACAGTAGGTGGAAGTCAGGAAGTCAAAGCCAGTGATAAGTCTAGATTTCAGAGTTGGCTCTTGCTTCCGTTTCTTTAACAGGACCTTGAATGTCTCCATACCATTAAAAAGTTTATCTTGTAGATTTCTACAAATCTGGCTGCTGTTGACGTCACAGGAGCAGGCCAAGACATAGCAAACAGACCAAGACATTATGTCCTGGTCAGTTGGCATCTCTTCTTTGCTTTGATCAAGGACTTTCCCTAAATCTAAACGACCATAACCTGCTAAATATTAGGACTTCACTTTTAAAGTATCAAGGTCAAATTATGAAGACTAGGTTCCATTTTCTAATCTGCTACACTTTGAAAAGAAAGATTGATTGCTTTGGTTGAAGCAATGCTAGAAAGAAAGTGGTCTATAAATTCACAATACATTGAAAGCACCTTTAAAGCACAAGGCTCTCTCCACCTGCCACCCACCCCCCCAAAACGTTGCTTGGATATTTTCATATTTAAGTGGTCTAAACAGTTTGCAAAGTAAATCAATAATAATAATAAAATGTATGGTTGGTGCTGCATTTGCAAACAAGGCTTATAGTTTAAATCCACTCACGGGCGCATGCTTCATTAAGAGGCAAATCCATGTATAGGATGATAATCAGGGCTTTCACTGGTGGAATAGACCTCAGTCCCCAACACATGCTAAGAAATCATAGTCGTGGATGTACCTGATTTTGACCACCTGAACAGTGGCTCTGCTTTGCAATTCGTCTCAGCTACTTATAGTGTCAGTGCAATCTGCTTTTTATATGCTCAGTCAGTAAAGCACGAGACTCTTAAAATCAGGATTGTGGGTTCAAGCCCCACGTTGGGCAAAATATTCCTGCATTGCAGGCGGTTGGACTAGATGACCCTCGTGGTCCCTTCCAACTCTACAATTCTATATCTCTGCTTATCCCGTTAACTATCATCCTGATCTCATCCTGACCTCACCCTGTCCTGCCACTAATTTCTTTCCATAAAAGTTAGCACCTCATTAAAGGCACACAAACACTCCTGTGTGTATTCCTCATACTTGAAATGATGCTTCACCAGGGCATAACCTGCCATTGCTCTGCCGTAAACTTTGCTTTAAAACTTTTTTTTTTTGTACATGCTGCTTAATTCCTTTTGCAAGCAACAGAGAAAGCTGACCTTGCACAACCCAGGTATTATTCTTATTATCATTATCATTATCACAATTAATCAACCAATTATTTAATTAAGATCTGGGAGAAGCATTCACCCTCAAAATGAAAGAACTCAAGCAGTTATTTATACCAAACAGCTAAGCAGGTTAATACAGTGGTACCTCGGGTTAAGTACTTAATTCGTTCCGGAGGTCTGTTCTTAACCTGAAACTGTTCTTAACCTGAAGCACCACTTTAACTAATGGGGCCTCCCGCTGCTGCCGTGCTGCTGGAGCATGATTTCTGTTCTCATCCTGAAGCAAAGTTCTTAACCCGAAGCACAATTTCTGAAGCGTATGTAACCTGAGGTACCACTGTATGCAGAAATGCTGAAGGAAAACACACTAAGACTGCAATCCTATGCCCTTGGAGTAAATCCTATCAAACTAAGTGGAATTTACTTCTCAGCCAACAAGCCCTAGGTATGTGCTGTAAAACTGAAAACATGTACACACTTACCTGGAAGTAAGCCACATTGCAACCAAGTTGCATTTACTTCTCAGTAAGCATTCAGAGGAATATGGCACACACACAAAAATAAGGAACTTTTCTTTGCCAAAGGTTATGGGCCACACATTATATTGCATGGTTTCCTAATCATTACACTTTGTGGCAAACAAAACAAATGTTGTACACTTAAGAGATGTAATGTAGACGCTTTTTGTTTCATGCAGATTACTGTGTATGAAAAATGTGGCCTGTGAAGGGTGTCTGAATTGTCACACTATGCCTTCAAGCTGAATTCCTCCTGCCAAGGAAAACATCTGAGCATATTGCTTTGTGTCCTCTGTAAAAGGATTTCAGAGAGGAGCCGGCTAATAATATGTGAAGTTATTAAATTCTGGAGATGCAAAGCCATGTTGTGCTGCTTTTAACGTTCAGAAGCTCATCGCAAGCTGTTCTACTGAAGAGAAAGGCAACTCTGTGCATCTCACCAACAACTTTGTAAGGGATATGTTTGCAAATGCATTATGTTCCTGCCCAGGAAAAGTGCCAAAAAACAGTTGGCTTGATTCTGAAACCCAGAAGTTATCAACATTACTGTGAACAGATGTCAACTGGAAGAGCTATGAGTTCAAATATATATGAAAATAGTGACAACACAACCATGCTGAACATAGCACATCCTTACTTGGATTTCTTTTAAGCCCTGGACTAGCAAAATACAGATCCTACCATCTTCAGCTCCCCAGTTATAGATTTCTGGCACATGATTGAGAAAGGTTGCATCATATGCCCTATGAGACTTATAAGGCATACATCACATTATTAGGCTTCATGCCTTTGGAATATGTCCAGGACAGACTAAAGATCATTTGGCAGGGGTGGGGAAACTGTGGCCCTCCATATGTCACCAAACTCCATCATTAGTCCCATCCATCATGGGCTATGGTCAGATATGAGATAGTCCAACAACATCTGGAGAGCCATGGGTTCCTCTTCCCTGTCATGTGATGGTGATACTGAACAGTGCTTCAGGGCCACAGTCCAGCAGGGTTAATCTATCAGGGGCCATCTGCTGACTGTGGGAGGAGTTGAAGTCAGCAGTGGGAGGGGCCACCATCTTTCTTTCTCTTCTTCTCTCTAGTGTGGGAGGAACAGATCACTCGTGACAGAGGTCTGAAATGACTGCTTGCAGAGGGATCCTGAAATCAGGCCAAGGGCTGCATAAAACTGGGCTGACATTGAGTCCTACCTTCCAGCAGGATTTGTCAATTTCTTTTCAACTCACTCTGGTATCACCTGCTTTCCCCTGAAAGCAGTTAGGGGCGAAGAGATGCCACCAGAGCAAGTGCAGTGTTTTAAATAAAGAAAAATGGGCACCGAAGGCTTTCAGGAGACAGAAG
This sequence comes from Podarcis erhardii, assembly GCF_964252035.2. Taxonomy (NCBI): domain Eukaryota; kingdom Metazoa; phylum Chordata; class Lepidosauria; order Squamata; family Lacertidae; genus Podarcis; species Podarcis erhardii. The sequence continues at coordinate 34,438,884 of NC_138508.1, read as the reverse complement.
TGTGTGCTGGTTGCCTGCTTTGGCTGCTACACATAAAGGTAGACACAGGGCCTCAGTAAGAAACTTCCAGTCCAATTGTACTCAGAAGTAAGTCCTATGTAATTCAATGGGGATTACTCCCAGGTAAGTGGGGTTAGGATTGCAGCCTAACTAGTGAACTGACCTCAAGTGATGCATGCCCATGTATAATCTACTTACCAGGAGACGTCTTCTGCCTTCAAATAAATCCAAAAGTGTTGTCACAGATTTCCTGGGGGTTTGCGTGAAAGGCTTGGCATTGGACTTCAGGACTCCCTCGCTGTCCGCTTTGCTTCCTTTCTTGTTTTTCTTGTTGCGCTCTTTCTCTTGCTTGTTTTTCTTTTCAGCTTTGTCCTTCTTGGCCTGTTTCTCATTTTTCTTCTCTGATCTTTCTTTCTTCTTCTTCTCAGGTTTTTCTAAGCGGTCATGTTTCCTTGGATCTTTCCCTTTCTTTGGCGGGATATGTTCCGCCGGAACATTTTCCTCTAAGCGAGGAACAGCAGGCTGCCCTGAGTCGTATTTATCCTCGTATTCATTGCTCAGTATTTTCTCTTGGGCTTTCTTTTTAGCTGGTTTGCTTTTAGCAGGCTTGTGCTGGCCTGCTGTGACACTGGAACCTCGACTGTTATAGTCCTTCCGGTCTGTGCGGTTGTCTCTGTATCGTCCGGCACTTGCTCTTGTGGGATGCTCCGAGGTGGCTGTTGGGACCTCTGAATGGGTGTCATAATGAGTGGCTTTGCTGGGTCTCCTTGTAGTGGTCTGTTGCCTCTGTGTGTGGGCTGGATTCCTTTCTCTGCGATTCTCTTTCCATACAGGGGAGGAGAAACTCTCTGTCACCCGAGCGTCAGTCACCTCAGGAGCTGTGGGGAGTAAGGTGTGTGATTTTGTGGTCCAAGTTCTCTGTGTAGTAGGCACAGTCGTGGTGGTGGTGGTTGTAGGCCTGCTTGCTATTGTCATCATTCTGGTGATTGGCCTGAGAGTTGTGGGAGGAAGAGTCGGCGCCCTAGTTGGAGGGGGAGACAGTGTGGTTGTCGAAAACTTCTTCACAGTTTTAACCCGTGTTGGCTGCACAATGCTTTTCCTTGTTTCTTCTTTCCTAGGTCCTGGTTGGACGTGTCCACCACCTGGTGTTGCCCTAGTGACGCTAGCACCATTGTTGCCTTCCTCAACAACCCGGCCCTCTGTCCCAGCAGCTTTGCATTTCTGGATGAAGCCTTTTTGCCTTATTTTCTCAATTTTCCTGATGGGACTCTGGTCAATGACTTCATATATGGCCTCCAGCCTAACTGGATAAGGGTATCGTTCCTCTACTTGCAATGTCTTCTTTAGCAGCACCATGCCAAATTTGCCCTTCTCCAGCTTCAGAAAGTTCATGAGTTTGGAAATGAGGCTGGGATCCAGAGGTTGTTCCAGGATTTTCCCTTCCGTGGTTATCTTCCTGACTGTCCCTGCCTCTTCGCCCTCCTCATGGAACAAGACAATCTGCTGGACATGCCTCTCGGCCAGTTCACAATAGACATCATCCTTCAGAAGGCTCATCATGAGCCGGTAATAGCCATCAGAGGCATGAGGAGCAGAGATAATCCAGACTCTGTTCTTCCCAGCAAAGCTAGCCAGAATGTTGGGGGAACTAGACCCAGATGGGAAACGCACTGTGCGCGATCGAAATGCAGTGGATGGCCCTTCATCCTTAACCATTTCCACCCTAGGTCTTTGTGTCAGCCGTACTTTAGTCCCACCAGTCTTCACCTGGGGACGGGAGTCATCTGCTAGCGGGGCTGCTTGTGGCCTTTTTGGTTCCAAAGAATCCCTTTTGACAAGAGGACGTTGAGGAAACCTCCCAGAAGGGCTTAAAAGTCTGTGGGACACCTCAGCTCTCCTCGTCTGTGAGGCTGATTTGCTACTGCCCCTGTAGGCCAGAGGCACTTTCCTAACTCCATGCCTCCCTCTGTCAGCTTGCCTCAATGGCTTTTCCACGCCACACACTAGCCACGCAGCCCACAGCACAGTTAAACTCACAACCGGTGCCCACTTCATTGTGGGATTGACTTTAAAAATAAAAGAAGATGGGGACAAGTGTTAATGACCGTACTGGGTATTCATATAGACTGCAAAAACACTTTCATTCCTGAGAAATTTTCCTAATCTTCCTTCCACATTTCTGAGAATCAGCACCCTCCAAATTTGCCCCCCTTTTCCATTTTAGACGGAACTCCACTCTTAACATAGGCACGAATATAAAGTGAACAGCACTCTCTAGCTTCTCTCTCTCAAAGAAGGGAGATTGGCCAGCTTGCGTATCAGATTAGGACGATTCACCGCTATCTTTATAGTGTTCACACTGGAGCAGTGTGCAAATTTCATTTCAAGAAAAATAGGCTTAAACAGAAACGACTGAGATAATCAGCAATGGACAACTGGGATCTGTTCAAACATCTGCCTCCACACATGCATCTGTCTACACATTTAATACACATATACATACACAAATGCCAGCTTGTCCCTCAAAAGTAGCAGAGCAGTGTCAAAACTCACCCTTCCGGGAAACTCTCCTTTCCAGAAGTGATTCTCTCGGAGCCTTCTTTTAGACTGAGGGCTTTGCCATGTAGATCTGTTGTAGGCAGCTCGGCAGTTTTTCTGCTACACAAAACGGGCTCCAGGCAATGTCCAGTTCACGATGGCTCCCTTCCCTCCTGCTTTCCCCTTTCTTTCTCTTTTCACTTTCTTCACCAAGCTGGGTGCAATGAAAGGGATTTTTCTAAAGGGTCTTTGCTTTTCTCCATCTAGCCGCAGTTCTGACTCCCCCCCCCCTTTTTTTTTTCTTTTCAGGAGGCAGCCACAGAGAGGCACATTTCTCTGATGTTAGAATTGCTGCTATTGCTGGAGCTCTGTGCTCTTTCCCCCTCTTTTTAGAGTCCCACAAACTTCCCCATCAATGCCCTCCTCCTCCTCCGTGGAGTGCAACTCCTTTGTCTCTCTCCAGAGAGCCAAAGCATCAAGGCTAATAGATTTTCCAGGCAAAATTCAAACAGCCGCACAAATGTGATACTGAGGAAAGAGTTTCTCCTCACCTTGCTCTCCTTTCCTAATCTTCCCTCTCCCTATCCTCTATTTTTCCTCCTCCTACCCCCCCCCCCCCGCCTCCAAAACCACTTTTTTGGATCTCCTCCCAGAAATGTCAGGATAACTTCAGGCCAGCTCCAACCCAAACTGAAACAACAGTTTCAGCCACTGGAAATAAGAGAGGCAGAGGGAGCTTCGGTTTAACAGATCAACAGAACATTGCCTCCTTTTCCCACTTCCGCACACTTTTGAAGGAGAGAGGAGGGAGGGTTTTTTGTGGGGTGGGGGGAGCAGCTGAAATGTTACACATCACCATCATCAATCACTTTTTGGAACAGGGTGGTTGAGACCTTAACTCTTTCAGCACTTTTGGCTCCATTGCCGAATCTCCCTCCTCTGTCCTTTCATGTTTGAAAAGGGGACCCACGGCTTAAAAAAACTAAGTAACATATTGTCCTCACCTCACCTATGTTCAAAAGAGTGTCAGTTTTTCAAAGAGAAAAACACTTTGCTTTCTTTATGTCTTCTTTCTTTTTTTTAGTATATATTGCTTTCTTTTCCTGAGAAGTAACACTAGATCACTCGGTTTGTTTTTTAAAACAAATTCCCCTTTCCAGATTGTTTTGTGGAAATGCAGGCCTCATGTTTGGCTAGCAGATCCTACAAGGCAAAGCTGTGTTGTGTACATGGAACTTTTCATACTTCAATATGACACTGTAGATTTCAGGCATGGGCTGTGCACACACTACAGGTTTAAAATGCAGCTAGATCATTATTTGATTCAATTCCAATAAAAGTTGAGGAACCCACAAGAAATGGCAAGATTGACACAGGATAGGCACGTATTGTGTGGCTGACAGTGTACGAGCATTACTTCCCAAACTAGCAGCAGGAGCACACTGGGTGCAGTGCAAACGGGAGCATGGACACAGTCAGAGTATGCACTTTATTGTCCTTCAAAGAACTCAAGGTGGGATGTATGGCTCCTTCTCCCATTTTACCCTCACAACAACCCTGTGAGGCAGGTTAGGTCCAAGGTCAACCACTAAATGGTCATGGCTAAGTGATATGAACATGGTTCTCTGCAATCCTAGCCCAATATGTTATGCACATAGAGTGGGGGACACAAAGTCACTGGCTTCACCCTTATGGATGTGTACAAGGTCACACAAGTATAAACTGCACATATAATGCCCATTCTTGATCTTCAGTCACACATACAGAGTGTATGCACATATAATGTGTACTGGCTGTTTCAGAGGTTATGCACATGTCAGTCTCATCCACACATTACATTTTGGGGGCACACTTTTGTTCTAAGACTTCTAGTTGCACAGGGTGGCAATATCCATTCTGACTGCAGTATGAAAGTAAAAAGGTAAGCTCCCTTTCGCTGAGTGCTGCCTTCTCAGTAAGAATCCTCCCCCCTGCCTGAAATTAATTAAGGAAAAAGAAGATATATAACTATATGGTATGTGAAAGGTAAAGGTAAAGGACCCCTGGACGGTTAGGTCCAGTCAAAGGCGACTATGGAGTTGTGGCGCTCATCTTGCCTTCAGGCTGAGGGAACCAGCATTTGTCATGGAATGGAATTGTAGAGTTGGAAGGGACCCCCAGGGTCATCTAGTCCAACCCCCTGCAATGCAACATGGGGCTCAAACCCACAACCCTGAGATTAAGAGTCTCATGCTCTACCAACTGAGCCACACTAGGATCTTTCCGTGTCATGTGGCCAGCATGACTAAACTGCTTCCGGTGCAACAGGATCACCGTGACGGAAACCAGAGCACATGGAAACGCTGTTTGGTATGTATGAAGTGACTATCTAATTTGGCCTAAAGGTACCATTTATTGCATGGCCTCACATTTCTCACACTGCATCTCCTGAAGTTTACTATGACCAGTGGATGAAATATAGTAGGACAGTTATGCTTTTGTAGCACATCTTGAACCCAAATGTCGTCTTCGCTTTTAAATCATGTCACAGCCACATTACACATTTAAAGCACATGACTGTAAACTGCCCTGAGATCCTTCAATAAAGAGCAGTATAGAAATTTACTAAATGAATAAAATTAAATAATAAATGGGTGATGATACCCGGAGAGGATGGACTGCAAGAAGATCAAACCTATCCATTCTTAAGGAAATCAGCCCTGAGTGTTCACTGGAAGGACAGATCCTGAAGCTGAGGCTCCAATACTTTGGCCACCTCATGAGAAGAGAAGACTCCCTGGAAAAGACCCTGATGCTGGGAAAAATGGAGGGCACAAGGAGAAGGGGACGACAGAGGACGAGATGGTTAGACAGTGTTCTTGAAGCTACCAACATGAGTTTGACCAAACTGCGGGAGGCAGTGGAAGACAGGAGTGCCTGGCCATGGGGTCACGAAGAGTTGGACACGACTAAACAACAACAACATGCTGTTTTATGGTATTGCTGTGAGTCTGGGGTGGGCGGGGGTTAGGCTGTATGCCCCAGTCCTTTCTAATTCCTGTAGAATTCCATTGTTGAAGTAGCCAGGCCAGCTTCTTGGTGATTAATAGCCCTAAGGATGGGCTGTTAGCATAAGAAAAGAAGTTGTTCTGTGCCAGAGGGCAAATGGGTGGGCCTCCTCCCTCACCTGTCTGGTAGGGAAGAAGACAATAGCCAGAGCTGGGTGTGTGCAAGCTGGAAGCTAGAAGCAGCCAGAGAGGGAGAGCCATGCTTGGTTTCTGCTTGGATCCAAGGCTGAGACCATGGGAGAAGAAGGACCATCTGACTAAACGACTAAACAGCAACAACAACCCGGAGGGGACAAGTTCATTTGTGGAAATGAAGTAGTTGGAGATCTGTCTCAATTCAGTTAATAATAATAATACATACTCATTCATATTACTGTGCTCAAGAAATGAGAGTGGCCTTTGGATGTAAAGGAAACAGAATCCTCCCCTCCGGGTTGGGTCGCCACTGCCCAAATTCCACCACATATTTTTATGTTACTAAAGGGAATATTCTCTGACCCAACTGAATCATCAGCATTTAATGTATGAAGAGGAGCAAAGGCCTGATGTATAAGCCATTTCAAATATAGGACTTTGACATTATATTTTGTAAAGAAAACCTCACTTTCTTGACAAGATAATATCTAAAATATGGCAGGTTCATCTTGCATAGCACATTGTTGCAAATACCTGGGCATTCTTGGCATATGTTCATGCCAAAACAGAAAGTCCTTTTCCACACAGCACAAAGTTGAACTATGGAATTCTCTCCCGCAAGAAATAGAGATGGAGGATAAAACTATCAGTGGCTATGAGACACAATGGTTATTTTCCACCTGCACTGTTGGAGGCAGGATACCTCTGAATGCTGGTTACTGGGATTCACAAGTGGAGAGAGCTTATGTTGTGCTCAGGTTCTGTTTATGGGCTTTCCACAGGCATCTGTTTGGCCACTGGGAGAACAGGGTGCTGAACTCAATGGGCCTCTGGCTGGATCCAGCGGGGCTCTTCTTCTATCTTCTTCTTCTATCGCCCCGATTTCAGCACCCTTTTTTGTCCACGTTGCTGTACTTGCTGGCATGAGTGCACACGGACATAATTCTTCCTTGGCGTCTGTTTGACATCTGGAAGCATGACGTCAGCCAAGGAGAACAAAATGTCTCTTGGCCAGGGCTGTTAGGAATGTTCGCCACACGTTGAACATGGTATCTATGAAGGAGATGTAACTGTATGCATATTTTATCTGTGCAAGGGGGAAAGGGTATCCCTTACTGCAGAACACAAAGGCATAATAAAATGTGAATCAATGTGGGGGAGCCATTTTTCATTTTAGGAACATGGCTGAAATTTTCAAATCTAGGAACCTAGGCTTTCAACAGCCCAGTCCCCTTGAGTTCAGAGAGCAATCTAACACAGAAGGAACAAACCATTTTGAACTCAGGAAGGCCTTCCAAGTGCACATGCACAGGACTGTGCTGTACATTAGGTAAATCCAAACACTTAACTGGTTTATGAATTGGGCTGAATGGCATACAACTCCGTGGAATCCTTCTTCATTCCGTAATGCTTCTTTATGGTGACATATTGATTTGGCAGTCACAGATATGAACCTCTTTTATAGGGCTGTTCTGTGACCTCTGTCTCTACAGTCACAAAGAGTGCCTCCCACACCCATACCAGGGCTTCTCTTCTACACGTGTTATAACCCTCTTCAGATATTTGGTATAAATACATGAGTGGGCTAGACTTGCCCCTAGATGTGCTTATGCACCCATCAGCCATGTCCCTCCAAGTGGAGCATGATCAGTGTCTGTATGAAAGGAGACCACATCCTACCAATGCAAGCATATAGGGCACATTACATATGACAGGAGTCCTAATGGACAGTGTCCGATGAAGGCAGTCATGTGTGCATAGTTCATTAATATGTGCATAGCCCCTTAAGATGGATACCGGTCATGCATGGGCCAGGGAGGCATGGCTGGTGCATGTGTTGGCAACTAGCGGGCAGGAGTAGCATGCTGTAATGAAGAAGTCTTAGCTGGTGCAGAAGAGACTTCAGATACAATCGTATCCATGTTTACTTAGGAGTAAAAGAGTATCCAGAGCGTCCAGTGCCGCTGACTCCTACATAAGGGCCCTAGCTCAATGGTAGAACATTTGCCTTGCATGCAGAAAGTCCCAGGTTCACTTCCTGGCATCTCCAGGTGGGAGTGGGAAAGATTCCTATCAGAATCCCTGGAGTGCTACTGACAGAAAGTGTAGATTATACTGAGCTGGGTGGATCAGTAGTCTGACTCAGTATAAAGCAGCTTCCTATATGTGTTCTTTTGTACTCTTACATAAAAATGTAAGGCTGTCGTCACTCTGCAGTTTGTGTGGCCACTAATAATGCGGCAGGTGGCCCAGGTGAGCTGTTTAATGGAAGTGGGGGAGGCACTTCTCAGAGCAGTTTGCTGGAGAAGCAACTGCCCCCTTCCATGAAATGCAGCTGCAGCTAGGCTTAATGGAAGGGAGAGGTGTCCCAATGCATATCTAATGTTTTTAAAAAGCACACTTGGTGGCAGCTCCCTTTTATTCCAACGTCTTTAAAAATCACTGACCCGGAAGACCTTTGGGCTGTTACTAAGAGGCAAAGAAAACGTGCTGTAGTCTATTTTGTATAACAAAATTGATACTTTATGGTCGTGGTGAGGGGGATACTGGAAAGGAATTAGTTCAAAAACACCAAAATCATGGCTCAGCCAATGTGGTGCCCCAAACTTGGATGCTGGAATCCAGGAATTATCCTTTTATACTTATATTTTTTCAGTGAACCAACACAGACCCAAGTATTTGAACTGAGTTGCAGCTCCCCCCCCCGACAGAAAACCTCTGCTTTTCCTCAGTTGCTTTTCACCCTGTGGGGCTATGGTTGCCTCCAATCCAGTCTGTTGATATTTTGTGGGAGGGATTCAAGTGCAGATCAGGAAATGTAGGTTTGTGCAATTAAAGTAAATTAAAGCGCTCTGTTGCCCTAGCACAAACAATCCACTTAAAAGAAAGGAGGTGGGGGGGATATCTTTTTGCGGTTAGGAAGGGAAGAGGGAAACGAACTGAAAAGTGTGGAATGAACAATGATTAACGGCAAGACATGTAAACACCCTGCCAGAAAACCAGTATGAATACACAATGAATGCTTGTTGTAAGATAATATCCCCACAAACAAATCAGAATGACTGCTCAATAAAGACTGTGTACAATCTAACCCCCACAAAAGCTTTGTCCAAGCAAATCAGGATGAACGCTCAACAAATAAGTCGTATGTCCTGTAGAAAGAAAATAATTGCTGGTGTGATAAAAATAACGAGAGTGAAGTTCTGGGCAAAGACTGCAAGCAGAGGAAGGTTTCAGCAACCCCATGCTGGACCTTAATTCAACCCCCATCTGACCCCTTTTTAGCAATTAAGTATGACCTACATTCTGACACATGGATCATGTCTCTATGACATCTAGCTTGCCCAAGGAATAAAAGAATGCAAGCAAGTTAAGCCTTGTCATAAATGTCAGTTGGCTTATTTCCATCAACACTTGCCTCGTAGTGCAAAGACAAGTGTGAAATGAGATGCAGAGAGCACAGGCAATCACTAAGGGAGAGAATGCACAAATCGCTCATATATTTGTAATTGGCTGTTCATACCATCATCCAGCTGGCTCCTTACAGGTGCTCAAAGATACGTCACAGTGTATATATTGTCTTCTGGAAACCCAGAAGGACTTTGGGTAGCTGAAGCTTTTGGTTGCTACTAACTCAGCTACAAACCTAGACAGCATCTTAAAAAGCAGAGACATCACCTTGCCAACAAAGGTCTGTATAGTTAAAGCTATGGTTTTCCCAGTAGTGATGTATGGAAGTGAGAGCTGGACCATAAAGAAGGCTGATTGCCAAAGAATTGATGCTTTTGAATTATGGTGCTGGAGGAGAGTCTTGAGAGTCCCATGGACTGCAAGAAGATCAAACCTATCCATTCTGAAGGAAATCAGTCCTGAGTGCTCACTGGAAGGACAGATCCTGAAGCTGAGGCTCCAATACTCTGCCCACCTCATGAGAAGAGAAGACTCCCTGGAAAAGACCCTGATGCTGGGAAAGATGGAGGGCACAAGGAGAAGGGGATGACAGAGGACAAGATGGTTGGACAGTGTTCTCAAAGCTACGAACATGAGTTTGACCAAACTGCGGGAGGCAGTGGAAGACAGGAGTGCCTGGCGTGCTCTGGTCCATGGGGTCACGAAGAGTCGGACACGACTAAACGACTAAACAACAACAACTCAGCTACTGTATTTGCAAATACTTCTGCAGCATTCACTGGGCCATTTGGCACCCCAAATCAGCTAGATGTGACTAGATGTGGAGCCTTCTCCATGTGAAAATACTCTGGGCCGCTTCACAGGTTACTGAATCAGTAACATGTGTATAGACGGTATGCATTCATGTGTAACATGCGAGACAGCTACACATTCATTCATTATTGGCTGTGCCAGTAAAGGAAATTGTGTGTGAACTTAGTCCCTGCAGCTTTATAATCAACCAATCAACTGCATTTCTTTCACGTCCTTCTTCCAAAGTGAGCCCAGGGCAGCAAACAAACAAACAAACAAACAATAAAGCAATACAATTAAAGTAAAGCCAAAACATATTTTAAAACATCTAAACACATTTTTTAAAACAGTCGCACACCCTCACAGTTAACGAAGTAACGGTTGCCAGGAACAGTCTCTTTCAGCCATCAAATGTCTGAGTTTTTAACTTCTGAATGTTATTAATAATAAGGAAAGTCTGTTATTAATAATAAGGAAAGTCATACACACCACATGGGGAAGGTATTCTACAAATGGGGAACCACCACCCTTTCTTAGGTCAGCATCAACTGAGCAGTGTCCAGTGATGGCACCACCAGCAGTTGCTCATAGATGGCTGCTAGATACCTAGTGTGCACATTATAAAACAACAACAAAGACTGACATTGATCACTACTGCATCAGGATATACTGATATGGGCCAGTGTAAGATCCAATATTTGTAGTGCTTAGAACAGGGGTAACTAACCCTTTTCAGGCTGACCCAAGACCACTGACCCATTACCAACTTTCTAGGAGCTTAATGTCAAAGTGGGTGTGGCCTAATTCAAAATGTCTTATCCATTTGCCCCATTAAATCCACTGAGCACCACACCCTTTCCCTAATTTCTTATTAATTTCCACTTCATTCCAAAGACCGTATTAATTTCCACTCCATTTTTCCATGTCAAACTTCTTATTGGTTTCACTCCTTCCTCCTTTACTTGCATATTAACTTCCACCCCATTTCATACTGTTATTGTGTTAGATTATGACCTGGGAAGCAAGACTTCAAATCTCTGTGCAGCAAAGTAGCTCACTTGGTGACCTTGAGCCAGCCACTATCTCCCAGTCAAACCAACTGCACGGGGCTGTTGTGATAAAATGGGGCAGGGGAGAACCAGGTATGCAGCCTTTGTGGCTTGCAAGGAAAAGGATACAAATAATAGAAATACAGTGGTACATTGGTTTACGAACTTAATCCGTTCCTGAAGTCTGTTCTTAAACCAAATCTGTTCTTAAACTGAGGCGCGCTTTCTCTAATAAGGCCTCCCACCGCCAGTGCCCTTCCACCGTTCGGATTCCGTTCTTAGACCAAGGTAAAGTTCGCAAACCGGAACATTACTTCCGGTTTTGCTGAGTTCGTAAACCGAATCGTTCGTAAACAGGACTGTTCTTAAACCGAGGTACCACTGTAGAAATACTGTAGGTATACACAGTGCATCAATTAATTAAAGGATGGAAGAAGAGTTGGTGGATTTCCTATGTTCATGCATATGGAGAAGAGAGGATACTGCTACAGAAGATTTTTATAACACACACATTGCCTCTCAAGCTTAATAGCAAACTTTTCTCTGCCAAAGAAATAAATTACAGCCTCCTGCATAACATAGATAGTCCATATTATGGAGAGAGGAAGGAAATTCCAAGTGACTGATAACGTTTCCTTTTCTTTCAGCGTAACTCAAGGAAATGAGGAGGCATTAGCTTCCTCTTGAAACAGGAAACAGGCAGTCCTGATGAATGATGGTCCATGCAGCATTGCCTATTGCACCACCAGTCGCTGCCCATCATTGTCGTTACTGAAGGCCTTGGGAGAAGATTGCACAATGGGAAAGAAATCCACAAGTAAGCAGTTTGGCGTTATCTTGTGGATAAACCCTTTACCTTTGCACCCACGTTTATGGAACTTTGACACAGTGCTGAGTTGCAAATGATGTAACCTGGAAGTAAAGCAGTGAGCTGGGGAGAGACTCGGAGCAACATTCAAGAGCAATGTCTGATTTCGGTTTGAATCCATGGTTGCGGTTATGGGAGAAACAAGACCCTTTTGAGATGTTAATGCTGTGAACTCCCCTTTGTAGGCTTAGGTTGTATATATGTGTAAATAAACCATACTTGCACACAATCAGCATGCACACACGACCACTGATTGTGTGCTGTTTTTGGCGCAGAAAGGGGGCAGGGCAGAAAGCAGGGGCGTACGAAGGGGGGCAGGGGGTGGCACGCCCCGGGTGCCATCCTTGAGGGGGTGACAAAAAGGCACAGCGCAGGGGGCTTGCCCCACCACCCCCGTGCATGGCAGCTCATCAGTGCACCTCCAGCACACACATGTCCCCAAAGCGATGTGAAAGCTCCTCTTTTTCCTTGGTCTGTAGCTTCTCTCTCTCCGATTTGTGCCTTGGATGATCCCACCTCTCTACACTTTTCACTCACTCGCTCCCCCTCCTTCCTTCCCCTAGGAGGAGGGCCTTCTGCGCTGACGAGAGGTGGGGAGGAGGAAGATCTGATTGCAACAAGAAGGCGAGCTCTGAAGTGTCGTGGCAAGGAGAGATTATCAGCCCCGGGTGGATTGGCACGCCACTGATGGGAGTATTTGTGCAATCCGTGGGCAGCGCTGGCACCTCCAGGAGGATCGGCACGCCCCCCTGGGTAGATCATCCCGCTCCCGGGTGCACGTCATGTTTGCCACTCCGGGTGCGCAAGCGGCTTCCTCCGCCACTGGTAGAATGGACTTGTGTGAGTCCTACTGAAACATGCGGAGGCCAGAAACAGAACCCTCACATAAGCAGGGATTCCCCTATGAATCATAAAGATACCACAGTCTCCATTGTGCCTCATTCCCAAAGGAAACAAAAACTCTGGAATCTTGCACCGCTTAGAGACTAGGGTGGCGTGCAGCACTAAGCTCAAGTGTAGTATGAGGGAACAAACCACATCATAAACATGACAGGAACTTTGGGAGATGCTATAAACAACAGCAGCCAGAGCTATTTAAAGAGGTGCATTTGGCTTATTTGGTAAAGAGCTACACAAATAATTAAATGACTTGAGAACTGACTTATGAGGAGAGATGAAAAGAATTAAATACAGTATGCTTAGTTTGGCTCCTTGACAAGTAAGTGAGAGACGCGGTCTAAGCCTAAGAAGGTAGAGGAATTTTTAAATAGGTTGAGCCAAAGGTTAGTAGGGAGAAACTGAACAAAGGCAAGCTTACGTTGAGGATTAGGGGGACTAACTTATCATTGAAAGCTCATGGACTGGGCTGTAGCTTTCTCAAGAGACATGGAACAGACCATATTGGCAGACTTTATGAGAGGTGCAAATGTGTGTCCTATATTGGGATGGAGGAGCTTAGTCTAGCTGACCTCATCGTAGGTGCTTTCCCCACTTCTATCACCTACAGTTTAGCACAGACATGTACTGGCCAGGGTCGAGGGGATGGCAAATAGAGCCCCTCTAGCTTCCTCTATCTGGCCCTTGGGCCTCTTCCCAAGCAACACACCCATCTGAGCCAGAGTCCTCACCAGCCCTCCTTCGCACCCTCCTTCCGTATTTGGCTGAAATGTGCCCTTGAACCCTGATAATGCATCCTGTTTGCCCAGACAGGGGATATAGGAAACTTCTAGATCTCTTTTATTGCTGAATAATCCTGTCCTGTTTATTCACTTTTTGAGGGGCATCCAGATGATGCAGTTCTGCTTTAGCAACCCTCCCAGTCTCCCATGCCTGTGCAGGATAGCTGGTGGGAGGCAACATTTTCCCTGCAAGTCCTCGCCCCCCCCCCTTTATCTTCAAAGCAGGATCTATGCAAATTTGACATATAAGAAGAAAGTCACCCAAGCCTCTGCCATCTGCCTTCCCTCCCTGCTCCTCATGCATATCCTCTTCAACTATCCTATGCTGCAATTCCATCTGAAGGTGATTTGCACCTTAGGGGGCAAACAGCAGCTGAAGCGGGAGAGGATTTTCAGCAGGAATCAGGAGCAAAACCCCTGACCTGAAATGGGAGCACGTTCTGCATCACAGACCTACAGCTGCTGTTTCTTAAAGGGGTGGGGTGGGGTGGCTAGGATAAAGCTTGTTCATTGTAACATATAGTTTGGCCCTGAAACGCTTTTAAAATGCCAACTCTCTTTGCCTCACCAAGTTTAAATTTCACGAAAGCAAGGCCACCTACATATCCATCCCCTAGTGTTAAGCAAACACAGCTGAGCCTCTCTACGGACGCAACACACATAGAGCAGGGATCCTCAGATGTGGCCTGCAAGTCAGCCAGCCCACATGCTTCTATTATTACTACTAGCCCTGCTCAGCATCAGTATGGATGGAACTTCATAGTATTCTACACTGCAATATGCTGTTTTATGGTATTGTTGTGAGTCTGAGGTGGGGAGTTAGGTTGTACAGCCATACCTTGTTATGTCCGCTTCATGTAACGTTCTTTCAGGATACGTCCCGCGGTGACCTGGAAGTACCGGAAAGGCTTACTTCCGGGTTTTGCTGCTTGCACATGCGCACACATGCAAAATGACATCATGTGCATGCGCAGAAGTGGCGAATCGCAACCTGCGCACACACGAGTTGCAATCTGCTCATGTAGCGAACGGGGCTCCAGAACGGATCCCGTTCGCAACCAGAAGTACCACTGTATGCCTGAGTCCTTTCTAATTCCTGGATCCAGCAAGGGTTAAAATCTAATGTAGAATTCCATTGTTGAAGTAGCCAGACCAGCTTCTTGGTGATTAATAGCCCTAAGGATGGGCTGTTAACATAAGAAAAGAAGTTGTTCTATGCCAGAGGGCAGATGGGTGGGCCTACTCCCTCACCTGTCTGGTAGGGAAGAAGACAATAGCCAGAGCTGGGTGTGTGCAAGCTGGAAGCTAGAAGCAGCCAGAGAGGGAGGGCCATGCTTGGTTTCTGCTTGGATCCAAGGCTGAGACCATGGGAGAAGCAGGACCTTCTGGGGTGTTAATGCCGTGAGTCCTTCTATCGCAGGCTCAGGTTGTATATATGTGTAAATAAACCATATAACATGAAGACCCTGCAGTTTTTGCTGTCCTTCATTCCAGCCCTGGGTAAACGCCTGGAACTCCTGGAATCTCACACCGCTTGCAGAGTGGGGTGGCATGCAACAATAGAAATTGTTTGCTGCTGCTAATAAAAATAAACCTAGGTGGAATCTACGCACGTATAAAGAATGCTGTGAAAATGCTATTTTAAAAAAGTGCTTTGAAAAATATATTGAATATGCCATAGCTCACCATTGCCATCTAGTGTCACATTTGTATATTGTACTTTATAACACACTTAAAACGTTTTCTTTGCAGCTGTATAGCTGAGTCCCTAGATAAATAGAATAAAAGAAGACTATTTTGCCCCAGTCATTGCTCCTGTTGCAATGTTTCCTCACACATCAAGTATCCTTCCCTAACTCAAGGAATACTACACCAATGATTCGCCCTGCCAGCTTCTACTAAGAAAACTGCAGACCCTCCAAGTGTCCCTATTTTCCCTGATTTAGAGACTCCATCCCAGTTTCTGATTTGATCCCAGAATGTCCCACTTTTCTTTGAATGTCCCTATTTTCATTAGAGAAATGTTGGAGGTGATCTAGTTATCTGACCCCTGAGCCGTCTGAAGGCAATCCTGTATAGAGAAGTTTTTTTAATGCTTAATATTTTATTTTGTTTTTATATATGTTGGAAGCTGCCCAGAGCCTGGGGCAACCCAGTAAGATGTGTGGGGTATAAATAGTAAAATTATCATTCTGGAATGGGATGTCCCTATTTTCATCTGAGAAATGTTGGAGGGTATGAAATTGCACAGTATTTGTATTGGTGTTCATGTTATAGGAACCAGAACCTTGCTGGATTGAGAGATAAAGTTTAGGAACAAGAACTTGGAGCGGTTGGTGGAAAAGACACCCAATAACAAATATGTCTCTGCAACTTCTGAGTTGGAACTGCAATGGTCTTAACCATCCCCGAAAAAGGACTCAAGTGTTTCATATATTAAAGAAAGAGCAATTAGACATAATATGTTTGCAAGAAACTCATATTGCCAGAATACATAGAAAACTTTTGACAAATAAAAGATTAGGACTGGAATTTATTTCCTCGGTTAAGAAAAGAGGAGTGGTGATCTATGTTAAGGAGAAATGGGAACCAAAAATGATTTTCAAGGATGAACAAGGAAGATTTCTGGCAGTGGAAATTCAAATGCAAGGAGAAAAAATTTTGATTGTAGGTATTTATGCACCTAATGAGGGGAAGGCTGAGTTTTTCAAGAAGTTGCATGAGACATTAACCGATTTTATGGACTATAAAATTATAATGATGGGCGATATGAATGGAGTTGTCTCCACAAACATGGATAAAGCTCAAAGACAAGTAATCTCTAAGGATGGGAGACTTCCAAAGACTTTTTTTGAACTGACTGACACAATGGACTTGATTGACATTTGGAGAACAAGGAATCCTCTGGAAAGAGAGGGGACCTTCTTCTCTGAAGCAAAAATGACATGGACCAGGATTGACCAAATATGGATTTCTAGTAATCTGGCACCAAGGGTTAAAAATACAGAAATCTGCCCAAAAACTTGCTCTGATCATAACGCAGTAAAGATGGAAATGAAATTGACAACAGCTGGAACTTTTAGATGGAGAATGAATGACACCCTTTTTAGAGATGAAGCAATTGTAAAAAAGGCCCAAAAGACTCTGAAAGATTACTTTGAAATAAATCTAGGAACAGACCTGGAAAGAAGAATAATATGGGACGCAAGTAAGGCTGTCATGCGTGGTTTCCTAATTCAACAAAATTCGATAAAAAGGAAACAACAGAATGAGAAGAAAGAAAAAATTTGGAATCAGATGAAAGAAGGAGAGAAGAAACTGAGGTCAAAACCAAAATCTCAGGAGATTTTAAGAGAAATAAAATACTACCAGACCCAATACATGGAACTGATGAACCAAGAAATAGAATGGAAAATAAAACAAATGAGGCAAAAAACTTTTGAATCAGCTGACAAATGTGGGAAATTGCTGTCATGGCAATTGAAAAAGAGACAAAAGCTGAACACTGTGACGTCCCTTGAAGTAGAGGGAAAATTTATAAATAAACCAAATGAAATTAGTAATTGTTTTCAAAGTTTCTTTAAGAAATTATATGCACAAGGGCCGAAAGATGAACAAGAGATAGAAGAATTTATTAAAAAATATGGACTATCAAAGATCTCGGAAAAAAATAAGAGGAGTTTAAATGAAAAAAATACGAATCAGGAAATCGAGGGTGCCATCCAGAATATGCAATTAGGAAAATCACCAGGGCCAGATGGACTGACGGCAAGATATTATAAAGAAATGAAGGAATGGTTAATACAACCACTGAAAGAAGTGTGTAACCAAATTTTGGAGGGGAAAAAGGCTCCCGAATCGTGGAAAGAAGCATTCATCTCACTTATACCGAAGACAGAAACTGAGAAACATCAAGTTAAGAACTACCGCCCTATATCACTCTTAAATGTGGATTATAAAATTTTTGCAGACATTTTAGCAAAAAGATTTTAAAAAGTGTTGTTAGAGGAGATTCATAAAGATCAAACAGGCTTTCTCCCAGGGAGACATATGTCAGATAATGTAAGGAATATTATAGATATTTTGGAACTACTGGAGACTGATATAAATAGAAAAGCAGTTTTAATTTTTGTGGACGCGGAGAAAGCCTTTGACAATATCTCTTGGAGTTTTATGAAGAGGAATCTCCATGGGATGGGGGTAGGCCAAAACTTTGAAAACGGTATAGGTGCAATATATTCAGAGCAAAAAGCTAAATTAATTGTGAATGGTGTAGTCATGGACGAAATTCCAATAGAAAAAGGGACACGACAGGGTTGCCCAATATCCCCTCTATTGTTTATATCGGTCCTGGAGGTGTTGTTGAATATGATTAGAAGGGACCAGCTGGTTGAAGGAATACACCTCGGAGCTAAACAATATAAGTTAAGAGCATTTGCAGATGATCTAGTTTTGACTTTACAACAGCCAGGAGCCAGCACAAAAAGAGTTTTAGAGTTAATTGAAATATTTGGTGAGGTGGCTGGTTTTAAATTAAACAAACAAAAGACAAAGGTACTGGAAAAAAATCTAACGATGGGGGAAAAAGATAGTTTTCAAAGAGAAACTGGCTTGGAGATAACAAAAAAGGTGAAATATCTAGGGGTGAATCTAACATCTAAAAATATGAATTTGTTTAAAGACAACTATGAGAAATGTTGGTCGGAAGTGAAGAAAGATTTTGACACATGGTCTAGATTGAGATTATCCTTGTTAGGCCGAATTGCTGTTATTAAGATGAATGTATTGCCGAGATTGTTGTTTTTGTTCCAGACACTACAAATTATAGATAAGATGGATTGTTTCAAGAAGTGGCAGAAAGATATATCAAAATTTGTCTGGCAGGGCAAAAAACCCAGAATAAAATTTAAGATTTTAACTGATGCAAAAGAAAGGGGGGGTTTTGCGCTGCCGGACTTAAGACTCTATTATGAAGCAGCAGCTTTCTGCTGGCTGAAGCAATGGCTACTTCTTGAAGACACAGATATTTTAGATTTGGAAGGGTATGATAACAATTTTGGCTGGCATGCATATTTATGGTATGACAAGGCAAAGATCTATAAAGGCTTTAAAAATCATATTGTCAGGAAAGCTTTATATAATGTTTGGAATCGATATAAGGATTTGTTGGAAAATAAAACACCCAGATGGTTGTCACCAATGGAAGCTAGAGCAGTTAAAAAACTTAATATGGATTCAAATTGGCCAAAATATAGTGAAATTATAGAGTATGATGGTGAAAAAGTCAAATTACAGAGCTTTGAGAAATTAAAATCCAAAGTTCGAGACTGGTTACATTATTATCAGATAAATGAGACTTTTAAGCAGGACAAGAAATTAGGATTTCAGAAAGAGAGGTCAAAATTGGAAACAGAACTGTTAGAGACCAATATTAAGAATTTGTCTAAAATGTATAACTTGTTGCTGAAATGGAATACACAGGATGAAACAGTTAAATCAGCTATGATTAAGTGGGCACAAGATGTTGGTCATGATATTATGTTTGCTGACTGGGAGCAGTTATGGACCACAGGCCTTAAATTTACGGCATGTAGTGCCTTGAAAGAAAACATAATGAAAATGATCTATAGGTGGTACATGACTCCAGTCAAGCTTGCAAAGATATATCATTTGCCCAATAATAAATGCTGGAAATGTAATGAATGCGAAGGAACTTTCTATCATCTTTGGTGGACCTGCCCAAAGGTTAAAGCCTACTGGGAAATGATCTATAATGAAATTAAGAAAGTCCTTAAGTGGACATTTGCAAAGAAACCGGAGGCTTTTCTCTTGGGCATGGTCGGCCAATTGGTACCAAAGAAAGATAAAACCTTTTTTATGTACGCAACCACAGCAGCAAGAATTCTCCTGGCAAAGTATTGGAAGATGCAAGAATTACCTACTCTGGAAGAATGGCAGACGAAGGTGACTGAATTTATGGGACTGGCAGAGATGACCGGCAGAATCCGTGATCAAAGGAGAGAGACGGTGGAAGAAGACTGGAAAAAATTTAAACTATATCTTAAGAACTGTTGCAAAATTTCGGACTGATAAAATGTTAAGGGTCAAGAAATAAAGAACTATAGCTGTAAATAGTTAAGTTAAGAAAATTTTGAGGGAAACGAAATATTGAAAAGGAATGAAGGATTGCTAAAAATTTCTGAAACAGGGGTGCAGTGAAGGGGAGGCGTGGGGAAGTCATGTGTTGTTTATTTGTGTGTTTTTTGGTTTTATGAAAATTAATAAAAATTATTTAAAAAAAAAAAGAGAGATAAAGTTTATACCCAGTTAGCATAAACTGGAGATAGGATCAAACCATTATCAGTAACATTATAAAGTGTTGTTGTTAAGTAAGGTTTTGGCCCTACCCCTGTTTATGTGGAAATTATTAGGTTAGGATTGTGCTGTAACTTCCAAGTCAAGGCATGTTATACGTTAGTGTTGTGTTGTTAACTCTCAAACATCATGACTTTATGAGTGCCTAGACTCCACTCTGCAGCCCACTTACTTGTAAGTAGTGTACAGACCTTGGTTAACCAAAACAACTTAAAATGTACTCCTTTCACAATGCACCTTATTGTTTAGAAGTGGTGCTGTGAATTATGAACTTTGTGGGCAATACACATACAGCACTGAATTCATTCTCCTCCTGGGAGAGAGAGAGACTTGTGTAAATCAGGCCTGTCGACCCAATGAACTTGGTACCTGGGCTGTGGATACATGAGAAGCCATTGGCTAGCATGTAAAGCAAGCATAAAACGTATCTTAAATTGCTATCACTTTAGTTGACACTTTTTAAAATGGATGCTCTTGGCAGATAGCTTTTCTCCTGAAAACAATCTCAACTTTCTGTGAAATAATAAGCATTTTTATGTGGTTTTAAACACAAGCCTATACATGTTTACTCAGGAGTGAGTCCCTTTGCATTCAAAGGGGTTTATTCCCAGCTAAATCTAATAAATTCAATAGATTTGTGCTCACGATGTTATCTGGCAGTTACACACAATTGTGCTTTCAATACCATTTGCGATGGGCACTGAGTCGGTCAACAGAGAATGTTGCAAAACTATGGGAGTTACCACCAAAAAGACCCTCTCCGTTGTGGCCACAACCTGCGCATATTTATTTTAATATGACACATGAAATGCATTTGCTTCTATAACCACTCAGAAATAAAGGTGACCATTAGCAAGCTTGTGATTTAGCACAAGATCAAAATGCCTCTCTTGCAAAACAGAAAAGGGAGAGAAAACTTTTTTTTTAAAGTGTAATGTTCTTAGTCTCTCACCCCCGCCCCCCCGGCCCACCCCCCACAAATGTGCAGCTCTGGAACACACAAACAGGCCAGTGCCTTTGTTTTGTTTTTAAAAGGGGGGGGTTGTTGAATTATTTATCCATTCATGTTTCATTTTTGACACTGTCTACTTGTACTTTTCTGAGTTTTTTAAAGGGATAATGAAAACCTTCTGTTTGAAAGAAATGCAGTAATTTCTGGGCAGAAGCAGGAAAGCGCCTAATATCCTGTGGCAAGATTGTAACATAATTCTACTCCTTTCTGAAAGTATTTACATTTCTCTTCTTCTCCTCTCCTAGGTCTATTACACTGGCAAGAAATGGCTTTACCAGCGCAAAATCACTTCTCTTCCTTGACCCACCTCCAAAAGGAGTTGAAGCAGGGGATAAATCCACTGTTTTATTGTTTATGCAAGAAATGGGAACGGAGTTGGGGTTTTTAATTCTTGTTGCTTTGTTTAAAAGGCATGAAGCATTAAACTGATCTGAAACAGGCCAAACTTTCCACATTTAAATGATGAGCTGATTCTTCAAGCATGGAATATAGAAGTAACTTGCAGTTCCTCTCTCTCAGCATTATGCTCAAGAACATCCTTCCTCAAATGCTAGGGATGGGGGTGGGGGTGGGATTCAGTTCAGTTTCAATTCAAATTTAAATCTACCTAATTCACTTTCCAAAACAATTTGTAAACTGAAACCACCATTCTTTGGAATACACATGCTTCTGAATCTTGCAGCCAGGTAATAGGTGCAAAAATATGTTTTGCAAAAAATGTGAATATTAGGCAAAATTGCAAGCTAACATGAGCATATTAAAGGACGCGGGTGGCACTGTGGGTTAAACCAGAGCCCAGGACTTGCCGATCAGAAGGTCGGCGGTTCGAATCCCCGTGACGGGGGGAGCTCCCATTGCTCAGTCCCTGCTCCTGCCAACCCAGCAGTTCGAAAGCACGTCAAAGTGCAAGCAGATAAATAGGTACCGCTCCAGTGGGAAGGTAAACGGCGTTTCCGTGCGCTGCTCTGGTTCACCAGAAGTGGCTTAGTCATGCTGGCCACATGACCCGGAAGCTGTACGCCGGCTCCCTCGGCCAATAAACTGCCTTTCAGAAGCTTTGGACTACAATGATATAGTAGTTGCATTCAGCACATAGGGTATACCATAAGGGAAACAGTTTGGGGCAGATGCCTTCATAAAGAACGGTTTTTGGACCTCTTCTGGGACATTAATATTTCAAAAGCTTCTCATTTTAACAACAAAGATAGCTAAGGGATTTAAAGCTCTGAAAGAAAATGTTAAGAATTATACAGCATTAAAGCTTACAGATCTTGGATGACTCGCACAAAAAAAAAGCACAGGAAACTGTGTTGGTCCATAAGAAACCTTTCCAAAATCCAGTCTGACACTACCTTTATTAGGACTAAGCACAATAGCGAGCAAGCTTCCCTGTTCACCATACATTTATCCTGAACCATCCAACAATATGATATGCTTGAACATTTCACACACAATGATAAAAAGCACCTCTATTGTGCTATTAAGTATGGGGCAGAACATGGAAGAGAAATTGAATGCAGATTCTCACAATCATAAGTTTGTGTATGCATGGAAGAAAAATAGGAAAAGCCAATTTTAGCTTTACATATGACAACACCCTTATTGTATTTTCAGACAAGACATTGCATGCAAGTAGCAGGGAATGAATGGACTCTTCTCAAACTGCATCTCCTGTGTTTCAGTTTTTGTGGTTTTACATGGCTGCATATTTATTGCTAGAATGCTGCCATGCTTGGACAGTTCCTGTATATAATTTCATTCCCAGACAATCTCCTGTGGTGTAGCATGCGTTGGACACAGGCGTGGTGAATTGTTTAGCGGGATACCATCCATGGTTAGGATTGCACTGTAAGTTACCAGCACATATGTGGAGCCTGAATTCTGTAAACATGGATCAACAAACAACACACACGTAAAACTGCCACAGCATTAAGGGGTATAATTTTGAATAGGATGTTGGGCATGCTTATGGCTCTCAAAGCGATGTCCAGTGCTGGAGCTACTTGAGCATGCATTGTGTTCGCCAAATCCCTTTTTATGCCCACCCTGAGACATGCACCATCTGTTGTTTAGCTGTGCTTCAAATAATTAAGTGATCACAAACAAGCTGGGGTGAACTTTGGGATCATGCACTCCCCTTCCTTTGTGCTGCATGGCGGCACAAGTTTTATTTCAGAACAAACTGAAGTTTAGCATTATATGATTCTATTCTGCCATGGCTGCTTTAGTTGAAATTCCTGGATTGGAGAGGGTTGGGCTAGATGACCCTTGATGTCCCTTCCCACTCTACAGTTCTATGATCTCAGGAAGCTGTGGTTTGGTCTTGGTGCATTTCAACCAACTTTGTTAAGAAGAAGCAACAGTTAGCCAAGTTCATATGTAACACAGAGCACAGCACTTTAGGTAGTGTTATGGTGGAGTCTACTGAATACAGTGAATCATAGAATCATAGAGTTGGAAGAGACCACAAGGGCCATCGAGTCCAACCCCCTGCCAGTGGTACCTCTGGTTCCGAACAGGATCCATTCTGGAGCCCCGTTCGCAACCTGAAAAGAACGCAACCCGCGTCTACGCATGTGCGGGTCACGATTCGCCGCTTCTGCGCATGCGCGTGATGTCATTTTGCACATCTGCTCATGCGCGAGCAGCGAAACCCGGAAGTAACCCTTTCCGGTACTTCCAGGTTGCCACGGGATGCAACCTGAAAACGTGCAACTTGAAGCAAAAGTAACATGAGGTTTGACTGTATGCCTTATCTGCAAAAGGTCAGTTGGTGGGGTAGCTGCTTAATGCCATTTTAGAAGCACTCTGATCATGTTTTTGACTTGAAGAATCAGCATTGTACTAAGCATTGATGTGGTCCTCATGTGCAGTTCAGAAACAGGACTACCCTTCACAGCAGGGAGCAGCACAGATTGTTGTCTGCACATTGGCCTATACAATGGTACCTCAGGTTAAGTACTTAATTCGTTCCAGAGGTCTGTACTTAACCTGAAACTGTTCTTAACCTGAAACACCACTTTAGCTAATGGGGCCTCCTGCTGCTGCCGCGCCGCCGGAGCACAATTTCTGTTCTCAACCTGAAGCAAAGTTCTTAACCTGAAGCACTATTTCTGGGTTAGCGGAGTATGTAACCTGAAGCGTATGTAACCTGAAGCGTATATAACCTGAGGTACTACTGTATACTTCTCTCAGCAGTCCTCAAGGACACACATGACTACTCCATGCAGCCCTATAAATTCATTCCACTTTGGTTTTTTTCACAGAACGATAAAATTGTCCCAAGGGTCATGTAGTCCCACCCCCTACAATGCAGGAATCTCAAACATCCATGACAGATCCTCTGCTTAAAAACCTCCAATGAAGGAATGTCCACAGGGAATGTCCCTAGGGACGGTTGTACTACCCTGAACACACAAGATCCCAAAATGTTCTTAAGTAGTCAGAAGTGTCAACTTCAAAATGCCTTCATATACAATTTAAGCTAGGCATTTCATTCTATTAACTTAAGCACAAAGAAGCACACACCATATTTAGTTAATGGATCCAACCATTACTCTCAGGCCAGAAGTTTTTGTATCTGTACATTCCCTACAAGGAGCATAGGAAGCTGCCTTCTACTGAGTCTGACCATTGGTTCACCTAACTCAGTACTGTTTACATTACACAGATTGGCAGTGGCTTTCCAGGATTTCAGGCAGGGGTCTCTCCCAGCCCTCCCTGCAGATGCCCAGGACTGAAATGGGGAGCCATTCATCCCAGACGTGCCATCATCCCACATTCTAAATTTAAAACACGTGCTGTCTGATGGGGTCAAGTATTTATAGCAAGGACCACATAGGTCAGTCTCCAAAAGAGTCCGCTTCATTAAAAGAAAGCAGGGTGTGTGAAGGAACGGTGGCTGTGCAAAGCTGACTCCAGAACAGTTTGCATATTTCAACAAAGCTAGCAGAAGGGCACCCATACCAAAGCAGGGAGTGAAGAAGGAGGCTGGTGAAGGGTGCAGAAGGAGCAGAGGGCAAGCTGCAAAGATAACAAAACACACTTCTAGGGGAGACACCAACAAAGGATTCTTTCAGTGTTGCCAAATACTGCCTTCACCTTTTCCCTCCACATAGTACAGTGGTACCTCTGGTTAAGAACTTAATTCGTTCTGGAGGTCCGTTCTTAACCTGAAACTGTTCTTAACCTGAGGTGCCACTTTAGCTAATGGGGCCTCCTGCTGCCGACACGCGATTTCTGTTCTCATCCTGAAGCAAAGTTCTTAACCTGAGGTACTACTTCCGGGTTAGCGGAGTCTGTAACCTGAAGCGTTTGTAACCCGAAGCGTTTGTAACCCAAAGTACCACTGTATCTCACTGAACATCTGATGTAACATTTTCCTGTCTCTTCATTCACTGTTACATGAACTCAATTACAAGAGGTTTAGATAACAATATCGAAACTGTCTAGTCTAGCGAAGTCAGAGCAAGGTGTTTTTCTTCTCCTCAAGGCCCTAGCAGTGGGATTTTATCCACTTCCTGCTAAACATGAGTTGTGTTTATTGTCACCACATCCGGCGGTGCACTCCTTACAGACGGGGAAACTGAAGTTTGAGATATTGGTGAGAAAAGAGCTCAGTTGTCATCCCACACTTTTCAGTCATGTTAAAATTGGTTGCCATCGCTTCTTGTCATGCAACAAGCCACTCCTCTTCCCCCCTCCCATATCCTGACCATTGCAAAATGAAAAGGGGAAACAAATTACTTCACAATTCAGTCACCTTTTAAAATTCACTCTACAAGTTTCTCCCATCATGCATACAATGCATCCCTTGTCATCATGAGGAATGGCGTAGCTTAATTTGGATCTTTCAGCATATGGATCTTTAGCATGTTAGAATCTTTCATCCTGATGGATATATATTACGCATCCCCTAAGAAGTTTAGAGCTTTCCACCTAGTAAACAGTGGATCTGTTGGGCTGATTGGGATATCTAGCATTCTTTTTCCTGATAGATAGGTAAAATGTATCCTCTAAGAGCTTTGGATCTATCATGCTAATGGAACAAGTGTCACATCATTTTTCAATAACTAGGGGCTGCCCCCACCCCCATTAGACCTCACCAAACCCCACCCCACCCTCCAAAACCGTGATGACAACCCCCCTCAGTCTCTTGCATGTGACATTTAGATGAGTCTTCTCAGGAGTAGCACCCCAATAATGGAATTTTCTCCTTGGAGACTTAACCTGGAATGTACTTTGATGTATTTTCAACATCAGGTAAAGACATTTAGACATTTCACAGGCCTTTTAGACTTAAACTTAGCCATCCTGGTTCTTTTTTTATCTGACTTTTTAAGATCTTGCTATATTTTAGTCTTTGTGTTTTACTATCGTTTTGATTGGTATTTTAGGCATTTTAACTGTGGGTTTGTGGGTTGTTGTTTTTTTGGGTATTTTTCCTTTATGTGAACCACCCAGGGTTTCCATTGAAGAGCAATATACGTACAAATGTCTATGATTAATAGTAAAAAATAAGCTGCTCAGTTGAGAAACTTGTGCTAACATATCTAAATATGCTTCATAAAAGAAAAAAAATGGCTCAAACCCATTTGGGTGAACTCTTTCAGCACACTCATTTTTATCAGTCATGTGCATTGTTGCATATTAAAAAGTATCGGGCTGTGAAATTCTGATATCACCTCACTTCAAATAGCCTATTAGTGAAGTTTATATGCTGAGCTGGCTTTTCTGTTGTTTTTTCTGGCTGTTCCTCTAGCATCACTCATTTCCCCCTTCCAAGAACCCTTACTCCATACATAGCTATAGTTTACTTAATTACTTTATAACAGAGTCCTTTTTGCTACAAACATAATGAGAACAACAGTTTGGCCCTCATTCTTCTCTATATTTAATATGGCAGCTCTACAAACGGCTGCACAAACAAGCAAGAAAAATAACTCTTTGTGCTGGCTCAATGAACAAATACGCTGTACGAATAATTGATTGTATTTCCCAAAGTGTGTTTTAACTTTTTAAAAACTCTCAACACAGAAATTATTTTTGATCTTTGCTATTTTGGAGATGAGGGAGATACAGAATCATAAATTTTCAATGCCATGAAATCCAGGATTCTAGGAAATAACCTGGACTTTTAAAAAGCTTTCAACATGGCACCTCTCCAAAGACTCCAGAATAACCTTAGCAGTGATGGATTAAGAAAAGAGGTCCACTTGTGGATCAGGAGTTGGTTAAGTAGCGAAAAGCAGAGAGTAGGAATAAATGGGCTGTGCTTTTAAAGAGTGAGGGATGAGCAGTGAGGTGGCCAAGCTTATTGATGATACTGAATTGTTCAGTATTGTTAAAAGAAAAAGAGACTGTTATAGGTTCCAAAAGGATCTCTCCAAACTGAGTGAATGGATGGCAAAATGTCAAATGCAATTCAATGTAAACAAGTGTAAAATGATGCACATTAAGGAAAAATATATTTCACATATACACAGTGGCGTAGCGTGGGTTGTCAGCACCCGGGGCAAGGCAAGTAATTTGCGCCCCCTAACCCGTGGATTTGCGCCCCCTAACCCGTGGATTTGCCCTAACCCCAGATGTTGCGCCCGGTGCGGCCGGCCCCCCCTGCACCCCCCACGCTACGCCACTGCATATACAGTCATGGGATCTGGAGTGGCAGTGAGAAATGTGACCGGGATTTTTTTTCAGCTGGAACTCCATTCCAGCATCTCTCAGTTGGGTGCCATTGCCATTCTAAGAGAACGAGGGATGTGTTCATTATGAGTACCGGCACCTCTTTTTCTAGGAAAAATAGGACTGAATGAGACTGTTATGTACTAAGCTTGGATCCTAGAACAATAGGCAAGTAGGATCCTAGAATGCAACAACTGATTGGATTGCAGGAAAAGACCAATCAGGCTCCAGGAGGAAGTTAATCAACCTATTAGGCTGGTAGGATCATAGAATGCAACAACTGATTGGCCTCCAGGAGGGAAGAAGAATCAGCCAATCAGACGGGACTCATTATGTAAATAATGTATATAAAAGTCTGAAGTTTGGGGGGCAATTCAGTCACTGTTTTACAAGCTGCAATAAAGAGCATGAAATCTCTACAGGACTCTGAGTATATTTCAGAGACCTTAGGGTTGTGGTGGATAGCTTGATGATGTTAACCTGGTATGTGGCAGCTGTGAAAAACCTATTTATTAAACAGACTTATTTGCTGGTGTTTTGAAATTTATTTTCTTCTTTCCATTCCTTTTCCAACTACTGTACTCTTTTTTTTGCAAACTAGATTGGAATGCGCAGGCTATTTTCAGATTTTCATGGTCTATTTTCAAACACCTGGAGGAGGAAGTGTCAGATGGACACAGGCTAGAGGATGTGTTGAACTTCTCCTGTCTAAGATGGCTTAAAGAAAAAAAAAAAGACTTGCTTCATTTTCATCTTGTTGCTATTGGCAAGAGCTGAACGCTGAAGAAGAATTTGTTCCTGGTTGACTTCAAAACCAAATGAGGTCTTGTTTGTTTTTTCAAGGTTTTTTATATGGGAATGTTGGATTGCTGCTGCTGCTATTTTGTGCATGTGTTGAGGACTTGAAATCAGAGACATGCAGTTTGTTAGCCACAGCAGTTTGCTATAGGTACACATACATCCCTCAACATATGAACTGATGCTTATGGCAAGCACTGTCACTTGTATCTTCAGCTCACTTAGGTGAAAGAGCTCTTTCACTGTGTTTCAGAGATGACACCGTAATAGGCTTCATGGTTATTTTCCACAAATTTTTTGGACTGGAAGCTCTATGGACAGAAAGAAAAGAATTGCCTGAGTCCAAACTGTACCTTGATCTTGCAAATCCATTTCCATTTTGCAACTTGCCTTTGTCTTTGTAATAACCAGCACTCAAACAAAAGATCACAAGGTCACCACAGACTTTGGAATGATATTACTCTGAACTGTGCTCAAATTTTTGTTGCTACACCTTCCAGGAGCCTCATATTTTATGACTGGATACCCTGTGGTATTCATTATTGAACCAGGGGTCTACTACCTAGAGTTTTACTTTTTAGATACCGGATTTCAACTGCCTGGGATCTTGCTTTTTCATGTTCCCTTTCATGTGTATCTTACATCCCTTAAATGTGGATGTAGGAGATGTGTAGTACAATACTATAACGTTTATTCCAAAGTAAGGCTTACTATGCATGTTTAATGGGGCTTAGTATGTACATATGGGAGAGCGGAATGTATTTTTTTATTTAAATATTTTAACTATGCTTTAACACTCAAGGTGGTTTACAATAACAATTAAAACAGGAAGAATAAACAATACTGTATAAATAGATAAAAACAATAGAAAGTAGTGGTTAAAAACCGACTGCAATATTCAGTAGAATGAGTAACAAAACCTATAACCTATTTTCAGAGATAAAAAGTCCTAGGCAATTTTTTTATTTTAAAAATGTCTACCCTGTCTATTTCTCCAAAGAGCCTAAAGGCAGCTATCAAACAGTAATAGAAACACTCACATTTAGGGGATGTAAGATTGTGGTTTGGACACAGTGCTAAGCTATCCCCTTCTTGAATTTACTCTTACAAAAGGAGGAGTAAATGAGAGAGAGAGCAGGCTGCATGCATGGTCATATACTTTGGGCACAGTAAGATTTATTAATTCCAGGGGTCTTGGCTTATTGTGACATGCAAATGTAGCTATCTGCATTGAGCTATTAAATGGGAGTTGTAGTTTAGCAACATCTGGAGGGATGCAGGTTAGCCATCTCTGCCGTTAAGATGCAAATGAGAAAGAGCAAAATAGATTCCCAAAGTTTAACAGTCACTTTTAAGACCACTTTTTAAATCTCAATTGCTACTTAGCTGAAAGAAAGAGATATTGGCACTGCTGCCATACAACATTATAAGATCCTGTCAGAATTAAGATTGTAGTCCCTTAAAAATGTATCCGTATTAAATTAATGCGGCCTTCTTTATTACCATGGTACTTCACAACATCAGCATCAAAGTTATGTTTCAAACCTGAAACAAGATACACTTCTTCCGTTGTTTATTTTTTCAGGGACTGCTTGCTTTTGGAGTTGACCGAAGGGCAAAGCTTTCCCCTCCTTCACTCCCTCTGGAAACATCTAAGAGAGAAGAAGTGAAGATTCATAGGAGGCAACAGCTGAGAGTGCCAAACCACTGTACAAAGGCTGCCAAGCCAACAAGCAGAATTCAGTTCACAGCCATCAATGGGTTCTATTAACCAACAATGGGCCAGTGGAAATGGAGACTGTAAATATGGACTGTAAACATATTTACAAAATCCTCTAGCCTTTACCCTGGAAAAACTCTTCTTGTCATCACTGAGACAGAACAGCTTCCTGTTCCATAGCTATCTCAGGCCTCTCACAGATTTTTTATTTTATTTTCAATTGAAATGCTATTGCTTTTCCTAGAGAATTTGACTATGAATAGCAGAGAGTAGGAATGAGCAGAGGTGGAAGCCATGGGTTAGAAATACTGCCTCTTATACAGTCCTTGAGAGAAAGGTTGCATCCCAACCCAGGGATACGAAATCTTATAGACCACTATACACATAGAATCATATGGCTGCCTGGCTGTGCCAACAGTGCCCAGGCAATATAGAGGAGTATCAAACACTTAACATTGTCTTGACCTGATGCACTAGGATGTCCCTGTTTAGGAGGGGAGAATCAAGATTTCTGGTGAAAGGAAAACAGACTGTGAGGGAAATTAAACAATGGATGAAGTATGGGCAGCACAGGAATAGAAGACAAGGGTGTTGTGTTCTGCCTCTTTAAGACAGTGTGGTGAACTTTTCCCCCCTGTAGATGACCACATTTCCTCAAGGGTAATTAATTCATGTGTTTAAAAAGTTAAGCATCCATTCAGACTCCTCTACATTCCTTTGTCAAGTTCTAGACTTTGGTCAGGTACTGTTTTAAGGCAAAATTTTATCATACTCCAGTGATCAGACAGTAACCCTATAATGATATATTTATCAGTGGCAATCAAATAATAGAAAAGTAATAAATTCTAGGTAAAGTGGTACCTCGGGTTAAGTACTTAATTCGTTCCGGAGGTCCGTTCTTAACCTGAAACTGTTCTTAACCTGAACCACCACTTTAGCTAATGGGGCCAACTGCTGCCACCGCGCCACCGGAGCACGATTTCTGTTCTTATCCTGAAACAAAGTTCTTAACCTGAAGCGCTATTTCTGGGTTCGCGGAGTCTGTAACCTGAAGCGTATGTAACCTGAAGCGTATGTAACCTGAAGTACCACTGTATTAGGATTTATCTTTCAGTGGTACACTTGTCAGACACAGACATGATGCTTTAAACAGTCTTCTGAAGAATATTATTACAGGCCACCCCTATTTCTGAGCAGTGTGAGACTCCAGGGGTTCCAGGTGCTTTCCCAGAGTTTGTGTTTCCTTCAGAAATTGGGCACCACAGAGACTGTGGTGTATTTACGATATATGGTTTTATTTACACATATCTACAACCTGCACCTAGATGGAGGGATTGCAGAGCATTCACATCCTATGAAGGTCTGTCTTCCCCTTCATTCAAAATTGAAACCCTAGACCTTGCCTTTGCCTCTGCCTACTAGCACCACAAAGGTCCGTATAGTTAAAGCTATGGTTTTCCCAGTAGTGATGCATGGAAGTGAGAGCTGGACCATAAAGAAGGCTGATCACCGAAGAATTGATGCTTTTGAATTATGGTGCTGGAGGAGACTCTTAAGAGTCCCATGGACTGCAAGAAGATCAAATCTATCCATTCTTAAGGAAATCAGCCCTGAGTGCTCACTGGAAGGACAGATCGTGAAGCTGAGGCTCCAATACTTTGGCCACCTCATGAGAAGAGAAGACTCCCTGGAAAAGACCCTGATGTGGGGAAAGATGGAGGGCACAAGGAGAAGGGGACGACAGAGGACGAGATGGCTGGATAGTGTTCTCGAAGCTACCAGCATGAGTTTGACCAAACTGCGGGAGGCAGTGGAAGACAGGAGTGCCTGGCGTGCTCTGGTCCATGGGGTCATGAAGAGTCGGACACGACTAAACAACTAAACAACAACAACACTAGCACCAGCAAAGGAGCAGCCCCACTCCCTTTGCCTGGCAGTCTTGCACTCTGATGGTTTCCTTGCTGGGCCATCACTGGCTTTTGTCCCTTGCCCTTGGCCCATCCAGCTAGCTCTACTGAGCTGGCTTGGCTCATTAG
This sequence comes from Podarcis erhardii, assembly GCF_964252035.2. Lineage (NCBI taxonomy): Eukaryota > Metazoa > Chordata > Lepidosauria > Squamata > Lacertidae > Podarcis > Podarcis erhardii. The sequence goes on along the minus strand of NC_138508.1, from coordinate 34,406,740 downwards.
CATAACTACATCCTAGGGTTTCCGTGTTTGGCAAAGTTTAACTGAACCTTGATGAATTCTAAGTTTTACTCAATTCAGCAATTGTAGGGAGGGTCTGGAACCTAGGAATTTAGGGGAATCTGCCCCCACCCACAAACCCATAACAACATGACTATAAGATGGAGATTTCAGAGAAAGGACATTCTTGACTATAATGAATCAACAGAAGTGGTTCAGAACTGCAATTTTGGAGTAATAAAGAACACGTGCTGCTAAATGCACGTGGAATAAAAGTTCACCAGTATGGCAGGAATAAAGTTTGCTCACCTCAAATAAGCATTTACAGAAAATTAATGTTATGTTTTTTATAACGGTGGTTATTTCTACCCACCAATCATGGGACAAGTCTAGTTGTGGAAATGAGAAGATGATTTCAGAAGGACTAGTACTGGGAAGAAATAAAGCCTCTTGGTTGGTACAGAATTATCCACATTTTCCCCTTTGTGTGCTTTGGAAAATGTTTTTTAAAAAACCTGAATTTTAATATAGAAGCTTATATTTATTTGTTGACTGGGAAGAAACTACATCGAAGATGTTTTGACAGAGTTCTTGCCCTTTGCAAGTAAGTTATTAAATTATGCACTTTAAAAGCATCTGGTTGAGACAAGTTTCAGATAATATGTATTTTGCTCTGATAGATTTCTCAATACTATACTGAAGAGTAAAAAATGTTGGCATCATAATAAAATGCTTAGAATTGCAACAGAGAAATCACAGGATACTGCAATCTTGAAATCCAGGTGAAATCTACACACACATAAAAATTGATATTTCAGAACTCTCCAGCTCAGTTAGTATCTACACTACAGAGTCACATCACTGACCTACAGCATTTTATTCTTGAAATGTTAGTTTGGCATTCCCTCCAAAGTAGCTATAGGTCAATTATGTTTATGTAAACACATATCTCTCTCTACTCTTTACACCATAGATGAATTCAATTGGCCTCAACAAATCTTTCACTTAACTGGTTTTTGTCTTAACAACTCTGCCAGTTTTCCAAGTTTTGCCTTTCTCTGTTCATGCTTCAGTAACCCTCTGTTGATCATCTCCTCCATTGTGTGAATATTAAAGCTACTTTTTGTAAGAAATTTCAGAGGTGTACCAATGACAATCTGTTATAGCAACCACAATTATGTTTTGGTATTTTAAGTTTTTGTAAAGAGACCACATCCACCTGAATACACACACACACACACACACACACACACAGTGTACCGAGAGAAGAAAATGCATACCCTCCAACATTTCTCTGATGAAAATTTCTCTGATGAAAATAGGGATTTCCCATTCCATAATGATAATTTTACTATTTATACCCCACACATCTTACTGGGTTGCCCCAGCCACTCTGGGCAGCTTTCAACATATATAAAAACATAATAAAACATTTTTTAAAACTTCCCTATACAGTACAGAAGGCTTGGGAGTTAGATAACTCCATACCCTCCAACATTTCTCCGATAGAAATGAGGACATCCTAAGGAAAAGTGGGACATTCTGGGATCAAATCAGAAACCGGGACAGCATCTCTAAATCAGGGATGTCCCTGGAAAAGAGGGACACTTGGAGGGTCTGGAAAATGGTGGGTTGTATCGAGTTATAGTCAGAGTAGAGCCACTGAAATTAATGGACCTCAGTTAATGAGACAGCCGACTTCAGCAGTACGCGGTAGTAGGAGCTTCTGCCCACGTACAGTTTGGGCAGGCACATTAAAGAGCTCTGCAAGTGGAGCCCACTGCTGGTGGAGGAACACCACCACATCCAACTCCCTCTACTATGGAGGATTAATGATTTAGATTGTTCTGCCCATTGTTAAAACTTCCAATTCTGATTCATATTCCATTTTATTCATTTCCTTGCGTGGCTATTCTGGTGCACAGTGCAGTTCTTGCATGTTTACTCAGTCAGAAGTAAGTCACAAGAACACATTAAAGTTATAGCCTTAATGTGCCTGAATGTACAACATTTTGTAAATCTATCCTTCACTCAGGCCCTACGTATACATTATATACCAATGTGTATATAATACCATTATATACCTATATAATGTATATACCATTATATACCAATATACCAGAAACACACAGGCCATTTTCTTTAGAGAAATGACACTGTGGAAGGAGATAGTATGGATTATCTTAGTATGGTTTGGCTCATAGCTGGATACAAACTAATCCTATTTGTTTGCTGCTAGTCATTTACTCCAGCTGTACAATAGATCCAATGTGTGGAATTAAGAGTCATGGTAGTCTGGAATTTAACAGGAAACAAAAAAATGTGGTTAGCTAAAGAATCCAGATATTGGTTGGGCCACCTATATCCCAGATTTATAGCCTGGCTTTGCCAACTCAAATAGTTTGGATTATTTCAACCAAATGACTATGGGAGATGCTTGAAAAAAAAATGATAGGTTTGCGTGAGGATGGAAGAATGGAAGAAACTTGGCTAAGAAATAAGGAACAGATATAATGTATGAGAAGGCACACTTTCCACATTGCTGTGCAGAGCTCTGATTCATGTGTCCTTTTTTGTTGTTAAATTATTCCACTCTTACCAGAAGGGTTTCATTTAAATAGTTTTGGGGGGTGGGGGGAAGAATCAATAGATCTACATTACAGAAGGCTGTCTCGAACACAAAAACATTTTGGCAATTTCTTAATCCCAAATGTATAACAATTCCAGACTACACTGCATTCCAGTGGCATGAAATATCATGTGGGGAGAATAAACTTAATTTGAAGTCATACCAGAAAGCACCTGAACAGTCCACATCCTCGGATTTCAGATTTTCATAATTGAATAAAGCCCCTGGAGCTAAATTCAAAACTTTGTAAAAATAAAAAAATAAAAAATCTATCTCCTGAAATGATATATTACTGCAGTGGAAACACTGACAGAGTGAAATGCCAGTGTTCCTTTCAGCAGTCGAGACTCCTGAAAATATAACACCCAGGAAATGTGAAAAGGGACTGTATGGATTTAATTTTCTAAACTATCAGTAATGGTTGGGTAAATATATGCATGTTCTTGGTATGTTCAGGTTGGGCCACTGGAGACAGTGGCCCAGACAGTTGGGCCACTGCAGGAGATCATGCTCTTTCACACAGTCTGTTTGTGTCACTTGAGCTGAAGGGGGAGGTGGAGATTGAACCGAAGGCGCAGTGGTCACTGTTGAAATCACCTCCTTCTGCTTCCTGCAACTTTTTGGGTGCTAGCTCTATCTCCACTTGCAAAGTGTGTGAGCAACTAAGAAAGGGAACAGAGAGTCACAGCTAATAAAGAAAAGAGGGAAGGAGCAAACTGTAAAGAACAAGCACTCCCTGAAACCCTGTTAATGGACCACTGACAGGAAAAAATGGCATTCCCGCCAAAACATCCTCTCCTCGGTCCCTGGAAAAGGAACCGCCAAAAGAAGCAACTCCTGCAGGGGTAATTGCAGCCTAGCTTCCCTCACAGATGGTTTTAACGAAAAGAAAGTCGCCATGTTGCTCTAAAGCAATGAGCACAAGAAAGCAGGAGGAAAGAAAACACAAAAATGTGGTCCCACTTGATATCATAGCAGCAAAGGGAGGGTTGCCATATTTCAAAAAGTATAATTCTGGACACCCGCAAACATTTTTGGGGAAACCCAACCCCCAAATAGTGATTTTAAGCTGCTTTTTCCATCGCATTGCCATACATCCGGGTTTCCTCTTATATTTTGCAGACAGCATATGAATAATATTACATATGTGGGCATTGTAGTCAATTATCGGTACATTATATCTTAGATTTCAAAAATAATGTTATCATATTTTTAAAAAGGTCTGGGATAGGTTAAATATTATGCCACCCAATCCTTCACTTCAATCTTTGTACAACTAGCTAGTGGGTCAGTGTTCAGCCTCCATATCCTCTGGGATTAAAAACCAGGTTTTTGGGTGTTTGGATTCCAGGTATTTCAATCTAGCTCTATGTTTACTTTTTTAAAACTGAAGAACTTGAGATGCTTCCAAGCTTCGAACACTTACTGGTAGATGGTCATTTTCTCCCTTGCTCTAAAAGGTGAGTGCTGTCAGCTCTTGGCCCTGGGTCACTAACACAAATAATGCTGTCTTATTCTCACCCCCCACCAAGAAGCTGGTCTAATGATATGAGCACATCAAGCTGGAACAATTTCCACCCCCCTCTAAAAGATAACTTTGCTCAGCTGTGCCAGAATTAGCTGGCAGTGAATAGGTGCTGCCTTGTTGATGTATTCTTCAGAAGGACGACTCCTTCCCACATAGAAGCACCCAAATAAGAAAAGTACCCCCATCCTGTTTTCAGCTTTGTGGCCCCTGCGGCAATTGGCTGCCAGGGAGGAAGAGAAAATACGAAATATTTTATCAATCACCCTCTTCTCCATTTCCATATATCTAGTGCACTTCAAAATTGATTTTCATTAACTTGGGCCTACGTTTCATCCGCCTGGCTCCTTTTGTAATGTACAGCTTTGGCAGCGGCTGCTGCCATGGTTACAAGCTGACTTCACAGACTAGGAATTACACTACTGTATAGTCTCTTGTGTCTTACAGGCATTTTAGGGCAATTGTTTTGGAAGACTGAGCTACTACAGGGGGAGGAGGGAGAATCCTTTCCAGTCGACTTTGGCAAAAGTTGTAGGAACTTATTGCAAGAAGCTAATGTATTTATGGAGTCAGGATTGCAGCTTCCTTGAGGTACAGCTGAAAACACCACAGCATTCATTAGACCTAAATTCAGAAATTCAATGAAGGGAACCAAGGGGGTAAACAGCCAGAACATAAAATACAGGTTGTGTGATATATTTAAATTCATTGAACTGACACACACACACATACACATACACACACACACGTACACTTATGGCCTAGTTCTTGTCAGTGATGCTATTGCCCTCATCCACACTGGCCAGGAATGCTTCCAGATACATGTGATATCTCATTAATAACTAATTCAGATTTAGTTTTTTTGTTTGCACAACTGCCATATGAGTGTCTACATGCTCCTTTCCTTCTCCCTCAGACACACTGTCCAGCGCTATTCCATCACTTGCCATCCACATCAGCAGGTGGGGATGGAGGAGAGATTTGATTTTGGCCAAAATATTGGGAAATATTAGAAAAAGATATTTAAGAAAACTGCTTTGCAAAATGTGTATTAGGAGAAATTTATACTAAAATGCTGATGAATTTTCATGAGGACTTAAAAAAAAATTAATAACAAGATCGCAAATGTATTTGAACATGAGAACAGCCTGCTGGATGCAGAGAAGTGAAATTAAAGTTGGAAGAATGCGAAACTTAAGAGATTAACAGATTTACCCATGCCTAATAGAAGTTGACAGAGTGTATTCAGTTGGTGTGTGTTTTGTACCTCTCCCCAGTCATTCCTTCCCCACATTGCACTAATTTTTCTGTCTTGGATATAGGCATATTTAAAAGAAAAATGTGCAAAATCCAAAAAGCAAAAATTAACAGCCTATCATGTTTCACAACGGTCAAAATTGAGGCTTTGGGAGGCCACTCACCAAATTGCCCCACTGCTGACCTGGTCCAGGACCCTTAGTTCCCAAGTCAGTCCCACTGCAATTGTGTGATTGTATTGGGTCCAATAGGTGACCAGCTCCAGGCTTATACAGCAATCCTCCTCTCCCCAAAAAACCTTCTGCCCTGGCCATCATGTATGGCAAGGTTGCGGATGCAGCCCTGTCCTTGCTACTCCCAAAAGCCCCACTGGTTGGTAGCCAGGGTTGTCTTTGCCCCCAAGACAAGACAACTAGTGCTGTGTTTGAGGTTATTTCTGGCTAGGGAGGCAAACCGAAAGATAGCTACTTTGTTTTATAATTCCACAAGATTGGAGAACTCAACAGCCTGTCAAATTAATTGACTGTCATTAATCTAAGACTTCTTCCATGTTGCTTATTTCATGGTGCACCTCCCTTACCCTGGTTCTGACAGCAAACTTTTATAAGCTCAACACAAACCTGTGTACTAGTGCCTTCTGGCTTTACTAGTCAGAGACAAGAACTGTAGTCACTAGGACTCTGTCCAGTTCAATTACATCATGCCACAGAAATTTGACAAAGGTTAGATTCTGTCAGAGCTCAGTGAGTTCATTTTTTTTATCCTCTTCCCTAAGGAATAGTATATCTTAATTGCAGCAGACGCTAGTCATGCATTCTAGCACCTCTGAGGTGACTTTGTCTACCATGGCAAGAAACAGCTCAGGATATGATTTAAAAGGAAGATCAAGTGAGTTACAACACAGAAGCAATTGGCGTTTCTCAGAAGATATAAGACTTGAACAGGCTCCCTCTCCGTAAAACCCACACATACCTCTGACCCAATTATTATACACAACCACATGGAAAGGAGTTTACTAGGCTACCAAGTAAAAAACGTTTCCAAAAGACAACCCACTCACCCGCCCTGTCCCTCAGATGAACGTAGGCAGTCTAGACCAAAGTGTTCCCCAAGCAGAGATAAGGTGCCCACAGAAAGTGTCTGCAGAGTGGAACAGCTCTATGTGACACATAATGAGCCAATCTATACCCTACGGAGAAGCACTTCCTCACCTTTTCATCTTCTAGACCGTAGAGTCTTAAACAGCACTTACTACCCAATTATCTCCACCAGCTGATGGTTTGTTCCTCATTCTCAGCTACTACCAGAGCATATCGTCCAACTGTATATTATGAATGTATAACAATCTAGGCAGGTATGTAGGCTAGGACTGTCCAGTGGCTGAATAAAGTCTATTAATGATTAAAGAACCATGCTGGTTGAGAGTTAAGTTTATTTCATGTTGGCTTTTTTGAGTTTAGTATACTGTAGCATAGTACATAAATAAATAGCCTGGTAAGACTGTGTTAGACAAAGAGCCCAGAGTGGCTGGCGAAACCCAGCCAGATGGGTGGGGTATATAAAATTACTACTGCTACTACTATTACTATTATTACAATTATTATTGGAAGAGAAATCTCATACTCTCTTATAGCAAAGTTAAGCACAATGATGATTACTCCAATCATATTAAAGCTTTATTAGATTTAATCATCTGCCCTCATCCACCTTTAAACAAATGTTCACCATGAAAATACTTAGGCTAGAATAAATCACAGATACTTAGCTTTCCAAATAAGTGAAGTCTTTACGCACAGTGTTTCCAGCAAGCAAGTCTCCATCTGTTGGCAGTAAAATGGAGAAGAAAAAAAGTTCGAAATGACTTAAAAAGAAACTAACTTTGTTTCCTTACATAAATGATTATGCAGTCTTTGGGTTAACAAAGATGAAGGCTGTAAAATCTCCCTCTTGGGGTGATTCATTTCACTTGCAGGGAGCCACTGGACCTTATTCACTTTTTCCAGAAAACACGAAGAGGGGAAAAAGAGGGAGGAGAGCCTGCTAAGCCACACCCACTGCTAACCTGAGTTAATCCTTTCATATATGCCAGTGTGAGTAAGGAACTGTATCTTACAACATATCTAAATTTGTATGCATGCATATCAATTAGATTTTGCAAATTTTTGCAAATCCATATCCTTTCTCATCTTTTTTGGGGGGGGGGCACTTCTTAGGTGGTTACTCCACTGTCCTTCCAGAAAAAGTGGGTGTGCAATCTTTCAGGGACCCGTGGTCCATTACATGGTGGCAGAGGCTAGGCTGAATGTCCTTCTCCATGCCTCTGGAGGCAGGATTTTGAAAAGTCTAATGAACAATTTCATTTCGGGAGACAGTTTTCTATCTGAAATACAAATGGATTTGCAAAGGAAATATATTGCCTGCATACTATTTTGGTCATCAACTATTCTAGCTATATTAGGGAATTTGGAAATCCTCATTTTGTATGTCCCCACATCTGACAGGAACATATTCAGAGCACCTAGAGATTCTTAAGCCTCATCAGGCAACAATTAGTCAATTGGTATATGCAGGCTAGGGGAGGATAGTTCAGAAACATGTGCTTCCAATTCCATATTACAAAATGTGTTCTTCCAGAACAGGCAGATTAATGACACAATAAGCTAAAATTACACAACATATAATGCAATATATGGCTATTCTTCCAGTACAGTGCTAGTTTGGGATGGCGGAGTGCATTTGTTGTGATCGTACATTTTAGGAGTGGAAATAGGCACTTCCTCAATCAAAAAACCTTTTGTTTCCATCACAAGACAGCTGTAGAACTATTTAGTTCTGTTTCTGTTCTTCCTTTCCCCACTTTTAAAATTTGTGCATTATTCCGATTTAATTAACAGCCATTCTGCCTCTGTGATGTATTACGTGGCAAGAGCACTCCACCCTTATGCTGTAACTTCCATGATAACTAATTTGAGTTCCATTTGTACACTTGGATGGTTTCACTCAAACTGGTTTGCCAGATGGCTTGAACAGCTGGATCTTAAGCAAATCCAGTGTCTAATTATTCACAAAGTTACAAGAAATGTTGTCATTCTCCCTGAATCAGAATTTTATTAGCAAGCTCTTTATGCCCATAAAGAAGATTAAAAGAATTTCAGATCCCAATTCCTTATGCAAGTACTGTATATAAGGATGTGTAAAATCCAGGCATGCCCCCACATTTACTGACTATGTTGGGAATCGCCAACTACAAGCTTATAAAATCTCTCAGAATTGCTGATATTATAGTGAATATTATAGATGAAACATGCACTTGGTGAATTACCTGTGATCAACATATCTATTAAATGCAATCATTACAAACTTAAAACTTCAAAATTGTTTTCTGACCTGCTGAAATCCCTCTTACCACCTGCTATCACTGTTGGAGGCTGGTCTTCTTTAGGAGGCTGCAGAAGTTCTTCTTGGGAGGGTGAGCTCATTCTAAACCAGGGGTGACCAAGCTGTGGTCCTCCAGGTATCGTTGGGCTAAAGTTCCCATCATTTTCCCCCATTGGTCACATTGGCTGGGGCTGATGGAGGTTGCAATCCAACAGTACCTGATGAGTCACAGGTCAACCACTCCTGTACTAAACCCTTGTCAAAGCTGTGCTTGTTTCTATCATGATATAGATGGTGAGTGGATAGAATTATTGTATATTGCCTAGAGTCTATAGTACCAAATAACGAAATTATTAGGTCCCTTGCCCTCTTAATGTGAAATTACCTCATGCCCGTGGACTCCTCCTGTCAGTTAATTCTGAGCCATGTGGAATATAGCTTTATAGCATCTCTTTGTCGCCAGCTGCAATTGGGATTTTTAACATGCACATCAGGATGGCATAACAAAGATCAGTGACCCGTCTAAATCCTTGAATCCCTGAATTACCTGGGTTCTGGAATGTTTCCAGAAGGATAAGGAACAAAACTTGAGTGCTGGAGGAGGTAGAAATGGCATGTAAGGAATGAACCTCTCTGCTATTTCGTATCGTTTATTTGGCACCATCTAATCTCCCTGATATTTGGTATCATTTTAGCACATTCCAAGCAGGCCAGTAGGCCTTTTAGATCATTCATCTCAATGAGACCCTCTTCTCCTACCAACCCTCCAGGAGAATATAAACAAAATTATATTTGTGTAGAGAACGCTTATGAAAAAATAACTCAACTGTGACTCATCCAGCTTTCATAACTGCAGCTACCAACCCTTTCCATTCTGTAGTGTTCTGCTGCTTAAGAATCACATGCAAGAATTTCAGCCATAATATTTTTTTTCTTTTAAAACATCCCCCCCCCTTTTAAAACAACAGCAAACCAGTTTAGGCCACTGGTGATTTCAGCCTCAAAAGGCTATGCAGTTTTCTCCATGGCTTGTAATTATAAAAATGCTATGAGCTGACAACAGAGAAACCCACCTGAGTTCCTTTATTTTAAACACTAGCTGTGAGTTAGGACTCTTTTAGAGTCTGACATCTAGTTCAATCTAATATTCCAAGAAGAGTATCAGATATAAATTATTTTTATGCTTGTTCATATGCTTTTCTCTTATAGCCGCACTGAAACCATTCTTACATGTGCATGTTTGGCCCACAAGAATGGAGATGGGCTGGCAAGATAAAAATTGAAATGTCATGAGACTATGGATGGTTTGGCTGTCATGCCTGTATGTTTTGACCACAAGAATGAAGTTGACTTGGCAAGAATGGATTAAAATATGAAAATACAGATGGTTTTGTGTAAAAAAAATATGAAACGAAATGAGAACCAAGTTGTTTTGGCATGAAAATGCTGCAGAAATGCTGATTTGGAAAAGTACATGCTCTTTGTTCATGTAAGTGCGACTTACAAACAAGTTTGTCAAAAGCACCACAGATTTCAAAATGGCTGCCAGAATTTTAAGGTTAGATTTTAGAAGAGGTAGGACTACTAATATTCTATCCAAATTTCTTCTGTTCCCTTCCCCCCACCGACAGCAATTTCAGTAAGCCTCATTTATTTATTTCCCTACCTTGTAACTGGGAATCTCTATTGGGAGAGGACTCATGACCTGCTTGTAGGCCTCCCACAGGCATCTGATTGTCCACTGAGAGGGCATGATGCTGGAATAGATGGCACTTTCATCTGATCCAGTAGGGCTCTCTTTACCATCTTATATGCTCTTATTTACAACCGGCAAAGAAAGACAAAATATCTCAATGAGCTTGAGGTGAAACTAAATTGTTTTTGGGGTCCCCCTCCCCAATCTTGGCTGTAAAACTGGCTTCCACACAAAGATAGACTGCTGAAATTGTCAAATTAGTTTTGTTATGTACTGAAGTTCTCACCCTGGGCCAGCAGGGGGATACTGTAGATAGTTTTCACTCAGGTCCACGTCAGTTATTTTAGGCAGGAAACCCTGGGTTGTTGTTGCTACAATGTTGACAACCGGCTGCCTATAAAAGCAGGCCGGCTGAGCTATTTGCAGTCAGTTCTATTCCAGCTTACAAAATAAAGAGCTGCTTTGGAGAAATCGCTGTGTCGTCTGCTATGTCAACCCACAACTTAACACTGGCGACGAAGGTGGGATCGATGGACATCAGAGCACAGCCAGATGCGGCCAGCCTCTGAACTGAGCTGAATCACTGAGCTGAATCACAGAGCGAAATCACTGAGCGAAATCACTGGACAGAACCAATTCAGAGCTGACTGTTCTGGCTAGAGCACTGTGTTCCATCCATCGCCCTTCACGCCGGCATCGGAATCATGGCTTCACTTGTGCCTCTACCGCCGTTTGCGCCAGCCTCTGAATCATGGGACTCCTACCTCGCTCGGTTCGACTGCTACCTCTAAGCCAACGAGCTGACAGCAGTATCAAAGGAACGGAAGCGGGGCCTATTCCTCAGCCTCTGTGGGCCTGAGGTGTTTGAGACGGCCCGAGCATTGGTTGCGCCTGAAGCAGTCCAGACAACACCATGGGACACGATCCAAGAGACGCTCCGCAACCACTATGCGCCAAAGCCATCCAAGATCCGCGCTATCCAGCAGGCCCCCATCCCAAAGAACAAGACGGAGTTGCGGGCGTTCCTGGGGCTGCTGAACTTTTATAACATGTTCCTGCCCAACAAAGCCACGGTGGCTGAGCCTCTTCACCGACTCCTCAGCACAAAGACGCCTTGGTCCTGGGGTCATCGGGAGACGGCAGCCTTCAGCGCGGTCAAGGCTCTCCTTTCATCGGACAGTGTGTTGGTACAGTACAGTGAAGCCAGGCCGTTGGTCCTTGCCTGCGACGCCTCACCTTTTGGCATCAGTGCTGTCCTTAGTCACCGTTTTCCAGACGGAAGAGAAGCACCGCTCGCCTACTTTTCCAGGACGCTATCTCCGACGGAACGGAATTACAGCTAGCTCGACAAGGAGGCACTGGCACTTGTGGCTGGAGTGAAGAGGTTCCATGAATACCTCTATGGCAGGACTTTTGACCTCATCACTGACCACAAGCCGCTCCTGGGCCTCCTCGCTGGTGATCGTCCAACTCCACCGGTCCTCTCGCCACGCATGCTGCGATGGACTGTTTTCCTGGCTGCCTACCACTACCGGCTCGTCCATCACCCGGGGAAATCGATGGGCCATGCCGACGCCCTCAGCCGTTGCCCTCTTCCAGCATTTGTGGAAGACCCGGCTCCAGCTTCATCACTCCTCCTGATTGAGGATCTTCCGGCAGCGCCTGTATCGGCTGCCACTGTAGCCTCCGCATCTGCCCAGGATAGCACCATCAGCCGGGTGCTCAACTGGGTATGGAGGGGGTGGCCACAAGGGCCTTTTGCATTGGAGTTCCAGCCCTTCGCAACCAGACAACATGAACTCTCGGCTCATCGTGGCTGTCTGCTGTGGGGAGACCGTGTCATGATTCCCCAGGGACTCCGTCAGCACGTCCTGAAGGCTCTGCATGTTGGCCACCCGGGAATTGTCAAAATGAAGGCGTTGGCTCGGTGTTACGTCTGGTGGCCTAACATGGACGATGCCATCACTGCCTGGGTGTCCGCCTGTCAAGCGTGCCAAGAGTCGAGGCCTGCACCACCGGCAGCTAAGGGACACACCTGAGAGACGCCAAAGACACCCTGGTCGAGGGTGCACATCGATCTGGCTGGCCCCTTTCACGGACGGACCTTTATGGTAGTGGTGGACGCCTATTCCAAATGGCTGGAGGTCGCCCTGATGCCCTCCACCACTACCGAGGCTGTCATCCGGGTGCTGCGAGGCCTGTTTGCGACGCATGGGTATCCTGATGTCCTTGTCTCCGACAACGGACCGCAGTTCACATCAGGCACTTTTGAGCGGTATCTTTTGGGACTGGGCATCCGCCATGCCCTAACGGCACCCTTTCATCCATCCAGCAACGGGCAAGCGGAGAGAATGGTGCACTCGGCAAAAGAGGCACTGGCGCGCCTGGACCGGGGAGACTGGCATGAGCGGGTCGCCGAATACTTGTTCGTGCAACACATCACCCCTCATGCGGCCACAGGGCGGAGTCCTGCTTAACTGCTCATGGGCCGCCGCCTCAGGTCACCGCTCGACCGGCTGCACCCGGACTTGCCGTGGCCGAACCCCCAGGCTGTGCCAACGCGCCACGGTCATTTATTCCAGGAAACCAGGTCTTTGCCCGGAACTATGTGGGGGACATTCCTTGGGTGCCAGCCACAGTAGTGGGAGTCACTGGACCTTGCTCGTACCAGGTGGCACTCGAAGACGGACGCTTGTGGCGCCGGCACATAGACCAGCTTAGGTGCAGAGTTGGGGATTTGGACACTACCGTGGTGCCCCCAACTGCGCTCGTGGCTCCAGAAGAGACACTTACAGATGGTGAGGCTCCACCTACATCTCCCTCGCAAACTGCCAGCGTGGAGCCGAACCAAGCCGCTTCAGAGGGTCTGCCAGACTTACCACAGACTCAGATCACTCCACTTGCGGAGGCTCCACCCACAGCAGCGGATCCAGGGGATTTGGTTTCAACGCCACCTAGGGTCGCACCACAGCCTCAGCAAGAATTGTGTGGCCCCCCGGACTTGGCTACCAGTCCCCGGCGGTCTGGCAGAGTTTCCAAGCGCCCGACTTATTTAAAGGACTATGTTGTTGGACATGTATCACTGTTGGTCTAAGTATGGGAAATGTAACCGATATGCTTTTGTGCCTAATTGAACATTACATGTAGTGCTGTATATAAGGAAACCATTACGATTGTAACTAACACCTTATCTCGGTGGGGAGGGGTGTTATGTACTGAAGTTCTCACCCTGGGCCAGCAGGGGGATACTGTAGATAGTTTTCACTCAGGTCCACGTCAGTTATTTTAGGCGGGAAACCCTGGGTTGTTGTTGCTACAATGTTGACAACCAGCTGCCTATAAAAGCAGGCCGGCTGAGCTATTTGCAGTGGCGTAGCGTGGGGGGTGCAGGGGGGGCCGGCCGCACCGGGCGCAACATCTGGGGTTAGGGCAAATCCACGGGTTAGGGGGCGCAAATCCACGGGTTGGGGGCGCAAATCCATGGGTTAGGGGGCGCAAATTACTTGCCTTGCCCCGGGTGCTGACAACCCACGCTACGCCACTGGCTATTTGCAGTCAGTTCTATTCCAGCTTACAAAATAAAGAGCTGCTTTGGAGAAATCGCTGTGTCGTCTGCTATGTCAACCCACAACTTAACAAGTTTCTTTGTATGTAAATAGCTTAGCCAGGTCAGTTAAGTATCTGCTTTGTAATGTAAGCTAGGGAAATGGGGAAGACCCTTCTGGAAGGAAAGAAGAGAAGGGCAGATGTTTTCCCCTCCCCTTGCTGGCAGTGGTGTCAGCAAGGTGCCTGTGTCTGAAAGAGAAAAAAAGGGCAGTCAGTACTGGACATCTCTGGCCTAGCTGTGAATAGATCAAGTTATCATCATAATCATAATCAAGAATCCACGCTGGCTTTTTAAAGAGTTCATGTAACTCCAGAACATGGCTAGCCAACATGGTGCCCTCCAGACATTTTGGGGCTATTCCACCCATCATCCCTGACTATTTGATGTGTTGCCTGGGGCTAATGGAGTTCAACAACATCTAGAGAACCACTTTAGCTATTCCTGCCCTAGGACATAAGCCTTTTAGCAAATTATAAGGGACACAATAATTTTTCCAGTGTTTGTTGAGTGGACAAATTGGGTGCTTCATATGGCACAACAACCCGGCAAAATACTTTGGCTTTGTTTCAATTTGTGCAGCATGGTTTAGGGTAATGTGCAGACTGGGCCAAAATGTTTAATTTTCAAGCTCCACTGAGTTTTACTCTAGGCAAAAAAAAAAAGAAAAAGCTGGCCTGATAAAATGTAAAATATTTCTATTTTTTGTCTGTATAAAATAGAGGCCCTCAGTTTCCAGGCCTGTTAGGGCAAAACTCAACTCATGAAAGAAAGAAAAAAGAAAAAAAAAGCCCAAATTCCCTTTCAAGAAATGTTCATCTTGCTCATATCAATGAAAAAATGTTTATGGGAACTCACAGTTTCTTTGTATATAGCCCTTGCAATAACATAATAAATACTTCATTCTACATCAAACTTATGGTTACCAACACTTAATATAGAAGTGCCATTAATCCCCAGCTACCAGGGTAGGAGTGCCTGTCTGGCAACTGCCTGATCTCATTACTGGAAGGCCTTCTGAAATTCAGCATGCAGTGTGCTAGTCATAAAACAGGAGTCCTCTGGTTTCCCTTTCAAGCCCAAGAAAATTATTAGCACCAGTTCTTTCCTGGTTAGTCCTGTGAAAACCTCTTACATCTGTTTTCCTGCCACCCTTCTTCATATTCAATCCAGTTTATTAGCTTACTGAAACATGGGCTGGGCCTCACTGCGGAGCCTCCATTTCCTTAAGCAGCTGCTGGAAGAAACATGGATGTGATTTGTTGCCAGCTTGCTCAATATTACTATCTGGGCAGGGATATAATATTTCTAGGCATGAGAATGTGTGTCAGACGAACACACATAAATAAATTTCAATGTAGCTGTGAAGATATTTGTACTTACATTTGAATCGCCACATATATGGTCAACATATGCCTAGGAAAAATGATTACTAGCACACAGATCAGTGAGGACTGGAGCAAAATGTTGCAATGTATCTTTAGTCTCTATTTCTTACTGTCCTGGTGTCATAACCCAGGGCTTTGAATCCTCATCTTCAGGGGAAGAGCCCATATATTCATAGGACATCTTGGACTGGGAAGAGAATGTGCGCTCTAAACCACAATCATTGAAGCCCCTTCCTTCTAGGAAATGCAAGCACCATAGGAGTCTATAGTGACAGCACATCTCCACCCTAAAGACTGACTTCAGACACCAGTGACTGAAGTTTAGTAGAACTATAGCATCCCTTGTACTGTGGGAGTCCACAGCTCTTAAAACAGGCTGGGCTTCTTTATCAGACTCCACTTAATAGGCATGTAGCTAGCTGCTCAAAGGAAGCTCCTAGATTTGCTAGTTTTCGGCACTCGCTCAAGCCTGCCTTGTTGCTTAAGAGCCTAGGCGCTGCTTGGATCTGTCCAGGGTGCCACACACTTACTTAATTCCCTTTTGCCCTTTGACCTCTGCATTGCTGGAAACTGACCTTTGCTCAGCATGACTTTGCTTCATAGATTAGACATCATGTGCGGCTTGCCATAAGTCTGTGGGAGCCATTTTTCAAAATGGCAGCTGACCATTTTTGTGCAGCACCTATCACATGAACCATGGCACCGACATCCTTAAATTTGTGTCAGACGATAATATAATGTAATGCAATAGCTAACATACATAGAAGAAAATAAAGATCTGGGGTGCGTGCACCACAAAATAATCATTAGGTATTCCAATATATATGGCTATTTGTAAATTTTGTTTATTACTGTTGTAGGTAGTGATTCATTACAACTGAGAGTATAATACAAGTATTGCTTTTACATGTGATTATGTCTTATGTTTCTGGTTGTAGTATACTGAAACTATCAGCAACAAATATTTCAAACTTTTTAAAACTGATTTTTCCTCATATGGGAAGAAGCAGTAAATCAGAATCATTTAATAATTTATAGAAAAGCAAAATATTCTATAATTACAGTTGCTTACAACCAGGATGAGCTGGCAAAAATTGTGAAAGGTCTTTAATAATAAATATGCATGCATGGCAAATATTAGTTTTAAATTTGACAGTAAGTGTTGATCTCAAGCCCTTAGAACTCCCCTTAATAAAACACAGTGTATTTCACCATAGCTTATTAACTTTATGCCCTGACAAACCAAAAACCCAGTGGGTGATGCTCAGTGTTGCACAGGTAGAAATCTGCTGATATGACAGACTTTCCCTCTCCACCCCTGCAGACTCCCATGTGCCCCACAGAGAGCAAACACTCCTGGCGGTGGGGGAAGTTGCCTGGTGCCTGGATTGCTGTATTCAGGCAATTTGGCTGTAGGTCAGTGGCAGAGCAAGTATTTGGCATGCACAGGAGTCCAGGTGCAATCCCAGACATTCTTGCTTTAAAAGGATCTCAGGTGGCAGAGCTCAAATGGCCATTCATATTAGGGCTTTTGTAACTTCTTATGCTTAGTTTAGTTTTCTATTGTTCGCTAAGTGAAAAACTGTATTACTTCTCAGTCTGGTTCTCTAGTGCTTTCTTACCCCAAAATTAACTTTTCCATGGTTCTTATTAATGCAAGGGCTGACAGGCAGATGTAACAAAGATGTCATCATTGGTAACTGGCAGAAGTTAAGAGGGTTAGACCCCACGACGGGGTGAGCTCCCGTTGCTCGGTCCCTGCTCCTGTCAACCTAGCAGTTTGAAAGCACGTCAAAGTGCAAGTAGATAAATAGGTACTGCTTCGGCGGGAAGGTAAACGGTGTTTCCGTGCACTTCTCTGGTTCACCAGAAGCGGCTTAGTCATGCTGGCCACATGACCCGGAAGCTGTACGTCGGCTCCCTTGGCCAATAAAGCAAGATGAGTGCCGCAACCCCAGAGTTGGTCACGACTGGACCTAATGGTCAGCGGCCCCTTTACCCTTTACCTTTAAGAGGGTTAGAATCATAGAGTTGGAAGGGACCATCTTCTAGTCCAACAAGAGAGTTGTAGTCCTCCTGAAAAGCACTGGTGGGCATGAGAGGCCTGCCTTAAGGGTGGTGACCCTTGCTTTGGAGAGGGCAAGAGAGTAAGGAACTATGTTAAAGGAAACTTTGTCTGGTCCAAGGTGTATTTGCAAAGGTTTTAGGAAGCTTGCTTTCTGATACCTCAGGCAGTTGAAAAAGAATGTTGTGTCTACAGGTTGAAAAAGAAAGTTGCATCATGTGGGTTCTTCTATCTCAAAATATGTAAAGGAGTCCAGAAAGTAATAGGCAAACATGCAGTAGGCAAACATGCAGGTTCACATGTTGCACTGAACACAATTATAAGCTGTCTCTATCCATGTGTGAACAGCTCAGCTATTGTGTACACTGGCACATGGACTGTACACTCATTGAAGGGATGTGGGTGGCGCTGTGGTCTAAACCACTGAGCCTCTTGGGCTTGCCAGTTGGAAGGTCAGTGGTTTGAATCTGCTCAATGGGGTGAGCTCCCATTGCTCTGTCCCAGCTTCTGCCAATCTAGCAGTTCACAAGCCTATCAGTGCAAGTAGATAAATAGGTACCGCTGCGGTGGAGAAATAGTTGTTTAGTCATGCTGGCCACATGACCCGGAAAACTGTCTTGGACAAACATTGGCTCCCTCAGCCTGCAAGCAAGATGAGCGCCGCACCTCATAGTCACCTTTGATTGGACTTAATCATCCAGAGGTCCTTTACCATTACCTTTTACCTTACACTTGTTGAACATTACATGTGAATTACTGTATGAGTATACAGTATTTTGTACACAGATTATATGCTCGTTGAATGCAATGTGTGAACATCCCTGTTCTCAATCAGGTATCTTACACCAATTGACAGTAAGTGTAAGTCTAGGCCTCTTGTGCTTGAAACAGCTCAGGTAGAAGGGAGCTGATATTGCTCCTCTAGTGATACAGTTGTTCAAGATGCTGCAGCTACCAAAATGCTACTTTCTTAATAACCAGTAAAAGCACAGGAGCCTTGTTCCTTTGTTTCATCTGGCAATCGTAGGGTGGTCAATGCCATCTAGTGGTCCTATCCAGCAAGTCAGAGCTCTTCATACTAGAACCAAAGATTCAGCTTTCAGCCAGACTGTATCGTGTGAGAAAAACTTCCCATCTATGGAGTCCTGATATTTTTTTAAATAAAAAAACCAGTGCCACTCATAAGAGATATTTTAAGCTGCTCCCAACAGCAAACCTCAGTCTGCAAACCAAACTATATTTGTTTGGTTTTAAAAATTTTTGTTTAAGATGCAGTTTTTAACTTAACTGTGAGGAAAGAAAACCTTGAATATGAGGCAAAGACCAGAGAGCTCTGATTATAACCAGCATATTTACAGCTACCTGACTGCAAACTAACCAATATTGTCCCTGGCAGGACATCTTGTTTTTGCCAGAGTGTTCCTGAGAAATGAAAAGAAGGCAATTTATGCATTTTATATAATATGCCTGTTTTATTTTTTTTACCTAGCAGTCTCTAGTCTAACAAGCATCCCTATCCACAAGGACTTCCTCAAAGCTACATGACCAGAAATACTTATTATGGATTTGCTAGCTAAATGTTCACCAAATATGGTGGGTGGTTCAGGTCCTTAACTTCCCCTACCCAACACCCCAGTCTTCCTTCCTTAGGAAGAATTTTCTGGTGCCTGAAGCTCAGTGTTACCTAGAGATGGAAACTCTCTATGCAGCCTTTCATTTAAACAGTTAGATTATTGCCCATTAAATTCCACATCTGGGGTAGGATCCTAGGAACAGATGGGTTGTGCCAGAGGGGACTGTAAATCCTGTGCAGTGCTTAAGGTTGGAACATTTTAAAGCAGTTGCCACATAGAAGAAGGTTGCTTTCAGATTATTTGTTTTAAAAACATTTAGACTTATTTGTCTGCAGAAAGATTGAGTGTTATCTCGTAATTCCCAGGGCATTTTCCATACACTTTAAAAAACATTTTATTCTTTTAGCCACTGACCACAACCACAACTGCACTAGACAGAACATGTACCCACGCAATACAATCCATACAATAAACCCCAAAGGAACAAAGTCACAGGATATAATCTTCAGCAGAAAACTGTTCATAAACAATGAAAGCTTGTTTTGTAAAGCTGGCAAATGCATTTTATTTATTATATATATATTTTAAAAAGTAGTATGTAAACTGTTTATTTTTATATATATATTGGTTATTTTTAGGTCAACTTGGGTTTAGCTTCTGACATTATTATTATTATTACTCCTGATACTTTTCTTATTGGAAAAAAGTATTAATTGCAGGGGGTTGGATTAGATGACCCTGAGGGTCCCTTCCAACTCTAGAATTCTATCATTCTGGGGAAGTGGATTTGCTTCACAAAAGCACCAAATAAGGTTTAATTGTTCTGCTTGAATTTGCCATTATGTGATTGAATCCCATGTGGAAATGATGGCAGTCTGGATGGAATTGGTGCACCAGCCCTAATACTGTTTTAAACAATGAATGAGAATGCATAGCATTTTACTCTCATAGTACTGTTTTATCCCATGTATATTGGATGCTCCTGGGTACAACAATTAATGAAGTCCCTTTTTCATGCTCTTTTCACCAAACATGCAGTTGCATATAGGGGTTATAGCCAGAGGGCCTAATAGAGGCAGGAGCATCTTCCTGTTACCTTCCCCACATGTTCAATGAAGTGCTGCAGTAATTTTGGATTTTATCTATCTGTCTAGCTAGCTATCCTACTACAGACTAACATGACTGTTCTAGAATGTGTGTTTCTAGTCAATGCTTGACTGGGATGTTTTCTTTCATGCAGGGGCATATGAAGTGGGGGGGTGGCGGGGGCGGGTTGACCCAGGTGCCACTCTGGGAGGGGTTGACAAGATGGCCCCTGCCTCCCCCCAGCTGTAGAGCGGCCGAGTCGCACGACATCCATACGGGTTGCCACTCTCGCGCGATGTCCATACGGGTGACTGTACTAGCTGCCACGCATGTGCACTCCGTACAAGATGTTGCACACGTGCAGTCCGTACGGACGTCATCCTCCCCCGGGTGCCGGAGAGGGTACATCCGCCACTGCTTTCATGTTAGGCAAGACTCAATTGTGTCTGCTAAAAAGTGGCTTTAAGTTCGCCTGAAAATAAGTGGAATGAGATCCCACTCCATCCCACCTCGCTTCAAACACAGCTTCTGCAGCTTCTTTTGCTACTGCTAGCCCCTGTAATGTTTTCAGAACTGCCTGCCAGAATCACCACCAATGGTCTTTTAAGTAAATAGAGCAAACTTCCCCCTCCTCCCCGCAATAACACCAAATAAGCATGGAATTTCACAATGCCGTTCGTCCTGGCTCATTTCTGACTGAAATGGCCCTTTAAAGATAAATAAACCTTCTTCTGAAACTGCAAATTCCTTTCCTGAGAAATGCGATTAGGCATCAGACGCATATTACCTCAGTGTGTGCTCAGACACTATTAAAACAAATTACTCTATTTCAGTATAACTAAGGCTTATTCATTCACAAATAATGATGGGAAGGTGGGGAAAGTCCCCAAGGAGGGAGGAAAATAACTGGCCTGTTGTAAGTTGAGACATGAACTTATTTAACAGTGATTTATTTTTCTAATATCACAAAACAGGCCCCAGGAGAAGGTACAATAAATGGATCAATGCTGATCTCACTTTCAGGATATTTCCTAAGAAGAAGCAGTTGTGTTTATAAGCTGCTGATGGTAGAACAATATGTTCTTGTCCATAGTTCAGCAAATGCTTTCCTCATATGCCTTGCAAAATTCATGTAACTGAGGTGTAGCCAGTTTAGAATTGTGTTTGAGCAATGTAAGACAAACATTTTAGACAACTGAACTGTGTAAGGCATGGATAAGGTAAGGACACAGGTGGCTGATAAGAGATGCCTATAAATTGTTTTTCAGCCTGTCTCATTATTTGTAGCAATGCCTCTGAAACTCTAAATTAGTTTGCCCTTAAACCGAAGGTAATGTTTGTAAACTTTTCCCTCTTTAATTCCATTTTTTGGGGGGAGGGGGATCACAAACTTGCATTTATCTTTTTTCAAAAGTTATTTGAGAAAGTTAAAAAAAACCAAATTCTTTCAAAGTGAACTAGAGGAAGCTCTCTCATCATGATTGCATCAAGGAGCAATTCTGTCAAATACCTAGGACGTTTCCCATTCCAGAGGTCAATCCCAGCTTCTGCAAAACGGCCAGACACATGAATACGAACAGATGAGCCAGAACACATGAAGAGTCTCTTGTTTTATTACCAGTCCTTGCACCACCAGCACTGACTGATGAAAGTAGATGGTTTACCTCGGATAACCTTATTTCTCCAGAACTACAATCCTTTGCTTTCATGTTATAAAAACCAAAAAACCACCACAGGACAAATAACCTCAGGGGAAAAATCTGTGTGCGCCAGCCACCTGCAAACACTTTTAAAGGTACTAAATCCAGTCTATTGTCCTGCAGAAGGATTTGGACAACAAACTTGCTATGATTTCAGTCTTCTTGCAGCTTAGTTTAAATTAGCGTGTTTGGGATGGAAATTTGTAGCAGGGCTGAGGAGGACCCTGGAGTCAATGAAACATTCACTGTTCTTGTGGTCATTTCATTTCATCCTTTGCCAGAAAACAGCAAATACAGACTGCTAACAATTACGAAGCAAGTGCATGAGAGACTCTAGGTGACCTGATGTTTGCAACCTTAATGGAATGAGTGAGACAGCTGAAAAGCAGAATGGGGGTGACCTCCTATCCTTCTCTCAGGTGATGCCTGATTTTATCCTTGCAGTTCCTGACGTGCCAAATCAACCCTTGGGTGGGAGTCCTTAAAATAAAACCTATAAAATTATAAACAACACATTTAACAGCCCCATGTGTTGCCTCCCCTCTGAGTCAGCTGAGTACTGTGGCGTTGGTCTAGCCAGTGGCGTAGCGTGGGGGTGCAGGGGGGGCCGGCCGCACCGGGCGCAACATCTAGGGGGGAGGGGCGCTCACACTCGCAGCTCTCTGCCCCTTCTAAAATCCACGGGTTAGGGGACGCAAATTACTTGCCTTGCCCTGGGTGCTGACAACCCACGCTACGCCACTGGGTCTAGCCATGCAAAATGGCAGCTCTCAGGGAAAAGACAACTGTAATTCCTTTGGTCCACTGAAAACTCTCTATCCTTCTTTCTGAGGATGTAACATGTAGTTCACAGACCAAACGCAGGCAGGGCATTCGCCCACCTAAATTCCCTCCTGTTACTCCACTCTGAAATAATCGCTCTTCATTTCCTGCCCTGAAATACTTGAGTTGCTTACCGATTTAAACAACGGCTGTGTTCAGCCGCAAAGAGGGCTGCTTTTCAGTGGGGAATGAAGTCATGCAGCAATTCCAGAGCAACAGGAGGGATCCTCCAGAATGAAGCACACCACCATATAAACGTGAGGCAGGAATCTGGAATTCTCATATTGCTGTAAATTCAATTTATTCAAAAAAGCACATCCTCTGAGGTCTGCAGAGTATTATTTTTCGGTGCTGTTTTTGTTAAGAGGACTGCGTAGGAACTGGTTTGGCCTTTGCTAAAACTGCCATCAGGCAAACCAATCTGATCCTTATGAATACGAAGTGGGTGGGGGGAGGCCACAGATGCACATTTTTGCAATGTGGGGAAAGCCAGACGACTTGTTTTAGGGCTACTTCACACATACATTTTAACCAGGCTTTTCTTATGTTCTTTTTGTTCTTATGTATAAACTTACATGTACCATATAGGCCCGAAAATAAGGCGCACTTTCCCCCCAAATTCCGACCGTGAAACGTAAAAGTGCGGCTTATACAGTGGTACCTCAGGTTAAGAACTGTGCTTCAGGATGAGAACAGAAATCGTGCTCCGGCGGCAGGAGGAGGCCCCATTCGCTAAAGTGGTGCTTCAGGTTAAGAACAGTTTCAGGTTAAGAACAGACCTCGGGAATGAATTAAGTTCTTAACCTGAGGTACCACTGTATATCTAAAATCTTTTGAATAAAATCTTTATATCTAAAATCTTTTGAATCTTTATATCTAAAATCTTTTGAATAAATACATTTTCACATTTGCTTGCTTACTCAGTACTTGATGACTCTCAGATACATGTATGAACTGACTCCTTGGGAAAGTATAGTGTATGAGGCGATGTGAGGTATTATGAAAGTTTGGTCTGTGGTAAATTTGTGGTGGCTTAGGAAGTGCATACGCTGCATTATTGTAAGCCTTCAGTGCTGGATGCAGGCATCTTTTGAAATGTGCTGTTGAAGTAGCATTTGCCACCTTGGTGTATGCTCACCCACAACATCATTGGTCAGGTGTGGATTCACCTTCCATTGCTGGCACCACCTACATCTGTTTTCAAAGCATCAGACTGTTGAATTAACCTGCAATGAACTTTTATTTTCAGAATGTGCTTTTCAGGGGCAACAGAAATATGCAGTGGGTGTAGATGGTGCGTGGACTACATAGAAATAACAAGTATTCTGACTCCATTGATTCTAGAATAAAATGCTCTGTGTGTGTGTGTACACACAGCCTTGTGTGTGATTACGCACCCTTTGCTGTTCTGAATGTTTTGTTCCTATGGAAGGACTTTATGCATCCACAGAAGGGGATTTTGTCTCCATTTCTTTTTAACTAAGTAATATTTCCCTGCATATCTGGGGAATCCCATGAGCGTACAGAAACCCTCACATTGTCTGGAGGTGGCCCCATTTCATTGCTCTGCTGGTTGGCTATTAGATGGAACAAACAGACAAGGACGCTAGAGCTGACATCTTCTCAAGTTCTCCTCACAGGTCTGCACCCATGGGTCTTGTCTCTGCCACAGACATCCTGTGTGACTTTAGGAAAACCACTCAGCATTTCTCTACTTCATTTCCCCTAATATGCAAAAAAAACAGACTTTGTTTCACGGCTCCACTGCGATCACACTTCACTGGGGTATATATGGTCCAACAGGAGGCAATGGTGGCCTAGGCCTCAGGAAAAAATTCATGTATATTTTTTATTTGTTCTAAATTTACAGTTGCAGAAATATCAAATTAGATTGCACACATTCAGTAAAATGGATGGGATCAATATTATTATTATTATTATTAGTTGCATTTACATATCCCTTTTTTTCTCCAAAGAGCTCAAGGTGGCATGCATGGTTTCCCCCTCCTCAATTAATCCCCACAACAACCTTGCGAGGTAAGTTAGGCTGTGACTGGCACAAGCTTTATATGATATGAATGCTACAACAAAGCGCTTTATATGCATTATAACACTGTGAAACCAGATGGCACTGTGGAGTCCCGTCTTTTGCCAGCAGGATTTCCCTGTATGAAGTTTACAACGTGTTGAACTGAATTGCTTCTTCGATGTGTCTAGCCAAGGTCACCCAGTGAACTTCATGGCAGTGTGGGGATTTGAACTCTGGCTTCCCAGGTCCTAACCCAACACCCTAACCACTACACCACATTGGCTTATCAATGAAGGTTCGGTTCCTTGAGAATTATATAAAAAAGTTTCCAGACCTGTTAAGGGAAAGCAAGTGGAAGAGGCCTAAGGAACATTGTCCATTTTGGGGCAGGGGCTAGTCTAGATGCCATCTGAACAGCCCTGCGATTTTAGGTTCTAATGCTGAGATTTGGTCAGAAGAGCGCTAATGGAACAATCAGGATTGGTGCAGGTTACCCTGATGGCCCTGGCAGAGCAGTAAATGACCATGGTTTGTTAAGGAGATGTCTGTCAATAGATGGGTGGTTATGGAAGGAAAGCCATTGGAAATCAGGGCTGAGCCTCCCCACATCCCAAAGCTGGGAGTTAATTTGAGAGAAGAACAGCCATTCCCTTCTCACAGGTGGAGCTGGGAACACCCAGTGGCCTGTTTTGTTGTCTGTGAAAATCACAAAGACATCACAAGTCTCTGGCTACCTTTATTCCAAGGAAAGCATACCCAAAGTATGAACAGAGACCCCTGTTGCCATGTGCACAACAATGTTTTTCTCCCACAACATGACTGACCATGAGGTTGAAATGCTACCTAGTGACTCTTGACAAGGTAATATAAGGTCATTATGGATTACCTTTTTGTTGCTGCTGCTGTTAAAGCTACAGTCATATCAGGACCAAGATACATAGCATCCTTGGGCAGCAACCAAGGCTCACTCCTAATGTCTGCCCTGGGCCTCTGTGCTGGAGGCTCTATCTAGTTATCCTTTAAATTTCCTATAATTCCCCCAAGCCTAGTGTTGCTCTGGGTGGCTAGACACAGTGTCCCAGTGCAACTTAGACCTGCTACCACAGCTGGATAAGCCTCCTAAGGCCCACTGACAGAGGAGGGGGTTCATCAGAGGACCCCCTCAAGCCTGAACCCAGTCCTGATTCACATCCTTATTGCTCTAATTCAATTGGGTTCCTTTTCCTTCTTTTGATTACATTTGGATCCAGTTCTTACTTTAGAGCTCTCAGAGAATCAAGGAACATTGTTGCATGCTCAGCTGATGAGTCTAAACAGCAGAAAGCTGATCCATTCAATTGATAGTAGGTTATCAATGCCTGCTAGTCATGTTGGCTGTGTATTATCTCCTGTGTTGAAGGGGACATTTTTTTCAATACCAGTTGCTGAAGGGAAAGCACTATTGCACTTGTGTCCTCCTTATAGGCTTCCTATAGAAATCTTTTTGGCTACTGTGAGAAACAGGATGCCATATAGATAGGCTTTTGCACAGGGCTCTTCTTCGGTTCCTATGCATAACCTATGCTCTTGATCTGTGAAGAGCTATTTCTTCGCTAATGGCAAAGTATAGACAACATACAGCCATTAACTTTTGAGAAGTTTCATAAGGCACTTTGTCACAGAGGTCTACAGGCACTTTTCTCTCACAGAATCAGAGAATTGTAGAGTTAGAAGGGACCACAATGGTCACCCAACCCCTGCATTGCAGGAATCTTTTCCCCACTGGGAGGCTCGAACCCAAATCCCTGAGATTAAGAGTCTGAGCTATCACTAGTTCTATTACTATTAGTTATTATATTTTAATTCCACTCTTCCAAGGAGTATGGGGCAACATGCCCATTCACAACAATTCTATTTGGTAGGTTAGCTCGCTCTCGAAGTCTGACTCAGTTGACAACACCATACCTGCTCTCTCCCTATTAACCTCAATGACATGTAGAACATAATCCAGAGAACTTTAGGAAGAAGCTGTCCTTCTGCAGGATGCGGTCTTCCAGGAGCATGTCTTACTTCCAGGTCTGTCAGTCAGAGAAAGATCAGTTATTTTCTTCCGTGGCACAATTCCATGGAATGCTGGTTATATGGTCCTTAGAACCATAAAATTGTAGTCATCTAGTGCAACCCCCTGCATTGCAGGAATCTCAACACATGGTCCCCTTTTTAGAACAGTGCTCTTAAAGAGTGATTTGGCCCTGAGAGCCCTTCCCAGTTCAACCTGTAGTTGTTGTTGTTGTTTAGTCGTTTATTTGTGTCTGACTCTTCGTGACCCCATGGACCAGAGCACGCCAGGCACTCCTGTCTTCCACTGCTTCCCGCAGTTTGGTCAGACTCATGTTTGTAGCTTCGAGAACACTGTCCAACCATCTCGTCCTCTGTTGTCCCCTTCTTCTTGTGCCCTCCATCTTTCCCAACATCAGGGTCTTTTCCATGGAGTCTTCTCTTCTCATGAGGTGGCCAAAGTATTGGAGTCTCAGCTTCAGGATCTGTCCTTCGAGTGAGCACTTAGGTCTGATTTCCTTAAGAATGGATACGTTTGATCTTCTTAACCTGTACTTAATGCCCCATATTAAAGTGAATGGTCTGCTTGGATTAGGCAGAAAGATGGTGACAATTAATTAGAATCACCTCTTGTCATAGTTTTTGAAACATCTTTCTGAATGCTTAGGCTGGAAAAATGCAGTCAATCTGAGAAAAAGAAGATTCGTTATGATGCAGAGCAGAATATTTAAGGCCAGCAGCGTTCTTGGAAGAATTCCACAGAGCCTGGAGAAAAGGTGCAAAATTGCTCAGCTTCTTTTACATACAGATAATTGACTCTGGGTTTTTTGACAAGTATGGGGCATTGGCAGAGAGAGACAACAAGCCGTTGGGTTTGTGGGAAGGATACAGAAAGCCAAAATATACCCATGTCCATGGGAGGGTCACTGTAAGGTGTTAATGACCCCCCCCCTGCCCATGTATTTTTCTCTTACACAGTTCAAGTCAGACACCGTTTCATGTTGAAGAAAAGAGCTCTGGTGGGAAGTGTCATTCACTTTGTGGGAAGTCACCTGCTTTCTCATAGATCACATTTTCCACTTGCACGAAGATTGCATATGGCTCCAACTCACTCTCCTGCAAAACAGAAGTGCATCCCTTTGAGAAGAAAACATGGCTTGTCACCTAAGTAAAACTCTGAAGCATTTTAAAACATGAAGGAAGCTGCCACAACCCCATTTGTTTCTTTCATCTCATGATATGCAGAAAAATGTTCTGACTTACCCCCCTCCCCCACTTGCACCACCTCAATAGAAATAATGAGAAAAGATTCCCCTTATACTGCAGAGTTTTTATTTTGTGAAATACACTGTGGGTGGCAATATTAAAGTTAATAAAGTATGGAATTATGATTAGCAGTAGACTCAGTTGTTTGGATATTTTCTGCACTGAAAAGTTCTTGACTGCTAGTAATAAATCCATGCTTGTGTTTCTGGGGCAATCCAGTCAGATGGTCAGAGTATTATTCTTTCTTTCTTTCTTTCTTTCTTTCTTTCTTTCTTTCTTTCTTTCTTTCTTTCTTTCTTATGCCACATGATTTTCAAGAGTTATAGAAAAGTCATCCAAAAAAAATTTACCATTAAGAAAACAAAATGTAATTTTGTAAAAAAAAAAAAAATCTTAAACTGCCCAGGGTATATAATCTATTGACCAAATGGAAGCTTTCCTCTCATTGCAAGCAGCCAGGGAGGGGATGGGGAGCAATTCTGATAGGGACCATACTGTGGTACTAACAACACCTGGGGGATACATGGGATCTCCCCTCCCAGAAGAGAAGTCTTCAGAAAATAGATTGATGTATCCTCAGAATAAGTGGACACACGGTGAGGACTGCCCACAACAAGTGTGAGGTGGCTTCCAGGAAAGTTTTAATTTGTACTGAGTACTATGACTATGCACTTCTGGTGGCTTTTGAGCATGATTGGCAACACAGCTAGCAGCCTGTATATGTCTATACCATATGGTAAAAGTATTGTGCCCTTTTTAACACCAAAAATTGGTTTCAGAGCAAATCTCTTATTATTTCCTTGGTCTTACCTGGATGCTTGGTCTTGACATTGTTTCAGGACTTTTGGTTGCAGCAACTTCTCTTTTTCTGGCATATGCAGGGAGGGGAGAGTATAATCAGATTCCTTCTTCCAGATACCATGCAAAATGGGTTTGGATCAACATGTCATCTATAAGACCCTAGGATAATTTCAGATCTAGTGTACCCATTGAAATATCTTACAACTGATCCTAATACACATACACATTCCACTGCCAATATAGAGTATCACCACTACTTTGTTAGAAATAAAGGTAATGGTAAAAGTACCCCTGCCCGTACAGGCCAGTCGTGACCAACTCTGGGGTTGCGTGCTCATCTCAATTAAGAGGCCGGGAGCCAGCGCTGTCCGAAGACACTTCCGGGTCACGTGGCCAGCATGATGAAGCTGCTTTGGCGAGCCAGCACCAGCGCAGCACACGGAAACGCTGTTTACCTTCCCGCTATACAGCAGTACCTATTTATCTACTTGCACTTAAGAGTGCTTTCGAACTGCTAGGTTGGCAGGAGCAGGGACCGAGTAACGGGAGCTCACCCCGCCGCGGGGATTCGAACCGCCGACCATATGATCGGCAAGTCCTAGGCACTGAGGTTTTACCCACAGCGCCACCCGCGTCCCACTTGTTAGAAATAGGGACTGACTAATCTGTCAATTATCATTTGTCTCAGTTTCCCATGTTTTTCAATTTTCAGTTCATTATAGCATTTTCCACATCGGCTTGCAATTTTTTTAAAAAAACAACAGTCTGCATGAGAATTTGCACACATTTTTAAGGTAATTTTGCAAACAATTTCTCCCAGGCAAATGAATTTTCCTTATTATTTTCACAAATATATGCAATTTTGTATGCGTGTTTTGGTTGGAGAACACATTGAAAAAATCAGAGAAGTGTGAATTTTTAAGCATGGCTGCATTTTGGTTCACAAATTGGTTTGGGAAGTGCAAATTAAGTAGGTTCATGTTGAAATTCAAAGAACTAAATGGATTTCTCCCCAACCTAGTCACAACTACTTTTCTTGGTATTCTTGTCTCTGTAAGGTCTTCCTACATTCTATCCTATGAACCACCTTCTAGTCCCAGAGGCAGAAAGCTGTATAAATAATGCCTTGCTGTTTTTCTGTAGCAAGTTGAATTTATGGTCATTGTGTACAGAGCTGTAGAACTGGCTGTTAGGACTTTGGCATACATACCTTCTATAGAGGAGGTAGATGAAAACTGAAAGCAGGAGAATTCCCAAGACACCAGCAAGGCTGGAAAATAGAATGGTGATTGTTACATCTTCCTTTTTTTTACTTTGTCCACCTGAAAATATGCAAAGTGCAAGAAATGCCAGTTAGGAGACATGGATGTAATAGGTAGAATTAATAGATCAGTCA
The DNA here is from genome assembly GCF_964252035.2 of Podarcis erhardii. NCBI lineage: Eukaryota > Metazoa > Chordata > Lepidosauria > Squamata > Lacertidae > Podarcis > Podarcis erhardii. The sequence goes on along the minus strand of NC_138508.1, from coordinate 34,376,490 downwards.
ACAAAAGATATAGTTGCACATTAGAATTTGTATGTACCCCCTGAAGCTCAGGCCCAAACAACAAGGTATTTGACTAGTTTTGAAATTATGCTAAAGCAAAACTCAGTATTTGATAAGGGCTTAAAGGTAAAAGACCTCTGACCATTATGTGGCCAGCATAACTAAGCTGCTTCTGGCGAACCAGAGCAGCGCATGGATACGCCGTTTACCTTCCTGCCGCAGCAGTACCTATTTATCTACTTGCACTTTGAGGTGCTTTCGAACTGCTAGGTTGGCAGCAGCTGGGACTGAAGAATGGGAGCTCACCCTGTCATGGGGATTCGAACCGCCGACCTTCTGATTAGCAAGTCCTAGGCTCTGTGGTTTAACCCACAGCGCCACCTGCGTCCCCTGATAAGGGCTTACTCTCCAGTATATATAGGATTCTTTTGGAAACCTCACTGGGTTCCACAGATAGCTTAAGACAACCATGGGAAAGTGACCTAGGCAAGACAATTGATTTAGAAACATGGCAAGCCTGTGGAACAAACCCCCATTTCAAACCCCATCAGTGCACATTTGGGAGAATGCATATAAGCATATCCACAGGAGATACCTACCCTTGTGATGGTCTGAGTTAAGCTTGCCATATGTCCGGAATTTCCCAGACAATGTTTCGGCCTCTGGAAGCAGTGTTTGGGCAGAAATCGCTGGAATCCATGGCACCCCGTGTCAGAAGTCTAGATTTTGACAACAACTTGGAGGGGGGGGGGAGCTCAACAACTTTGGGCAAAAAAAAAAGCTCAACATCTTTGCCCAAAAAAGCTCTTTACAAAGAGCTGCTTTGATTCCTGTTTGCAGCAGCCTGGCTCATGGTGGCCAAAGGTGACTTGCAAGACCATTGGTACCTCCAGATCATTGCTTTAATGGAAAAACTTAACAAAATATACCCGAACCCTACACCATCTCAAAATGAAGGACAACTTTTCTAAAGTTTGGCATCCATTAACTGAATGCATTAAAGTTAAGAAACATGACTGTCAGCCACCCTCTTCTTATGAATTCCTATGAAAAGCATTCTTGGATAGATGCTTATGAAGGACAATTGCCCGGAATTATTATACTGTTTTTGGAATACTGCTGCAGGAGTGTGGAATCTTTGGCCATCTACAGATAATGTTGAATTCTGAGTCCCATCAGCTCCAGGCAAGCATTTGAAAGGCCTAAGTTTCCCACCACTGTTGTGAACCGTGCAGCTTTTTCATTTAGGCAGTATCAGTTTCCAGCAGAATATTTACCTTCATGGCAGTGCTTTGGGATTGATTTCCAATGGATATGGAGAACATTAGAAAATCTCTGCAAGCAATAGGACTTGGCAACAGTCCAACAGGAGCATATTAAATAAGCATTATTATTATTGTTATTGTTATTATTCATCACCCATCTGACCAGGCTGTCCCAGCCACTCTAGGCAGCTCTCAACAAAATATTAAATTTCCATTGCTGATCTAAACTGTTCCATGCAGAATTTTCCATGGGAATAATTCCAAAAGGCTGCCTCTGAAGGAAAACATTACACCAGACCTGGCCCTTAGACAGAAAAGGAACTACAATCATTTGGGGATTTTTTCCCCTACTTTTTAGTAATATTACAGGCCAAAATGTGAGCCCCAAACGCAAGATCCCTGGAACACACCACCAGAAGAAGGATAATAGTGGATATTAGTAAACTGATTTTATTTCATTTTATTTTTATCCCACTTTTCTAGACACAAATGCATCCAGAGTGGTATATCGTAAGAACATTGATAAAAATACTGAAAAGGAACATTATGAATTGCCTTTTGAGCTAAAAAAAAAAAAAAGCACTCAAAATGTTATAAAGAAAAATAATAAATTAAAAATATTTTTTTAAAATTCCCTGGGAAATGGACCTTCAAGTAATAATCTCTAATGAAAAATGGGGAACTTTAAAAACTCTTTTGGCCCAATTAAGGGAATCTTCTTGGAAATTCTTACATAAGTGGTATCTTTACTCCTTGGCTGAAAAGCTGATGTGTCAGATTCATGCAACCAAAGGGAATTCCATCCTCCATCTCTTCTGTAATGTGTGACACCCATTTTGGGATTATAAGCGTCAAGCAGATTTTGTTTATAACCCCCAAGATCTCATGTTAATATGTGGAAAGATTTTTGGGAGTGAAATGTAAGAATTTGATTTGATAGCTTTAATCAAAGTGGTTGATGTATTGAGTTATGTTATCTTATGTGTGATGTGAAAAATTAAAATTGATAAAAATACAGAAAGACAAAGGAAAAAAGGAAGGTGGGGGAGGTACTTTGTATCCCATACCTTACCTGTACCTTTGTTTAGTAATTTGCTACTGGTTTGTGTCCTGTGTTTCGTTTTGGTTCCCATTGCAAAAATATTCAATTAAAAATGTGTGAGTGTGTGTGTATGAAAAAACAATAAAACAGGGTAAATTACAAGTTGAATCTAGATCAGTGGCACATAAATGGGACATGTAACCTGGAAAATGCAGCAGAACATCAAACCACCCAGTCATCAAGATTTCATATAAGTTGCAAACGTGGGAGAAAAGAGAAGTCCTAGTTGACAAAAGAATATGTGTGAAAAGGGGGTGATCCTGAGATGTCTCAGGAAAACGTATCAGAGAGTGGAAACCACAAATTAACACACAGAGAAAAAGATTCTTAAGGTTACCTAATGAGATACTGTGGGACTCCTTCCATGCAGGATGGGAGATAAAGCAAGTTACTTTGCTCCCCTCAGAGTTGTTGACCTTGTATACACTGGTGACGGTCTGTGTGCCATTAAGCAAATTTTCACTCTTGGTGTTATACTCTCCTCCTGGGGACCATGAGATCTGTGCAGCTGGTTTCCCTGCAACTGCCTTGCAAACGGCAGTTCCATTGATGTCGTCATGAATCAGGGATGCCTCCGGAGGTACTGGAGGGAACAAATAAATGAGGCGAAGGGTCAGTTAAATTTATCAAAGTGGTGGGATGAGGCCTACTCTAGATTAGAAGCGGCAAATGGAGGGTGCTTGGGCTGCTGTGGGCAGCATTAACTCAGTGTAAAGCTGTCAGGAACAGCATTTGAGTAGTGGGGGTGCCTTGATCCCACAGTGAGCAGGGCCAGACCCATCCACACATACAACCACACACACTTAACACAGGCAGCTGATAGCCGTATCTCATGCCCCTCCTGTCCTGTGGCCCCAGAAGATGGCCATTTTCCGCTGCAGCATGTTGGAGGGTATGCACATCTGGTTCCCCACCCCTGGCATAAAAAGATGGACATAAAAGGTAGCAGAGCTGCCTATTCCAGACCCTCCAAGTGTCCCTATTTTCCAGGGACAGTCCTGGATTTATAGAAGCCATCCTGGTTTCTGATTTGATCCTGGAATGTCCCACTTTTCATTAGGGTGGTTCTATTTTCACTGGAGAAATGTTGGAGGGTATGGAGTTATCTGCCTCCCGAGCCATCTAAAGGCAGCCCTCTATGGGGAAGTTTAAAAAAAAAAGTTTAATGTATTATTGTTGTTGTTGTTGTTTAGTTGTTTAGTCGTGTCAGACTCTTCGTGGCACCATGGACCAGAGCACGCCAGGCACTCCTGATTCCAATGCTTCCCGCAGTTCGGTCAAATGCATGCTGGTAGTTTCGAGAACACTGTCCAGCCATCTCGTCTTCTGTCGTCCCCTTCTCATAGTGCCATTAATCTTCCCCAACATCAGGGTCTTTTCCAGGGAGTCTTCTCTTTTCATGAGGTGCCCAAAGTATTGGAGCCTCAGCTTCTGTCCTTCCAGTGAGCACTCAGGGCTGATTTCCTTAAGAATGGATAGGTCTGATCTTCTTGCAGTCCATGTTTTTACATATGTTGGAAGCTGCCCAGAGTGGTTAGGGCAACCCAGTTAGGTGTGTGGGGTATAAATAATAAAATTAATAGGACGTCCCTGCTTTCATCAGAGAAATGCTGGAGAGTATAGTATTCTATTGGTATCTTATGTTGCACCAAAATACACATTTGAGGAAGAAATAAGTCCCTTACGAAACCTGATGAGTAAACATATTCCTATACATGCTGTCAAGAATTGCTGACCACTATGCCATGTAATGAGCAGAGTCACTACAGCAGGAAGAACTCGTGGTCTGACTCAGCGTGGCTGGCCACTGACTCATCCAGGGCATGATTATGTCTCATCTGCACTAGGCATTGAAAGCTGTAGCATACCACTTTAAACAGCTTCCACTGAAGAATCCTGGAAACTGTAACTTGTTAGGAGTCCCCTCTTCCCCTCATCCCCAGTCTGACTTAAAAATCATCCTCTCTTCCCAGCACAGAAGTGCACATCGTGACAGACGTTAAGTTGCAGGCATCCAGGTCGCAGCCTCTGATCCCTGCAGACCAGATCAGAGAGCAGACTGTACTGTGGTGCAAATTTGTGTAGCCAAAACCATTACAAAAAACAACAACATAAAACAGAATAAAATGCACTACACAGTTAAAATAATTATTAAGACCAGGCATTCTGTCAGATGAGAGTTTGCTCTGAAGAATTTGACATCATTCCTACAAACTTTTCTCTATAAAATTGCCACTCCAAAGGCAAAACAAGCCACTTTTTCAGAAGTGTAGAGGGATCTGTCCTGTAATAAAAAGTTAGTCAGATACCCAATCGATCTCTAAACTGAGAAATTTAAATACAGTATCTGAACAAGGCTTAAGTCCTCATAGACTGGGCAAACCAGTGGGGCAAATCTCCAGGTACATTTCCTCCAAACTCTCTCTTCATAAGGAATCCTACAACAGCATCCTTCAACAATGGCAGAGTGCACAGACTGGAACTAGAAGGGCTGTAAAGGTTTTCCTACATTTGACATTTGTGATACTGGTTACATAGTGAGCGTGAAGAGTCTGAATGGGTAGTTTGGACAGACAGGCAGAAGTGCGATAAGCACAAAACCATATTTTATAATATGAGATTTCTTGTGGCAGGATGCCATCTCAAGGTCTATGGAGCTCAGAACTAGAGCAGACTACAGTTCTCATCATGCTGTTTTTAGAGACTGCTTGGAGAGTTGGAGGGAGCCTGAGTTTTATGAAGCTGAGCAGTCAGGTGTGTGAAGAGGTGACCACTTGAGGCATATGGCTTTTAAAGCACTATAATGCATGTTTTCTCTGGATTTTCCTGCATAGTTCCACATGGTGTCAACGTTATTCTGCCGGTATTCTGGAATAATGCAGACACCATGCCAATTTTTCTTCTGCTGCAGAATATAAGGTATTTGAAGAAAGATCCTGTGTGATCTCCCTATGTGTTCAATGGTGTGGAATGTGTAGAGTGACCTTCCACTGTATGATGTGACAGGGCTGAGATTGGCCTGAGTGATGCCTGTTTCACACCCCTTCTGCCTCACTTCAATCTGATAGGAGAGAGCTAGCGGATATTTGAAGAGAGCAAGAAAGGCAGATAGTACTGAAGGAAGCTCTGGGGTTAGTTGTAGTGGCCAGGGCCATATCATGGAGAAAGTAAGGGTCATACTTTCATAGAGAAAACAAAGACTTCTGAAATACCAAGGGTGAAATGTTAATGAAAAAAAAACACACACACACAGAGGGATTTTGTTGGTTGGATACCAAAACAGGGAAGGGAGATTTTGTGACATTTTAGGAGCAGTAGTTCCCTCAGAACACATCCTGCCAATGGTGTGGATAACAAAATGCAGTCTCACTCACCACAAATTCACATTTTCTGCACAGTCTATTGCTATATTCAACCTTCCTTTCCCAAGCTCTATTCCCTCCCTCCCATTTCACTTTTGTACACCCTTGTCAGCCTTTTCAAACTTGTGTACTTCAGCATTTTGAAACTGGTATTTATATTCATGTTTGGTCTTGCTGAGAAGAAAGCAGAGAAGAGGCACTGAAAAAGCAGATTGAAACAGAAGAAGCTTTAAGTCCTATGTCTGAAAAGACTATGTCATTTCTATGTTCTTTGTTCACAACTAAAAAATATTAATAAACGTGTAGTAGTTGTAACAGCAGCTGTAGAAGGAAGAGCAGAAGTAGAAATAGTTTGTTTTTAATTCAATTTTATAGGTTTTTTTTATTGCATACCTTTTTTATCACTGTTGTGCTTAAATATTACTGCAAAATGCTTTCAGTGGTTGCCAGTAGCTTAAAAGTAGTTTTAAATGTTTGGATTCAATGAAATAGATGTAGCAGTCTCATATTATGATTTATAGGTAAGGAAAAGAACATGGAGTTTCTTACCTAATATGGTTAGATTATGTTCATGGCTGAATGTTCCATCAGCAGTTGCTGTAGAACATTTATATATTCCTTCACTGGATATTTGTGCTGACTTTATCTGAAGGGTGGAGTCCTTGTCTGGTCTAGATAACCAACACATGCTATCCTCACTGCAGTTTCCCCCTGTTTGATTTCTATCACTGATGTATGATAAATAGCAAACTGTTCCATTCTTTAAATTGGCATTCCAAGATACCATTATCATAGGTCTCTGATGGGGACAGGTCAGGATAACTTCAGTGCCAACCACTGCATCCGTTCTTGATTTGCCTGGAAGGATATATTAAAAAAAAATACCATCAGTAGGTTTTCATAGCTGGATCTGAAGACTACATTTGAGACCAAGCTGTTTTTTTTAATCCTCAAATACTCCTTATTAATAAAATCCAAAAGGAATCACAAAAACACGGTTTCCCAATGTGTTAGAAAGAAACTACCATGAAAGGTTGTTAAACACACTGATGCGGTGTAACCCTTGTATTAGGATATACTATAAGGTAACTTAACAGCAGAGATATGTATCATGAGAGTTATACCCTCTGGTATGTCTGGTCATTGTTACACGGTAATCTTGTTGCTGTAATCTGCAGAAAGTGGTAAACTTATCAAACGCAAGGAGAATTATTTTGAAACTGGCATAAAATGCTGGGAATTATGAACCGAACAAATTCGCTCTGAATTTTTAATTTCATTTATTTCAAACATCTGTTTCCAGCTTCTCTGCATCATAATTTATTTTATTTTATTATTTATTACTTTTTCGTACTGCCCTTCAGTCGAATATCACAGTGCAGTTTGCAATATAAAAACATAAGAGACCGTCTAGGCACTCACCAAACGTTTAAAAAATATAAACAAAATCAAATATTGGTAAAATTCTTTTCTAAATCCACCCTATAGGTGTAGCGTAGTGTAGTGTGTTCACATACTAGATATAGCGCTCTCTCCTTTTAAATCAAGCTTAGTCATTAATCTCTCCGGGCCTTAACAACTAAACTTATGTAAAATAGCATTGTTATCTGCTCTACTATAATTAATAAATACAGGTGTGCAATGTTACCTTCTGCCAGCTGAGGTTTAATATTTTTCACCGTCATTCCTGTGACTGAACTGTTGGCATGATGCTGTTCAGACTTATTTTGAATGGACCCTCTTGCTGGGAATGATCCTAAAAACAGTCATAAGACAAAACCATAAAAGGACCATGACATATAATTGTTGTGGTTGTTGCTATTGTTGATGTTATAAATAAACACAGTCCTGTAATTACTCTAGAAACTGAGGAAAAGATTAGACCGGTGAATAAGACAGCAACACATGTTAAACAAGGCACATAGCCCAGATTTATTAGTATAATGACCATATAAATTTATCCACAAGAGAAGACTCAACCTCTGGAGAGGCTGCCAAAATCATTCAAGATCTTCTTTTGGAAATGGATACATGCACTGTAATTTTCACATTTCACTGGAATGCACAATTAGGTGTGCGTGTTTAGTGGTATGGGGCCAGTGTGGTGCAGTCTCTGGGTGGTTATCCAGGGTTTGTTGAACTACATCTCCCATCATCCCCTGCCATAGGCCATGCTGGGACTGGTGCTGATTGGCACTGGGTTTCAAGAACATCTGGAGGACCACAGGTTCCCCAGTCTTGGTGTAGTGGTTCCGAGTGCTAGAAGAGGACTTGGGTGACTCGGGTTTAACTTTCCACGCAGCTGAGAAGCTTACCTTGGGCCAATCACCTTTAATGTACATCACAAGCTTGTTGTAAGACTAAAATGGGTGTGGGAGAATAATGAGTGCCTTCTAGAGAAACCATTAACATGAATGTTGAACCAGAGTTTTTAGAAAGCAATTTGAGGGATGAACCAATTCATACTATAAGCAAACGTAACTGCTGTCTGGTGGACCTTTGTTTACTGAAAATACCACCTCGGCAGAAGGCATTAGGAACAGAGAATCAGGAAAATTTCTCCATAATGCGGAATGGGAAGTTGTGTGGGGCCTGGACACAGTGGTGAGATGGATAAGGGAAAACAAGCTGAGCTTGAATCCAAGAAATTTGGAGGCACTGTGGGTGAATGGTTCCCACATCTGAGGAAAATGGTCAGTTGCCTGACCTGGGCAGGGCTACATTCCTCCTGAAGGAAGAGCAGCCTGGAAGTACTTCTAGATCAGTGTTTCCCAACCGGTGTTCCGCGGCACACTAGTGTGCCGCGAGAGGTTGCCGGGTGTGCCGTGGGTGGGAGGCGGGCGAGTCGGGCTGCTTTAGCCCCGTGCGTGCTCTCCCAGCTGGAGAGGTGACGCGCGCCTATGGAGGCTCCTGCCATAGGCGCGCGTCACCTCTCCAGCTGGGAGAGCACGCACGGGGCTAAAGCAGCCCCCCGCGACCCTCTCCCCGCTGGAGAGGTGACGCGCGCCTATGGCAGGAGCCTCCATAGGCGCGCGTCACCTCTCCAGCTGGGAGAGCACGCACGGGGCTAAAGCAGCCCCCCGCGACCCTCTCCTGGCTGGAGAGGTGACGCGCGCCTATGGCAGGAGCCTCCATAGGCGCGCGTCACCTCTCCAGCTGGGAGAGCACGCACGGGGCTAAAGCGCGACCGTCTCCCGGCTGGAGACGCGGGGCTGGGGCGGGGGAAGCCCGAGCTTCCCCCTCCCCCAGAACGGGACCCAGAGCTCTGGGAGCTTGCGGGGCTGGGGGAGGAGGAAGCCCTCCGCCAGCCTCCAAACCATGTCGGGAGACAGCGGGTGGGCGCGCTACGCCTCTCCCGCTGTCTCCCGAGTTTGCGGGGCTGGCGACGGGGAGGAGCAGGCTTCTCCCCCCCGCCAGCCTTCTAACCAAGTCGAGGGACAGCGGGATGGCGGCGTTCCTTCGGAGGACGCCCGTGCTCCGCGCTGGTGTTGGCCAGCCTTGCGCACCCGGGGGATCTCCCCCCAGGAGCGCAAGGCTTGCGGGCGGCGCAGAGCACGGGGCGCCCTTCAGAGGACGCCCCGTGCTCCGCGCTGTGTTGGCAAGCCTTGCGCACGGGGGGCGCGTGGGGCGCCCTGAAACAGAGGGTTCCCCATGCTGCGGACTGTAGCCTGCCGCCCGATGCGCGGGGCGCCCTGAAGCAGAGCGCCCCTCGCGCCAGGCAGACATGGGCCAGCCCCACAAGCTCGGGGGACAGTGGGGAGGCGCAGCACCGCCATCCCACTGTTCCCCGACCTGGTTTTGGGGGGGGGAAATAAAGGAAATTTTTTTTTCCTTTATTTCCCCCCCCCAAAAAAAAGTAGGTGCGTCCTATGGGACGGAGCGTCCTAAAAATACGGTACTTACTATTTCATAATAAAGTAATTATAAAATACCGGTACTTTCTTTGTGTTTATTTGATGCCTATTAAAGAGAGTTACTTTATATATAGTCAATATAGGCACAGAGTTAATTTTTTAAACATTTTCTAATGGTGGTGTGCCTCGAGATTTTTTTCATGAAACAAGTGTGCCTTTGCCCAAAAAAGGTTGGGAAACACTGTTCTAGATGTAGCTTTGTCACTAGAGGTCCAGGTAGCCTTGGTGGCTAGAAGTGCTTTTTACCTGCTGTTCCTGGTGCAATAGCTTTGGCCATTCCTGGACTGGGAGAGCTTGGCCACAATAGTTCAGACACTGATTGCTTCAAGACTGGATTACTGCAATGCACTCTACGTGGTGCCTTCCTTGCACTTGACCCAAACAGTGCGGTTAGTGCAGAATGCTGCAGCACAGTGGCTGACAAGAACGAGACCCTGTCTGCATATAATAACACCTCTGCTCAGAGATCTGTGCTAGTTGCCCATTTGCTACTGGGTCAAGTTCAAGGTGTTACTACTGGTATATAATGGCCTGGAAGCAGTTACTTGCAGGTTTGCCTCACCCCATATGTGCTCACTGAACCACTTCAATCTGCAGATTTGACACTGTTAAAAGTGTTGTACAGTATTCATTTTACAGTTGTAAGCAATCGATCCTTTAGTATGGCAGCACCTACACTTTGGAACTCCCTGCCTGTTGACATTTAGGCAGGCACCTTTGTGATGCACCTTTGGCACCGGCTTGAAATATCTTTGTTTAGGCAAGTCCATCCATTAATAATAATAATAATAATAATAATAATAATAATAATAATAATAATTTTATTCATACTCCACCCATCTGGCTGGATTTCCCCAGCCACTCTGAGCAGCTTCCAGCACATATAAAAACAAAATAAAACATAGATGTTGACACATTTTAATTTTTTAGTGTTACTTTTAATTACCTTTCAAATATTTTTAATGGCTATTTTAAAACTGTTTTTATTGATAATCTTAACATTTATTGCAAACTACTTAGAGGTTTTACTACAACCAAGTGGTATGTAGATTTTGTAAAATAAAATAGTTGTGGGACAAGTGCTTAATGGGACCAAATGCGTATCTGAACCACCCTGTAGGGATGACTCTCTTTGGAAGGTGATTTGGAGCAAGGAACTGTGGGTAGAGTAAGGGTTAAGAACCTACTGGATCACCATTTCCAGTTGCCCTCTCCCAAAGTTGCTTTTCATGCAACAACAAAACGAGCTTCTGCTTGATCATTACATGTGTTTGTTTATAATACAGTTTGACCTACTAATTCCAGTCAATACAGTGGTACCTCAGGTTAAGTACTTAATTCGTTCCGGAGGTCCGTTCTTAACCTGAAAATGTTCTTAACCTGAAGCGCCACTTTAGCTAATGGGGCCTCCTGCTGCTGCTGCTCCGCCGGAGCACGATTTCTGTTCTCATCCTGAAGCAAAGTTCTTAACCCGAGGTACTATTTCTGGGTTAGCGGAGTCTGTAACCTGAAGCGTATGTAACCCGAGGTACCACTGTATGTTAAAAGGATAAAGCACAGTTTTGTTACTTGAGGAATGGAAAGACCTCTGCCCAAAGGACCATTTTAGTCCACCTCTGAAAACTAAAGGTTGATACACACAAATTATATTTACTGGGGATTTTTATGACTGTTTTGACACGTGCCAAAATTACAGCTTATTCCCTTTTTGCAATAGACTTTTCAGCAGTTTTCCAAAATGTGCTGACAGGCCACCATCTCAACACCATGGAGACAATGCCTTTTTCAGTAAACCTTCACTGAACTTTCGCCTACCGTCTTCTCCGACTATTGTGGTCAGTAGGAATCTATTTATTCTCCATTGCAGATGGCCAAAGAGGGTGGAAGAAAGAGGTTTCCTCAAGTAAAACTTTAAATTGTTCTGCCATCATGCAATCCATAATTTATATTTAAGTTATTATTTATAAAGGACACTTTTTAGTTTATTTTTATTTGTAATATTTTACTTCCTGATTTTTAGAGGATATTTTGTTCAGTTGCTTACTGTGAATTTTCCTTGCACTTTTCTAGCTGATTTTTATGCATAATGTTTATGTTGAATGTTGTATTTGCTGTTTATTTGAGATGTTTTAACCTATGTTTTAATGTGTTTAAATATAAGCAGCATATAAATTGTACTATAATAATAATAATAAAATTAACAGAAGGGATAGAAACTGTTCTAAAACTGGTGTTTTGGATACAGGTCTGATCACTACTTTAGTGAAGTCAATCTACCTGCACCCAACCAACCCTTGACAATTCCGGCCAGCAAAGTTGTTCTGTCTTCTGCTTTCCTTCACCAGAGGAGAAGTATTCAGATTTCACATAGTGGTCTTCCAAACACCAGACCAGCCTTCCTACAGCCCTGGAGATGAATGGGCTGGAACTGATGCCAGCAAAAGTTGTAAGCTTTTCAACAGGTGTGATAGAGAGAATCCCAAGAGAGTTCAAAAAGAGAGAGACATTATAACTTTGTTTATAAAGTGAGCATAATTGCCTAATTAAATTCAGACATATACTCTGCTAAAGCAGAGCAGGGGTAACTGCCGCCTTCTAAATGCTGTTGAGCTCCAACTCCCAGCCAGCCTCAGCCAGGATAGCCAATGGTCTGAGATGATGGGACCTGAGATGAGGGGTGATATGATAGCCATGTTCAAATATATAAAAGGATGTCACATAGAGGAGGGAGAAAGGTTGTTTTCTGCTGCTCCAGAGAAGCGGGCACGGAGCAATGGTTCCAAACTACAAGAAAAAAGATTCCACCTAAACATTAGGAAGAACTTTCTGACAGTAAGAGCTGTTCGACAGTGGAATTTGCTGCCAAGGAGTGTGGTGGAGTCTCCTTCTTTGGAGGTCTTTAAGCAGAGCCTTGACAACCATATGTCAGGAGTGCTCTGATGGTGTTTCCTGCTTGGCAGGGGGTTGGACTCGATGGCCCTTGTGGTCTCTTCCAACTCTATGATGCTATGATGCTATGATTCTATGATTCTATGACCTGAAGGAGCGTCTCCACCTCCATCGTTCTGCCCGGACACTGAGGTCCAGTGCCGAGGGCCTTCTGGCAGTTCCCTCACTGCGAGAAGCCAAGTTACAGGGAACCAGTCAGAGGGCCTACTCGGTATTGGCACCCGCCCTGTGGAACACCCTCCCACCAGATGTCAAAAAGAAAAATAACTACCAAACTTTTAGAAGACATCTGAAGGCAGGCCTGTTTAGGGAAGCTTTTAATGTTTTATAGGTTATTGTATTTTAGTGTTTTGTTGGACGTCGCCCAGAGTGGCTGGGGAAACCCAGCCAGATGGGCGGGGTATAAATAATTATTATTATTATTATTATTATTATTATTATTATTATTATTATTATCTTGCAATATCTGGAGGTCCACAAGTCTCCCATCCCTATGCTAAATAATACTGTGATAGGAATTTATACTCAGGCCAACTCCCAGCTTATTCGAAGTAGGTTTTTCTTCCTCTTTAAAAATATTTGGCTTGATAAATGTATGCCGCTATTTGCCCTTTAGGTCTAAATATTATAAGTAGATGATAACGATCCGGTCCATGCTGCCTGTTCCCTAGCTGCTTTGCTACATATCCTTTAATGTGGGTGAAACTGAAAGGCAAAGACTTTATAAGAAAAGGCAACATCTTCAGTGAAAAGTAAGACTTACCAATTGTTGCCATCACCACTGTGACAGTGAGCAGGGCACAGGCACTCCAGTTCTTCAGAACAAAATTAATTCCACATTTGGCTTCCATGGCGCATGCAATTATATCACCACGACATCCATTCTGATGTCTGCTTAACCACCAACACAGCGAGCATCTTTTCATGCAAACACTTCATCTCAGCGAGCATCTCTGCTCCACTTTCTACATCCCTAGGTTCTACAGCAACTCTGTGTGCTCTAGACTGATTAGCTCCTTCGGGTTGGAGTGGTTCTTCCTTCTGCCTTGCCACTTGTACAGGGTTTCCTGTGCTTACTTGTCAAAAAACCAAACACAGAGGAAGCAGATGAAGTCACATTCCTCAGTGGTTATCAGAACAGGACTGCTCTCTTTGGGAAGACGAGCCCTCACCGTAAAACTCAAGAAAATAAAAACAGGGGTGTTCCGTCAAGCTTCCATGTCAGAGGAAATTTCATTTGAGGTGAATGGTACTTAAAAGATAATGCCAAACCATTTCATGGAAGAAAATTCAACTCATGGGCTGAAGAGCTGTCTGCATTATGATTTAGCAGCTTCCACTATTTACACTTTCTACATTCTCATGCATCAAAAAATTGTATTGTAGTTTCCACCACAAAAAGGTGATATTTCTTCTGCTGTCAAGTTCTCCGGTACTTGCTGCTGGTAGGGTTGATGAGCACTAATGGGGCATTCATACAAGTACATATATGGGAACAAATTATGGAGCTAATTTGAGGGGTGGGTTCCTCCGTTCACATTTTAGTGGGTGTTCAAGGTTCAAAACTTGCCCACACAGAGAAAAACAGCATTTTCACTTCAGATGAAATGACTCGAGATTCTGTAGAAACCACAGGTTTATTTTAGTTAATACACAGCATTTGCTTCAGCATAACAAAAAAAGATTCATATGATAAACCGTAGATTTCACATGATGAGATTTGCCCTTGATCCTTTGAGTCTTAATGAGTTTCATCCCCAGGCTATCACCTCAAAAAGAAATCAGTCTTTTCTTAACTAGCTTTTACACTAGTTGATTCCAGGATTTGGAAGTGTCTTATACAACATTTATGAAGTTTGCCTAGCTTGATTAGTTTTTTCACACATGCTTATTTCAGTAAATTAAAATTGTCTAACACACTTCTTAATATATATGGGTCTTGCATAGGTCCTAACACGGGGTCTGACACACAGTTTCAACACAGAAGCTTCAATTAAATTCTAACACTAGCTTAATCCATAATTTAGGGTGTTTTGCACCCACCAACTCATATGTTGGGTAACAATTCAGTGTTTGAATTACGGTAATTGGCATTCAATATCCTCTTCTGACCAGTAATCACACTTTGTTTTAGAGCTAATATACTTTTCCTGTAACTGGGCACTCTCCTGGTCTCTGCGGCCACAGCAGGCGCCGTAACTCTCCAACAGTTTGCCTTCACCCCCAAAGGCACACGCTTCCATTATCTCCCAAGACATATGTAAATAACTCTGGGGTGCCCTGGAGTCAGCTGTGGTCTATTTTAATTGTGCATGTGTGGCATGTTGATTAATACAAAATTTAAAATCGAAAGTCAATTTTCTAAATATCTGTCTTGTTTTATGTCAGTTGTGGAGAAACTCTGGCCCACGGGTCTTGTTATAGACCCACCAGATGTCTAAATTTGGCCTGCAAAATCATTTTGCGCAAATCACAATCACCTGTCAGTCACCTGGTATCATACAACATCAGGCGAACCTCTCCCCAAGCGGGCACCTTCCTCTATTCCTAAGTGAATTGTGCAGAAGTGGGAACTGAGTTTTGGTCAGTTAGCATATGGATCATAGTCCAATTGCCAGTTTCAGTTTAAGACTACAAGGTCATGAGGCATGTGTGGGTGGAAATAGGTGACTAATAATTTTGCAGTAGTTGCACACACAAAAAGCTTACCACGTGATGGCTGTATTAACCTCAATTGCAAGCACAGCATTTAACACACACCACTCAGATCTAGGAAGGAGAGTCAGGATAATACTGGACTTACTGGCTGGTTCCTCTTATGTGTACAGATGCTATTTGTACATTTAAAATGTTTACCATGTGGTTCTTTCTAATCTTGTTTCTACGGCAGCTGTTTTCTGAGTGCCATTCATGCATAAGAGCTAGCTAGAAGATGAGGTTTGAAACACATTTTTCTATTTTAAAAACAAATGTTATATTTTGATTCTCAATTTTACAACAATCATTAAAATTGCATAAACTATCCAATAACATCATTTGACTTCCCTCCCCACCTTTTGTGGTTTTTTATGTGGTAATTTTCTTACTGCATCGCCAAATTATTATTTAGAATCTAAAGTTTCCTTAACAAATCTACTTAACTGTTTGTTCTACATTAATCCTGCTAATTAATTTAAATGTTTACTATAGTTTTTCAGTTAGTCCACATATTTTCCCCAATCTTTGTTAAAAGTTATTTCTTTTTGGTTTCTTATTCTTCCAGTAAGTTTTGCTATTTCAACATAGTCCATTAATTTTATCTGCCATTCTTCCATGGTTGGGACTGTATCTTCTTTCCATTTTTGAACGTCATTTGGGCAGCTGTCGTTGCATACATAAACAGGTCCCCCCCCCACCGGGTCCCTGGGTATCTCTGCACCTAGTACAGTGGACGCTCGAGTTGCAAACATGATCCATGCGGGATGGACATTCGCAACCCACAGCATCCGCAACCCGCAGCAGCGCACAGCGCATATGCACACACGTGAGTTGTGATTCGGCGATTTAGCGCTTCTGCGCATGTGAGACCACCGAAGTAACCCGTTCTGGTACTTCCAGGTTTTGGTGGTCCGCAACCCAAAAAAACGCAAACTGAAGCCTCTGTAACCCGAGGTAAGACTGTATTCCTAAAAAAAAAAAGCTTCTGGTGAGGTTTGAAACTGAGGGTTTATGCATACTTACCTTTTGTGGAACAGGTACACATACTTAAAATTTATTATTATTGTTTAAATTTGTATACCACCCTTTATCCATAGATCTCAGGGTGGTTCACGTTATAAGAATACAATCTAAAAGCACAAAATACATTATAAAAACAAGAACAAAAAACCCACAAACCCATAACCCCCTCCCTCCAGTCCTTCCCACAAAGACATTTAAAAGGGGTATTAATCAGCCCAAGGCCTGGTTGAAGAGGAACATTTTCCCCTGGGTGTCTAAAGGTATATAAGGAAGGCACTAGCCAAATCCTCCTGGGGAGAACATTCCACACAAGGGGAGCTACTGCAGAAAAGGACCGTTCTTGTGTTGTCACCCTCTGGACCACTCATGGAGGAGGTACACAAAGAAGGGCCTCAGATGATGATTGCAAGGTCTGGGTCGGTTCATACGGAGGGTGGCGGTCCTTGAAGTATTGCAGTCCTGAGCCGTTTGAGGCTTTATAAGTCAAAACTAGTACTGTGAACTGGGACTGGACACTAATTGGCAGCCAGTGCAGTTGGGCCAGGATTGGTGTAATCTGCTCAAACCACCTTGCCCTGATGAGCAACCTGGCTGCCAAATTCTGCACCAGCTAACATTTCCGAACCATCTTCAGAGGCAGCTCTACGTATAATGTGTTGTAGTAACCTAACCTAGAGGTTGCCAGAGCATAGACAACAGAAGTTAGGCTACCACCATCCAGATAGGGGCATAGCTGGACCATAGCTGAAGCTGATGGAAGGCACTCTGTCCCACTGAGGCCTCCTGAGCCTCAGGTGACTGCAAAGGATCCATAAGTACCCTGCATACTTGCTCCTTCAGAGGGAGTATAACCCCATCAATAATAATAATTTATTATTTGTACCCCGCTCATCTGGCTGGGTTTCCCCAGCCACTCTTTGCGGCTTCCAACAAGGATTAAAAATACATCAAGAGCAGGCATGTCCAAGCACACCCCCACACCTTTCCCTGCAAAAACTCGCTCTTTAAAACCAACTCGGAACAAATGGCAAATTGGGTTTCCCACAGATTGCCGTTTGTTCTGATTCAGCTTTAAAGAGCAAATTTTGGTGGGGAAAGCTCTGGAGCAAAAAAATGGGCACTCAGACATGGAGCAGTAAGGCACAAACCATGCCTGGGAAGTGAGGAGGAAAGGTACCATAAATGTGGATAAGCACATGCTTTACCATCCCTAACCACAAGGAAGGAAATCTTAGCTTTTAAAACTCCATAACCTTCCAGACGATTGAATGGGTGAAGCTGCAACTGGCCAGCAGGGGAGTTTTAGAAGCAGAAAGAAAGAATTTACAGGCTAAATTCTGTGCAGCTAAATCACAGTCTTAACTGGAGCAGAAGCTTATGACACAACAGTTACCATGGCTTCCTGTGCGAGGTAAAATTTTGCAGAGGCGTTTGAAAAGTTAATGTGTATTGCTTATTCTGAGAAACACCCACTCTGCTGATAGCCTCAATGAGAATTTCTTTTTGTGTGACTCTTACGGAAGGAACTTTTACAAGAGAGTGTTTGAAAAAGTCTAAATTCCCAAATGATTTCTAGGCGGGTTTTCTCCCCCTATTAAAAACCTCAGTTTCCATATTTGCAGTGTCATGCTTATGACTTCAGCTGCATAGTTAGAAGCTGTGTGGGCCGACGATGAGAAACATTATAAATGCCAACAGTGACCTGGTGACAAAATTCCTCTTTCCACAAATATATGCCAACAAGTAAGAGTTTCTGTTCTCAAATAGCTGCTGCACATCTGCTAGATGGCGGCTCCTAAATGAAATGTTCATTTCAGCAAACTTTAGTTAGATCCCACCACTTCTTAACGTATATATTTATTTGGAATTCTTTATACAGTATCCTGATCTACCCCCTGAAGAAGATCAGAGCAGAACACCTAAAAATATCAAAACAATGTAAACAAGCAGTATTTTAAGGTTTTTTTTTCCCCCTATTATGTTTTTACTGTAATTTTACTGGTGTTAGCCGCCCTGAGCCTGGCTCTGGCCGGGGAGGACGGAGTATAAATAAAATTTATTATTACTATTATTATAAAAGGAAATGCTACATTAAGCAAAAACATACTGCAGATTCAAAGGGGTTGCAGCAGTTACTTATTACAGCCCAGAGTATAATTCACATTGAATATTACAGGCCAGGTAAACAAGAAGTTTGGATTTGATATCCTGCTTTATCACTACCCTAAGGAGTCTCAAAGCGGCTAACATTCTCCTTTCCCCTCCTCCCCCACAACAAACACTCTGTGAGGTGAGTGAGGCTGAGAGACTTCACAGAAGTGTGACTGGCCCAAGGTCACCCAGCAGCTGCATGTGGAGGAGTGGGGAATCAAACCCGGTTCACCAGATTACGAGACTACCGCTCTTAACCACTACACCACACACAACAACCCTGCAGTGCTGTCCAGAGGCATCAGACCCCTACAACCATCACTGCAGGCTTGGAGTATGGCTGTAGGTCACTGTTATATGACCTACTGTGGCTTGGAGGGCTGCACTGATAAATATTAGCTTATAGCATTCTTGCAACATAGTCCAATGTTAACAACGCAGGGTAGAGGTGAAGCCAACACTCATTTGGATTCCTAGTAGAAAATAAAATGCTCCATGCTCCTCAGGTCGCAGCAAAGGTCAATCCACCTCATTCTTTCTCAGAGCTCTTTGCATGCCATATCAAGAACTCAGTTGCATGCAGAAGTCTTACATGCAGCCATGTTGCACTTTTAAATGCTGGAAACACAATATGTATCTAAAACATGTATCTAAAAAACAAGTTGAAAAGGTTTTTTTTAAATGCATATGATTAGAAGATAAACTTCAGTGTTTGATACTAACATTTGGTTGTTTTTAAACCCGAGCCACAGGCTCATGTAATGCATGAACACCAGAGCAATGTTCTGCCCTACTTGTTTCCTCTATTTCCCAACTTCAGGGGTGAGTGCTGATACTTACATAGCCAAACAGCACCAGCCATGCACAAGGTATCTGCATGCAAGTCCAAGATTTGCAGAAGTCCATAAAGTTCAAAAAAGCTTTGTGGACAAGAAAAGGGAAGAAAAACTATGTGTGGGCAAATGCAGGCAGTCCCGTGAAAACAAGGGGAGGAGGGATATAGCACAAGCACAGCTGTCGCTCTCAGGTGGAGTGGCTTTCTCTAGGCAACCTGAGAACTCCTAAGTAGTGTTTTCATATAATCACAGAGTTGGAAGGGATCCAAGGGTCATCTAGCCCAACCCCCTACAATGCAGGAATCCCAACTAAAGCTGGGGGTTTGGAAGCTGGAAATGAGGCAGCCAATATGATCCTTGCTTTCAATATCTCCCCACCCCCACTCTACATGCAAGAAACATTTTGTTGCAGGACCGAATATTGTCCTCAACTTCATCCCCTTCCCAGTTTTGAATGACTGACTATAGCAACATGCTTCTTCTTCTTGTACCTTTATTGCCACCCAGCGGTGAAAGCAAGAACTGTTGTATCGTTATTGCTTGGAGATAAACATGACATATCTCGAATAATACGCAGTGCATGCTTCTTGTGGTTCGTTAGTTACTGATGGGTTCTGACTCTGAAGGGTTTTATAAAGTTATATTGATGCTGGGGCTTCATTTCAAAAACATGGTCCTCAGGTTTCTCCAACACATCTCTTAGCAGCAATGCGGTTTACAATTTCCCCACGTTTCAGCTTCTAACACCATCCTGATCAAGGCCAGCCCACCCATGAGGCAAGGTGAGGCGCCTGCCTCAGGTGGCAGGATTCACTGAGGCAAAAGATCCCTATGTCATCATCGTATGTCATCATCATACTGTCTTTCTATCTTACAATACTCAAGGCGGTTTACAAGCTGAAGAAACAAAAAAATGTACATCTTATAATAATCTAATGCAATACAAAAATGTGATAATAAAACATAACTTTAAAATAGGCAACCTACATCAAAAAAGTAACATTCAACAATCATTAGAATAGTATAAAATATTATTATCAGCATATAAATGTCAAGCTTTCTTCCCCTCATGTTTCTGATGTAGATCTTCCCTTAGCCCTTCTTCCATAGCAGGGTGGGAAGCACAGTTTTGGGGTCCACCTCAGGTGCCAAAATATCCTGGGCCAGCCCTGGTCCTGACCCTACTCTTCTCACCATTTTCTTCTACTCCAGCCCCATAGGTACCAACTCCCTGGGGCCCTGGGTGCCCAAGCACCCACCAAATTCCCCATGAAGGGGCTGGGCACCCGCAAATTTCAGTGACAGGACCATGCACACTGCATGGCACCCACGGCCCCGGGGGCAAAGCTGGCACTCCTGTCCAGCACCATGGGGCAGCAGGCTCCAAAACCCTCAGAAACTAAAATAAACGCCTGGCACTTTTAAGTGGGGGGGGCAGAATGGTGCCCCCCATCCATAGCTGTCAACTTTTCCCTTTTCTTGCGAGGAATCCTATTCAGAATAAGGGACTTTCCCTTAAAAAGGGGAAAACGTTGACAGCTATGCCCCCATCCCCAAGGAGAACGTCTAGTCTAAGTGGCCCTTTTGCAGACCTAGCAGTCAGAGCAGCCCAAAGCATGTTTACTCAGAAGTAAGCCTCAAGTGTTCAACAAAGCCTATTCCAAGTAAGATTCCTGTGTGGGCAGGAATGTACAATTCCTGTATGTACAGACAGCGGTTCTGACGCCACGTGCTCCTCTTTCTCAACAGCGGGAATGAAAGCGATTCTCTCCATCTTGGAGGAAATCCAGGTCGTCGTCCCCCGCCCGGACTGTGATTTGGCAGCATTGCCTCGTCTTGCCTCCCTCCCTTTCTCAATACACGCAGGCACCAAGTAGGAGCAAATGCAGGCATTCTGACTCTGTGGAAAGGGTGAGCTATTTAAAAAAGAGTTTTGAAGCCGCAGCGACCGCATTGCCTTGCGATCGCCGATCTGGTCGGCAGTGATCACTCCTAAAAGCGAAGGGAGCAGCCCTGAGGCTGAGCGTTTGACTTGGTTGTCGCGCTTGCAAAGCAGCCTTGCATCGACTCCTCGCCCCGTTGCAAGCAGCAGACGAAGGGGAGACCTACAAGCAACTCAGAGGAGCTTACCCTACAAGTGACTTAACTATCTGCGGTTCTTTAGACCGGGAAGGAGGCGGAGCGATCGTCCTGGCTTCCGGGTTAAAGACCCCGGCGGATGCGCTGCGCTCCCTGGCGTAGATTGCAAGCCCTAACTAAGCATGCCTGCTTGGAAGTAAGTCCTGCTGAATGCAGTGGGGCTTATATACCCAGGTAAGTGGGGGAAGCAGCAGTTGTGGCTTTAGGTATTCAGAGTGCAGAGAAAAAAGCGTGAGTCTTCGGGCGCAGCTTCCTATGGCTGCTGTCGGGTTGCGGGGTGAGCACTTATTTTGGAAGATGCGCCACTGGAGCGAATGGGTGCCAACTTTGGAGTCGGCAGGTAAATGATCGGTTTCAACCGAGGGCTCCTTTCTCCATTGGCTTGAAATGGCCCCTTTTTATTTATTAAATGAACAGAATTGTGTACTCAGTATTGCCTAATTGCGGAAACGGAATAGTAGAAACGTAGAGGTCGAAAGGACCCCAAGAGTAATCTAGTCCATTGCAGGAATCACAACTAAAGTATCTATGGCAGATGGTTATCCAACCTCTGCTTAAACCACCAGACTTTTAGAAGACATTTGAAGGCAACCCCGTTTAGGGAAGCTTTTAATGTTTAACAGTTACAGATAGGTAGCCGTGTTGGTCTGCCATAGTCAAAACAAAACAAATTCCTTCCAGTAGCACCTTAAAGAACAACTAAGTCAGTTCTTGGTATGAGCTTTCGTGTGCATGCACGTGTGCATGGTATCTGAAGAAGTGTGCATGCACACGAAAGCTCATACCAAGAACTGACTTAGTTGGTCTTTAAGGTGCTACTGGAAGGAATGTTTAACAGATTATTGTATTTTAATATTTTGTTGGAAGCCGCCCAGAGTAGCTGGGGAAACCCAGCCAGATGGGTGGGGTATTAATAATAATAATAATAATAATAATTAATATTAATAAAAACCTCCCAAGGAAGGAGTCCATCTTCCAAGGGAGTCCATTCCAGCTCTTAAGTGGTTTACATAAAATAAACATTACAGCTACCAATAAAAGTCTGAAGTCAAAAGCAAGCTGACCTATTTCCCTCCCCACCCAAAGTATAAATAAAATCAGCAGTTGAAAATATATGTTATAAAAATACATATTGAAATGCATATCAACTTTACATGTATGTTTTAATGGACATCCATGAAAATGTTGTCTCTCACCAATTTGTGGATTTTTGATGGGGGGTGGGGCGTATGGAATCTTTAATTTTCCAGTGCTGGCCCTGTTTCTATATCAATTTTCTTCTTAGGGTGTAGTCCCATGTACCTGGGAATAAGTGCAGCTGAACTTGGAGGGAGTTACTTCTGAACACATACACAAAGGATTGCATTTTTAGTTTTGAGCAGAAATGTGGAGGATTGCACTATGTGTACAGTGGTACCTTGGGTTACATACGGTATGCTTCAGGTTACATATGCTTCAGGTTACGGACTCCGCTAACCCAGAAATAGTGCTTCAGGTTAAGAACTTTGCTTCAGGATAAGAACAGAAATCGTACTCTGGCGGCACGGCGGCAGCAGGAGGCCCCATTAGCTAAAGTGGTGCTTCAGGTTAAGAACAGTTTCAGGTAAAGAACAGACCTCCGGAACGAATTAAGTACTTAACCTGAAGTACCACTGTATATTGTTCTGTCTGGCACCTGTGCTGAAAGTCTTGAAGGAAAGCAGTGGTTTAATGCACTGAGGGATGAATTTGCGTTTGTATGTTGTTGGTGGTGTTTTTGGCAATTGCTACAATAACTTAAATCCTCCTCTTATTTCTCTTTAAAACAGCAGTCAGAACTCAAGAACCCACAACAGAAGTTTTTGTTTTTTAAAATATGAAGGACCTGAGTTGATTGTGTGGCTGTTGAAAATCCAGGCACAATGGTGCTCCAGAAAGCAAAACCAAGAAGATTTCTAACAATTAGCTACCTGCTGAGGAGACATCTCGCAACCAGAAGCAGCCCCATAAAGTATGCTTCGTTTTCAGAAGTCTTGCAATTAAACGAAAAACAGTTCACTGGAGTCGCGTTCCCTCTCCAAGAAATGGCAAGATACCTGACCTCTAGCGTGGACACGTCATCCTTCCAGATTTTCAATCCTAACCACAATGAAATCAACAAAGCAGAGGCGTTTTTCATTTCAACACGGTGGCACCCCATTGATTATTTCACTTCAGCTGTCCGGTTGGATCACGCTCCCCAATTGTCACAGCCTGAGGTGAGGTCAATGAAATGCAATTTTTATCCTTAGGAGCAACTTCAGTTGCCATGTGAGTGCTTATGGGAAAGGAAGAACAAATGTAGCCAGAATTGCATTGTTTGAAGTGTCATGGGGTGGGGGAGAGAGGAAGGGGAGTTGCTAAAGCTATGGGTTGTATAAATGTACTTTGCTTTGATTGCAGAATATGGCCTTGAATTCAATTGTCAAAGTGAAGTTCCTGGTCCTTATGATGGAGAATTTTGTACATGCAGCTGTTTGCCCAAAGCAGCAAGTTTGCAGTGGCAATGATGTTAATTAAATAATAATAATAATAATAATCTGCCCATCTGACTGGGTTGCCCCAGACACTCTTGTCAGCTTCCAACAAAATATAACTGATAACTGTCTAGCCATGCTAGGTCACTATGTGTGGAAAATTAGTATCTTTTAAATGAGGTGTTCTGTAAAAGGTAAAAAGGTAAGGACCCCTGGACAGTTAAGTCCAGTTGAATTTGACTATGGGGTGTGACTATGATTTTTCTGTAACAAAACTTGAAGAGAAAGCTCTACTCGGGGGTACAACCTGTGGTCAGGTGTAGATACATGCTTCTGGATTTAGCCTTAAAGCTAGGGGGAATTTGAGCAGCCTTCCAAATAGGGAGTTTCACTCAATACAGCACCCTGTTCTTCCTTGTAATCCCCAGGTCCATCCTTTATTCCCCATCCTTTTGCATTACAGTGGTACCTCGGGTTACATACGCTTCAGGTTACAGACCCTTCAAGTTACAGACTCTGCTAACCCAGAAATAGTACCTCGGGTTAAGAACTTTGCTTCAGGATGAGAACAGAAATTGTGCTCCGGCAGTGCGGCGGCAGCGGGAGGCCCCATTAGCTAAAGTGGTGCTTCAGGTTAAGAACAGTTTGAGGTTAAGAACAGACCTCCGGAACGAATTAAGTACTTAACCCGAGGTACCACTGTACATACATTGATCTTATTTACTCTCACTGCTTCCCCTATGTGCCTGTGCTAAGAAATGAAAAAGTACCATTTTAAAAAAGGGGGAGGTGGAACACATCAGAATATAAGGTGCATCCAAATATATGTAAATCATGTCTGTTTAAGTAATCCTAAGCATACTTGGGAAAGTGAATACCATCAAAATCAATGAATATTCACTATTGTCCCGCTAGTTTCAGAATTGGGGAACAAGCTGCAGTCCTAAGTGTATTTATTAAGAAATACATTCTGTTGACATCAGGCATTTCCTTTCAAGTAAGCATGTTTAAACTTGGTCTGTAAAGTTGACAAGCCAAATAAATGCAACTTTCCTAATTTCATAATTCCAGTAGCAGAATTTCAGGTTGCTCTCCCACATTATTCCTCTGTAGATGCAAACTTCTGGAAAAGCCAAGGAACCTTTCAAAGTGGCATGCATTCCTCATACTAATTCTCCTAAATGGGACTGCTAAAATCTTGTCCATGAAGAACCGAGGACTCTGGGGGACTCCCTTTTCTTTTAGTTGTCCTCACATTTCATACATCTTGAGAGTTATTTAATCCAAAAGAGAATTGAGTTGTAGCAAGAAATCCATATTTTCTGGAGAAATGTATTATTTGCTGTAACTGGGCCTATCTGTTGAACTGTGCACTGTGGTCAGGGTAACAACAGAGAGAATAGATGTACGACTCCTTGCTTTAATACACGTCATTGGATGAGAAAGATAAATGTGAAATAACTGTAACTTCTTCCCACAGGTTTGCTTTTTAGGAAGAAGCAATGTTGGAAAATCCTCCTTAATAAAGGCTCTGTTTTCATTGTCCCCTGATGTTGAAGTCAGAGTTTCCAAAAATCCAGTAAGTAGCATTCAGAGATTTTATTACATTGACTTTGGAATTTAATTGAGCCCAACTAAAAGCAGGCTGTTTCTGGGTTGCATCTCAGAGCAGACCCATTGAAATAAATGGACTAGTCAGATACAGCCCTCTGTTCTGTGACATTTATTGTGACATTGTTTGTAACTGGTAGAAAGGATCCAGCTTGGAAGGAGAGAACTGAGAAGTTACGTACTCGGACAGAGCTTTCATGTCTCCCCAAGCACAGTGCGTTTGAAATAGTATTTCTATACCAGAAATGTGGTTGCTGTCCCAGGTGCTCTTGGATCTCTACTCTCTTGTTGGATGATCAGGTTTGAGAAATTGTGCTATATACCGTATTTTTCGCTCTATAGGACGCACCCGACCATAAGACACACCTAGTTTTAGAGGGGGAGAACAAGAAAAAAAAAATCTCTCCCTCTCTGCTCAGTGTCCCTTCAGCAAAGTGGCAGGAGAAGCGGAGCCCCTTCCATTTCTCCTCCCGCTTCGCTGAAGGGGCGCTGCGCAGAGAGGGAAAGCTGCGCAGCGCCTCTCCAGCGAAGCGAAGCCAGGAGAGCAAGAGGGATCAGTGCGCACCGATATCTCTTGCTCTCCTGGCTTCAGCGAAAGCAACGTGAAGCCTCCGGAGGCTTTGGGCATCCATCCCTGAAGCCAGGAGAGTGAGAGGGGTCGGTGCGCACCAATCCCTCTTGCTCTCCAGGCTTCAGTGAAAGCAATGCGAAGCCTCCGGAGCGCGGCAGGAGCGCTCCCGCTGCGCTTTGGAGGCTTCGCATTGCTTTCGCTGAAGCCATGGAGCCTGCATTCGCTCCATAAGATGCACACACATTTCCCCTTAATTTTTGGAGGGGGGGAAATGCGTCTTATAGAGCAAAAATACGGTACTCTGTATGAACAGCAATCTCCCACAGCCATCCGATGATACTTACATATGCTTTCATGTCAGAGACTGGCCAAATGAGGAGCAGTGGCATTTCATCATCTTAACTGAGAAACCACCCCAGTTTTGCAGTTTTGGAATAAGATGAAACAAACGACCAAAGAACCCTAACCCTCCCATTTTTTTTCTCCAGGGCCACACTAAGAAACTGAATTTCTTCAAAGTCGGGAATTTATTTACTTTGGTGGATATGCCAGGCTATGGTTACAGATCACCCAAAGATTTTGCAGAGATGGTGGAGCCTTATTTAAATCACCGTGCAAAGTAAGATAACAGCTTGAAATTTCACTTCAGTCTTTTCTACAGGATGATGTGGGGAAATAATTTAGATTAAACAATATTATTTTAAAAACATCCCATTTTATAACAATATGGGGAAGTGTCTTAGACTAACTAAGGCATGTGAAATAGCTTTTAGATGCAGCGTCTATTTAAACTTGAGCCAGTCACAGTCATAGTCTTGCACTATTCTTTATAGCAGTGGTGGGGAACCTCTGGCCTTCAAGTCTAATCGGGCCCACTGAGCCTTCCCATTTGGCCCATGAGGCTGTTTTATATGCATCAGGTGTAGGGCAGGTAAACCCCCAACTTGGCCAAATGCACCGCTGATTGGAGGCACTTGCAAAACTTTCCACAAAGCCCTGTGCAAAAAGAGGTCACCCAAAATTGCCGTGATGCCTCCTGATTGCCTGCCCCAGAATAAGCTCATTCACCCAACGGTAGTGTGGTCATCTGTATCATCCTAGCAGGTAGAAAAGGATGACCACATTGTTGCTTGTATAATTGTTGCCTGGGCTAGATTTAGGATTTGCAGATAAAGAATATATATTGCTGCAAAGCACAGTTGTGAGCTGTGGTTTTATGTTTTCTAGTCTAAAACGGACATTCTTATTAGTGGACGGCCTGGTCGGAATTCAGAAAATGGACAAAGTTGCTATAGAAATGTTGGAAGAATTTGGGATCCCTTATGTTGTGAGTTGTGATTTTTGTTTAAAAATGAAGGCAGTCAGCAGTCAATATATTGAACTAGGAGGACTAAAAAGGCATGTAGCAGAAACGAGGAACTATTCATTGCCGTGTAAGCAGACTTCTGCAAGTGCAATGGGGCTTCTTTTCTTTTTTCCTCTTTCCTGTAGCCCCGTGTGACTCTCCTCCAATCTGCTCATCAGGGTCCCCAATTCAGGTTTTGGGCATGTTTGGAGGCTCCAGGAGGAAGGAAAGGAAGAGGAAGCCATTAGTGCAGGTGCATGGACAACACTGGATGCCATTCACCATTCCGCCAAACTTATACATTTGTCCAGTTAATATTAGTGTCCTTTTTTATTATTATCAGTTGAATAATGGTTTGAAAAATGACTTGCAAGTAGAAACTATTAGACTTGACTAAGAGGTTTTAAAAGCCTGTGTTGAAAAAATAATAACACAGGCAAGATTTTTATGAATTATGATCATAGGTGATTAAAAACCGAAGCATCTTTATCATGTACTGAAGGTATGCTATTAACACCCCAAGTTTCACTATGTGTGCATTGATACTTGTTAGAATCCTAGATTCCTAGCTGTTATTTAAATACTGTATACTGTTTTAGATTTCATGTTTGTGAAGGTGAATTTGAAAATATAAACGTTTCTGACCTTTCCCTCAGTCCTAACCAGGTTGCTTAGCCCTAACATAGATCCTCTGGATCCAACATAAAATAGTGATCCAAAACATTATACTGGAAGATTAACAAGATATGGAGATCTCTGTTCACTTTTAGAAATGAAATATATTTGTCTTGTAGATTTAGAAATTAAAAGAAGACATAAATATTGAAATAAATAAATATACAGTACTAAGTTATTAGTCTGATCCATTGACTCTTAAAATGTTCCCACTAAGCCTCATCCCTTTCTTTTTCTTAAGGAAGATATGAAAACCTGTTTTTTTCCCCTCGCACAGAAGTCTCCATAAGTATAAAGCTGGAGTGAGGAAAAGTTGGAAGAGAACAAAATACACAATTTGGGTTTTTTTTAAATTGTTTTGTAGAGTAAAAAGACTCATCAGCAATGTTAGCATACTTACCTAATGTGAGAGCTAAATTTGAAAGACTTTACCAAGAATTCAAGACTTCTTTGAGAGTTGCTGTACAATGTTTAAAATATTGGGTGTGTGTTGTTGTTTTTGCAGATTGTATTAACTAAAATTGACAAAGCATCAAAAGGAGTGATGACAAGAAATGTGATACAGATTCAAGACTTTGTTAACAAAAAGACACAAGTGTGCTTTCCTCAACTCTTTCCTGTCAGGTAAAACTTGAAAAGGGGTTCTTATCCAGTCAGAAATAGAACTGCACATGTAATGCAAATGATCCACTCTCATCAAATAACATTTTCTCATTGTTTCTACAGTTCTTTGTATTGCTTTGGAATCCATGTGCTGAGATGCTTTATAGCACACATTACTGGAAATCTTCCCCTGTCCACTTGATGATACTTCATTCCCAAATCTTAATGACTCGTCTTCATTGTTCTTCCAATAAAAGAGACAAGATTTATTGCTCTGTACACTTCTCTTTTTTCCAAGCCTTGTGAATAATTTGTGTATAATAAATGCTATTTAAGTTATTTATACAGCTTCAGCTTATTATTTCACAGTGTACATATTTTCTCACCCTTGACTGATTGGACCAGAGCTTTAGAAGCAAAGGTCTATGCTTAGAAGCACTATGTGTTTCTCTTTAGTCCAGATAGAGAAACTTAATGAGAGCATATAATGGAACCCATTATATGGATCAGCTCACAACTGAGTGCAAGTTCAACTCTGCAGTTGATCGCCAACACTGTTCAAGCATTTATGTGGCTTTATCTCGCCACATGTTAAGTGGCCCAGCTGCCACTGCATTTTAATTAAGTCACAGATTTATTACAATCTTAAATTGACCAGACTAGTGTCCCTTTCATGAAGTGTTACCCTCAGTTGGCAAGTATTTTGATACATGATTATGCAGGAGGGAGGGAAATGAGCCCAGTGGCATAAATATTTACATAAAAAATTAAGATAAGCAGAGTGGCTGCTCCCCAGTTACTCCTGACAAATGCTTACATAAATCACCCTACTTTTGCTATGCTGATTTAGCCCCAGTGGTGGGGCAAGGCACCATTCCCTCTTCTTGAGCTTAACAAGAAACTGAGGTCTGAGGACGCATCTCTCTCACACTATAGCAAACTAATGTCAATAAATGCTTAATGCTTGTGGTTTGGTTGCTAGCTGCCAAGCAGCATCCTGGAATGGAAACAGTAAGGAGCTGCTGTTGCATTGGAGAGCTGCTTCAGGACCATCTGTTATAAGAATTTTAAGGTCATATATTTTTTAAAAAATGTTCATAACTGTATATATAAACCACATGTCTGAAACCCCACAGATTAGGTCCCAAACAAATTGACCTCAAATATTTCTCTGCAAGGTGAAAGTGGGAAACCTCCCCATTGTATTTCCTCACAAATCCTGTCCTCACAAATCCTGTCTTAAAGGCACATTAAAGATACGAACAGGGTGTGAGCCTGTGACCTGTGACCTAGATTCAGAAATTAAGTAGTTATAATAACAAGAGTAGCCAAAACCCAGATAATGCAATCAGGTAACTTGCCAGACAGGAGATAAACAAAGCACTCAGATTTCTGTTGTAGACCGCCTTTTCTGTGATGTATGTATGATGTTTCTGGGGGTGGTCTTGGACACTAGGGTGGGCCATTTAAAATGTCTATAGGGGTTTGAACGCATGGCTCTGGGTCCTCTTCCTGTCTCCTGTGTGTGGGGGAGCACCCTGTTGCAACAGTTAATAAAGATCAGGCTTACTAGCTGCTTTGCTTCTCAATATTCTCTGGTTGGTCTCTGTTATTTTCTCCTACTAATAGAGACCCTACAAAAGGACTATATGAGCTCTTGGGTACCCCATAGGGGGAAAAGAGCAGTTTTTTTTACTTATATCACCAGCACTGCATTTTTTATTCCTTCCTATTCAAATCTGTATATTCGAGAGCAAACAGAAGTTACAAAGACAGTCTTGTGGCACATTAAGGACTAGCCGATTTATTGTAGCATATGGGGTTTGAATACTGAATGTACTGATGAAGTGGACTCTAAACTTGTGCTGCTGCAAACCTGTTCATCTTTAAGCTGCCACGAGGCTCCTTGTTTGCACCGTCCGTTGCTACTCACAAAGGGCGGGAATTGGTTATTTAATATGTTTCAGCTTTAGCCAACACCCTGCCCATCTTGCCCCAGGAAACAAACTCCTCGTGCGCTTTGAATGGGGTTATCCGCATATCCATTTCCAAAGACGGCGAGGGACTTTAGTCGCTCCTACTGCGCACGCGTGCTGCAAGCTTTGCAACCCCCACCCACTCCCATTTCGCGTTCCTCAGAGCTACGGAAAGAAGGGACTGGAAAAGGGCAAGGTCTACAGCTTCATTAGCTCCGAGAGAGCATGCTCAGGAGTGCCTGTTGACGCGACCAATAACAACGCGAGTTGCTATCCCGGCGGAAGGCTGGAAGGGAAGGTGGCTGCTGCAGTCATGGCGGACGAAGAAGAGGACCCTCCTGTGAGTAGGAAAGGCCGGGGTGGGAGTCTGGAGAAGGTGCTTGCTGGCTTCGGGGGCAGGGGGAGGGCAGGGGGCTGCGGCTGCAATCTGATACCCGCTAAGCCTTTACTTTCCCCTTCCTTGCCGCTTTTTCTTGGATTGTTGGATGTTGCCAAATTAAGAAGTGTTCAGAGGTTCGCTGTTCTGTCATTCAGTTCTTAAATCAAATATGGGAATCTAGCCTCGTTTATAATTTATAATTTAGGGAAGCTTTTAATGTTTAATAGACTATTGTATTTTAATATTCTGTTGGAAGCCGCCCAGAGTGGCTGGGGAAACCCAGCCAGATGGGCGGGGTATAAATAATAAATTATTATTATTATTATTTATTCTCTTGCATTCTTGTTTGGGATTCTCCCGCCCCCTTTTAGTTTGAAGAAGATACTGAGGAGGCTGGAGGCGGCCCAGATGGTGCACAGGGGAAAAGGAAAAGGCTGTTCTCCAAGGAATGTAAGTTGGGGCTCCACTGATCATGCTGGCTGGGGCTGATGGGATTTAGACTCCCAACAACTGAAGGGCCACAGGTTCCCCACCCCGGTGTAGACAATACTGAGCTAAAAGATTTTACTTGGTGTAAAACAGCTTCCTGTGTTTCATGCTATTATAAGGTTTAACCTCTTCACATTTTCCTACTTTCTTAAGGACCCCTTTCCCACCTCCATAAACTGCTTTTTGAGTATTGATATCACAGTTAAATTCCAGAAAAGACTGGAGGATAAATAGAAGTAGAAACCCTCTCATGTCATGCCCATCTTGAGATTAAGGGCTGGTTCACACATTTTTGCATGCCATTTGATGTCACTTGATTCATAGATGAATATGTGAACTATTTCCATTAAAATGTGTTGTGTGAAATTATGTGAGGTACAATAAAAAGTATTTAATCTGAAATTATTATTTCATGCATACATGCTCCAACACTTGATCTTGATGTTTTCTAGAGATTAACATGTACCTGTGAACTCTCCCTCAGATTTTGATTTAGAATGCTTCATCTGTATTTGTTGACCTTGTTGCTGCATTCTTCTGTGGCTGTTAGGAAGCACACATTAGCCCAGGCATGTCCAAAGTCCCTTCCAGGGGCCTGACATTAGTTTCTGTTTCTCACTGAGCAGCTGCTTGCAAGTCACAGGACTATGTTTACATTCCACAGCCCAGATACTGTTGGATCCTCATGGGAAAGGGAGACAGGATGTGAAGTTACTGGTTTCCTGTTTCCTTTGTTCTTTGTTTTCCACGGTTGAGTTGCTCTCTGCTTCTCATAGAGACAAGATGTATATTTCTTTGCTCTCTGCATAGCTTAGTAATAAAGCATAGCAATGTAGCATCATACCTGCCTCATCCTTCCGTTGTGGACTTTGTTGTTTTAATGCTCTGCTGGGCTCAAAAGAAAATGATCCATATCAGCTCGGATGACGAGCTGAAATTTCTAATACCTAATTCGGTCTGCCGGTCGGTTTAATCCGGTCCCTCTTTGAAAAAAGTTTGGACATCCATGCATTAGCCTATCATTCCCCTGCCTTCAGGGTAAGGGAAGAAAGGCCTTGTGCTGAATGCCCTCAATTCGGGTTCTAAATACTTCAGTGCTACAGTAACATGCCATTTCCTTGAAGACTTCCTTCAAGGGAACATCATTTTTCTGCAGTAATGCAGTATCCACACAACTACTAATTTGGACAGTATCCAGTTGCACTGAAGTATACTTGGCAAAACAGTCTAAGCTTTCTTAAATATAACCAGAACAAAATAGAGATCTGCTGACTAGTATTGTTCATTTGGGATCAATAATTGGACATGCAACTTTTCATTGGAGTTACACATACTTTCTGCAGTTCTTAGCATCAAGGTTCCATTGAAAAAAACACCTGATTGGGCATTGTCTTAAAAGTATGCATACTGCTATCAACAGGATGACAGTGTTTTGATTTAAGAGCCCTATATTATCCAGCCTATACTTCTAAGTGGGGAATATTTGCATCTTAAAAATTAGCTGAGCTTAGATGTAGGCTTCTGCTTGCTTGAACAATTTGGAAGAATATGACTGCCGAGTCACACTTATTGAGAAACATAGTGAATAGGTCTTAAGTTTCTAGAGTGCTTCCATTCCATATCTCACTGTGGTGTTTGTTCATTCTACAGTAAGATGTATGATGTATGGATTTGGAGATGATCAGAATCCTTACACAGAGTCAGTGGATATTCTTGAAGACTTGGTTATAGAATTCATCACAGAAATGGTAGGTCTTTCTTGTTTGCTTGTATGAGATTACAAATTGGGTGAAGGAGATGCTGTGAGATATGAGCTTTGTTTTTGATGCTGTTTGTTACTTGAAAACCAGAGAGCAGAGCCTTGAGGGGAAGACATATATAAGGCAACTATTGATCAGCCCACTTTAAATGAAGAATGCTACAAGTATAATGAGGGCTGTGTTTTAGTGCTGTTTACTACAATTCATAGGGACGCAGGTGGCGCTGTGGGTAAAACCTCAGTGCCTAGGGCTTGCCGATCGCATGGTCGGCGGTTCGAATCCCCGCAGCGGGGTGAGCTCCCGTCTTTCGGTCCCAGCTCCTGCCCACCTAGCAGTTCAAAAGCACCCCTAAGTGCAAGTAGATAAATAGGTACCGCTTTATAGCGGGAAGGTAAACGGCGTTTCTGTGTGTTGTGCTGGTGCTGGCTCACCAGAGCAGCTTTGTCACGCTGGCCACGTGACCCGGCAGTGTCTCTGGACAGCGCTGGCTCCCGGCCTCTTAAGTGAGATGGGCGCACAACCCTAGAGTCGGACACGACCGGCCCGTACGGGCAGGGGTACCTTTACCTTTACTACAATTCATTTCATGATACAGGTTGCTGCAAGGTAAGAAATCCAAACATTCAAGAGAACACATGGTCAAATCCATGGTACAGGTACTGAACCTCTCTTAGAATGTGTGTGACAATGATCAATTCTTTCCTACCAATAGACCCACAAAGCAATGTCAATTGGACGGCAAGGTCGAGTACAGGTTGAAGATATTGTCTTCCTGATCCGTAAAGACCCACGGAAGTTTGCTCGTGTGAAAGACTTGTTAACAATGAATGAAGAACTGAAACGAGCCAGAAAGGCATTTGATGAAGCAAACTATGGATCTTAAGGCCTCATGTGATGCAGATGGGTGGTATGTGCAGAATGGTATGTTTCATTTTTCTGACTTGTGTTGTCCTCAAGGATTCACCAAACAAAGTGAAGTGCTTGCATTCCCCATGACAATACAGTAGTGCTTTACTAACAGGAACAAATCTCTGCAGTTTGAAGGTGGGTGGGTGATTTAACTTCTTTTCCCAAATGTACCTTAAGTGGCAATTCTACAGTGGCTTTTAGGTTCTGTGAAAATTGGAAAACACACCACTGTACATAGCTCTAGGTTAATACCAACACTGTGAAAAAAATAGCAATCTTGCTAGTTGTACACATCACAGGAACTTACTTCAAAATGAGGTGCCTCATTCCATAAACACAGGAATGAAAGCTATGGGCAATTATGTCAAGAGATCAGAGCTACTTGCAGTTTGGCAGTTGAGGCATATATTATAGGCAGTTTTATTTGTTTCTCTGAGTAAGTGGAGGAAACACTGTATTTGTACTCTTTTTTTCAGCTGAGGGAGAAAGGCCCATAACAGGTGCTAACATGTTTGGATATTGCCGCTACTAGAAGACAAACCAACACTTTGTTTTGTAAATGTTAATTCACAGGGGGGAACTTTGTAACTGGAACAATTGTTTTGTTTTTTGAGGGTTGTTGTTTTGCTTAGTTACTGTATAGATACACTTTGTATAACTGATTCAATTTATGAATTGCTTCCCATTAATGTTATTTCACAGTAAATACTAGTGATTTGGAATTCTTAATGAATATGAATAAACACTTTCACCCATGCATCTCTTGTAATGGGGAAACCAAGATGATTCCTGTACTTTTCTGAAAGGGTTAGGTATCAATACAATTGATACCAGGTCAGTGGGGATCAAAGCCCAATAGGCTCGCCTCAGCTTTTGACTACGTTAACATGAATTAACCCCTTTGGACACATGTGGGGTAGTCATAAGTGTTGGTTTCTATTTCCCTCACTGAGCAGCAAAACTGCTTGTCACAAGACATTGTTTACATTCCACAGTCAGAGTTACTGTTGGATTCCCATGGGAATGGGAGACTGGATGTGACGTACACTGGTTTCCTGTTTTTCACTGTTCTGTCGTTTCTTTGTTGGAGAGCGAATTGCTTCTCTGCTCTCACAGAGGCAACATGTACCGTAAGTTTGTGTGTTCTCGGTATAGATGAGAAATAAAACAATTAGCATGTAGCACGATACCTGCTTATCCTTTCGTTGCGGACAAAGGGATTACACTCTGCTTGTATAAGCTCAAGATGGGCCAGAGCTGATCAAAATCTCACAATAAGCAGGTACACCAACATCATTTTTGCTTTTTTTAAAAAATTAACTCTATGCACTGCAGTAGCTAAGCACAACTACCTGAGCAGAATCTGAGTTGACAGCAATTTCTAATTACCAAATAGTTTTGAGGATTGGTTTGCTTCTACCTGCTTTGAGTTTACACAGCATGTAGCTGATGTTTTGAGTTAGGCAGTACAGTATAGGTTCAGTTCTGTCTCAGCATATTCTAAGGAGTGCTAAGACTGAGAAATAGCTGAAGCAAGCAAATGTTGCAGTGCAATGTTGCTCAGGTTGCATGTGCTGTGCATTTCTTATTGTGCTGGTGTTCTGCTTCCCACCCATCAGCCAGCATTCTGGCTACAAAGTGGACATAGTCCTACTATTGTACTATTTTGGATGGGTTTGTAGGACCCTACAGTTTTTTCCCCAAAGGTGTTGATTTTCACTAGACATTCACCCTGGGGAATGAGAGTGCAGTCCATGTACAAAATGTATTAAAGCATCTAAATGCATGCTGCTGCTTATATACAAAAGCTGAGTTTTGCTGTTAGTCTGCCACTATTAACAGCAATTAAAGCGTCAACCTTATGTAATGATAATGCTTGCAAAAAACTTCAAATCAGGAAGCAGTGTTTTTGATGCATTCTGTTTAAGTAGGTAACACCCATCCTCTCAACACAAACTCAGTGAACAGTTTAAATTAGTTTAATGGAACAGAATGCTATAGGCCTATTACTTTAAAAATGTCATCGATATCATCTTCATTCTCTGTGGCTTCTTTCTGTTTATGGGGAGACTTTCTTCCAAGCCCCACAAGGTCAGAATGATGGCCATGTGATTGCTTTTCAACATTGTAGGTACTACCACCGTTGTCAGCATCCCAAACTGGAGACAAGGGGCTAGAGCACTGAGGAAGAGGAAGAGATCTACTGCCTTTCAAATGGATAGAAGTGCCTCTTTGTATGGGAACAATGCAAGATGGTGCATTCCTTGAAACACATCTTGATTTCCTTGAGCGTTTCATCTGTCTTTGTGGATGGGAATGTGCTTTAAGTCTTTGGCTGGGTCTCACTCTGCAGCTTGAAAGCATGAGATATTTACAGAGAGTAGCTTTAATGCAGCCAAGTTTCCGTTGCAAGCTGGAATGCAAAGATAAATTTTAACAACTTTAACAGTGAAATTCTTGCTGTGTCTACTCAAAAGTAATCACTCTAAAGTTTAATACCAAGTAAGCAGACAATTAAGAGGGATTTTCTTCCTTACAACACAAGTAGATTATTTTGCATAACCAGGGATCTTTTGCACAAGCTAGTCTGCTCATCTGGAACAGCTTTGTCCATTATCAAAATCTAAAATAAACTGCAGCCTGGACTGACACCATGGCCCCCAAAATATGTTTCTACCTGCCCCTTTAGTTTTATTTTAAATATCAGACTGAGGAGTAACTACCACATTATGAATGTTATTAAATAATAAATTTACTGTCCATAGGTTGGACAGGTAAGACACTTACAAGTGTATAATTCTTTAAAAAGTGTAGGTTTGTGCGCCTGTGGGCAGGGGCTATCCAATAGGTCCAATACAAAAGGAGAAAGGAATGGGAAGTAAAGAGGAAAGTAAGCATGATGTTCCTCCTGTGCGTCAAAGTTTCCCTCCACCTTCACGGCTAGTGGTGGAGACCAGGAGTATACCTTCCTTCACTGCCACATCCCAAGTTAAAATTATATTCTTATAAAAACCTTAGCTTATTTAATATACAGATCTATGAACAGAATAACAGTTCTAGGTAGGCACAGACTGAAAGTAGTTTAGGGGAAACCAACATAGCACACTTTGCATTATGCGTCTAACAGTGCCAAATCATAGGATGCTGTGGCAGTGATCTATCCTGCAGGGTTAAAATCTGCACCTTATATAATTTCCCACATTTACGGCAGCCTTCTCATGAACTGGGAAGGAAAGGAACAGTTGAAAGATCAGGGAAGCAAGACAGTAAGCACAGAATAGTCTTCTGCAATTGCTACCTCAGAGAAATCCAGCACTGCCATTTATACAAACCTGCAACCCTGTGTTTCCACATGCTGTAATCGCCTACTTTTCAAAAGTTTCATTCCCAAGAAAAAAGCCTCTGGCCCAAGCTTATTGCTTTTGCACCACAGAACTGTTGTTCTGAGTGTGTCAGACAGTTCTCTGAAGGTGCGTGCTTCTTGAAATTTGGAGACAAAAGATTTAAGATGCTGGGACCTCAGTGATTTAGAAGAAACCAATGTAGTTCTCTTTTTGGACCCAGGAAACCTCACTGTGACTTTTGTATTCTGAAATAAAATGGAAGGACATTAGTAAAGGAGAAAAATGTATCTTCAATGAGGAGACTCATATTTCTAAAATTACTACTGTATCCTTGACTAGAAGGAACCTGTCTAGAAAGAATACATAAGCAAATGAATGTTAAATATTCTTTTAAGTCAGAGGTTATGTTTGCCCTACATTCTGACCAGGATACCTGCCCCCCCCCCAATGTTTTGATACTTTGCAAGTTCACACGGCCTTTATAATTGTGTTTCTTGAACAGTGGCTCCTTGCAATACATAACAAATATTGTTTCTTGGCGCATCTGCTGTTCAAAGCTGTTGTTTTAAACTTCACTGAACATATTAGGTATGACGCTGGTACAGTGTTTTCTATTTTGATGAGCAACAATTCAGCTAGGCTCCAGGCAGAGATCTTTCAAATCTAAAATATCATTAATAGTGAGGCTGTGAGAAACCTTGGAACTTCTGGTCAACTGCAAGGATATGGTCAACTACTGAGCCATGAGCCTCCCAGAGAAATTATTCAGATTCTAGCTGCTGAAGTTCTAAAGCTTTCAGTGGAATTGGCTTTCATTAAGCTTGCATAGCATCACTATGTTAGTTCCTCCCATCTGCAAAAGAGGTGGACAAATGGAATTATACATATTCATGGCAAATTCCAAAACAATTACCTTGCATATACTTTTGCACTGTACAGTATATATTTACAGCACTGTACAATCCAGATCTGCAAGTTCACCATGTAAAAGCTATGTTTATAGACAAGTGTACCCAACCATCAAGGACCTATATTGAAAGGCGCACCTCTTGAAGCAAATTAATGCCATGGCAGAAAGTTACAAAGTAATATTTTCTGCCCAGAAGAGAAAAAAAGGAGCACACAGAAACATAGTATATTCAAGCCAGACAAACACAGTATGAAAAAAACAAACCTCCCGTGGTGCAGGGTTAGGGAACTTGCATAAGCTCTTGACATCAAATGCAAACTCCTTCCCAAGATCTGGAAGAAAGGGCACAGCTGCCATGTCATAACAGAAAAAAGAGCTAAGCAGTTATATGTAACCAAATTATTCTTCAACCAGTGGATCTTAATTTACATTCTAAGCATTTTACTGAGGTTAAGCCTAGGGAGTATCAGAGTGCTTCCACAATGCAGCTGTCAGCTATTTCCAGAGCATCTTGGGGCATGAGGCAATTTCAGCTCTCCCCATTCCATGCAAGCAGCACAACGGACTGGTTGCCAGTGTTAGTTTATTCAGCTCCGGCCCTCGAGCTGATATGGCTCATCTTGCCTTGAGCCCAGCAGAGTTTAATCCCAGTCCGCAAATGAAAGGATGAAGCAGGTATGGTGCTACATTGCTAATCTTTATTTCTAAGCTATACCGAGAACATACAAATGTACATCTTGCCTCTGTGAGAGCAGAGAGCAACTCCCAACAAAGAAACGACAGAACAAAGAAACAGGAAACCAGTGAACGTCACATCCAGTCTCCCTTTCCCGTGAGAATCCAACAGTAACTTGACTGTGGAATGAAAACATAGTCCCATGACTTGCAGCTGCTGCTCAGTGAGGGAAACATAAACCAGTTCATTTCCAGCCCAATTCAAGGTGCTCATGTTACTGTTTAAAGCACTAAATGACTTAGGAGCTGAATACCTGAAAAATCGCCTCCTTCCTTACAGACCCGCTTGGCTGCTAAGATCAGCAGAAGGTGCCCCTCTTGGTTGTTCGACCACCCTCAAGCTCAGGGGAGAGGGCAGCCCAGGAAAGGGAATTTGTGGAACTTTCTTCCCAGAGGTGTGTCTGGTGCCTTCATTATACAGCTTTTGGATGATGCTGAATATGCACTTCTTTACCCTGCTACCTTTGACACTTGAGATGCATATTTTTAAGGACTCCCTTTATTTCTGTAATTTTAAGTTGTTTTAAACTGTTTTTAATATTGTGTATTATTGGGTTTCAGTCTTAATTAAGATGAAGGGTGGGCAATAAGTTGTAACAACAAATTAAGAAGACACCTCCTACGCAACTCCATGCAAGTTTTAGAGCACAATAAGTTGCATATCGTGCTATAGCACAGACATGAGGATGGCCAATCCACAATGAGACCAACTTGGCTTCCCATCCTTCATCTCTCCCTCACTGGCCACCTTGTTGCCTAGCAGCACCTGGCCAAGATGCCCACATAATACTCATTCCATCCTTATAAGAAATCAAACTTTTAGTGTAGCAACACACACTTAGGACATTAAAAAAAGAAAAAGTTAAATATTTGTTTTTAATTATTTACTGATACTGTTTTCTCTCTTTTTTGTCAACCGTATGGAAGTTTTATTAAAAGCAAGCCTTGTATTAAATGTTGTGAAATAAATATAAATAAATAAGGAGACCATTGTCTCTTACCTTGGTTAGTTCTTTTTACCAGAATTGGCTTCCCAATATCAATGAAAGAAGAAACCTTCTTTCTGACTTTTGTAGGCACAGCTGTACTTGAAGCGTGAGACTGAGATACAGCCTTGCTTCCTGGGAAAAGTCTAGTCATCCATCCAGGTCCAGCCTTTTTCAATACAAATGTTTTGTTGGGCATTTTCTTTTCAATCTCTGAATTTGTGGTCCCCAGAAATTCGTATATTTCGGAAGGAAAGGCAAATCCTTTAATGTAAGGCCTTGGGTGAGTCTTTGAAACTTCCTGAAGCAATTCAAACAGCCTCATATATAGAGAAGCGAGGCTTTTTAACACACCTCTATAAATGATCCTATGGCAAAGAAGAAGAGATGAAAACACTTATATCTGTTACACAGCACCTGCTTTCCGCATTTGGAATTTATTTGTGTAAATTCCCTTCAAGGAAATGGACAGCAGCCTGAGAACTAAATGACCCCAGTTAGCTGCACCTCTGCCACCATGGAAAGACCATTAACCTGCCCTTGCTTCAATTTAAATACCACTTACATTGCCTGTTAGTTCTTTATCAAACTGTACTCCCTCGTCTACCATTTGTTTTACCTCCTTCCTTAGTTTCTCTTTTAATGTGTAAACCTAAGGGCAGTGCCTCTGCTTTGTTTCAGTGTATGTGTAGCACTTGCCACCAGCCCTGTAAGGCGGAATCTACCTTAACCTAACCAAGGCAGAGGTGGACAGACAGAGGAACCAGGGAAATGATTGTGGTCACAGCTACTTCACTGCTTGCTTTATCAATGGTTTACAAGTAAAATGCTGCTTCTCCAATTTCAACCCCCCACACAACCCTAGTATTATCGGATTATCTTTGCCCTGGAAAATGTTACTTGTTTAGAAGAAAGCTGGTCAGGTCAGTTAACGGGAACACACTGTCTTGCCAAATGCAAGGTGGTTCTTTTAAAAGAGATTCAGAAGCAATACAAAACACAAGTGAGTGAGGAGAAGATTTGGTTCCTAAACAGCAAGCAATATTTATATACCAGGCATGCACTTCTATCTGGCACTTGGAAGCCCTTAAGAAGTGGTGATGTGACTCCCCCAGGTAACCTTAGATTGCACGGCCCTGTGGCCGATCCATCTGTGCACGAGCTTCT
Organism: Podarcis erhardii; assembly: GCF_964252035.2. Lineage (NCBI taxonomy): Eukaryota > Metazoa > Chordata > Lepidosauria > Squamata > Lacertidae > Podarcis > Podarcis erhardii. The sequence continues at coordinate 34,335,097 of NC_138508.1, read as the reverse complement.
AAATCACTTTGCCCAAACCATCTGATTTTATAGCCAGCTCCTCCCAATGCCTCACTTTCCAATAACAATTTCCAACATTAAAGAAGGTTCCCAGCACTAACCTCCCTGACTGATTAAGGCAGCTGTGTGGGGGGCTTAACTTCCTCCCAACTGATTAGGACACCAGAGAAGGTTCTCACACCTTCAAAAACTTAACAGCTGCCAGGGAGGGGAAAGGAACAGAGGCAGGAAGGGTAACCATGTTAGAATCACTAACTCCTTGATAAACAATTGGGTCTTCCAGTTGGATTTCCCAGACACACACGTTAGCAATCACTACTGAACTGTTGTTAGTGCTACAGAAATTGCACATCTGTTCTAGGTCCTTCCATATGCAATAGGGAAGTAATGGGAAGGATGTTCACTGCTTGTGTTAGCAGGGACCATGCTCTGCTAAAGACATTGAAGTGAACAAGCAGAAGGGAAAGAATTAAAATGTTTTACAGGTATACATACCATAATCGGCTCAGCAACCCCAAAACCACAGTATTCAACAGTATGTACTCTTGCAAACACAGGTGCTTAAGGGACAAACTGATGAGCAAATTAATTAAGGTTGGATAACAACTAAGGTTGGACTGCTAACGAAAGAGGCTAGAAACCCAAATTACACACACACTTTCAATTATGCACACATATTCCTGCATGTTTCTTTCAATCAAATATACTTAGGACTGAACTTATTGAACACTTTGTGCATGAACACACAGTGGAACTCAGTGAGTAGTGAGCCTTAAGATTATTTTTTTTAACTGAGGATTGTATGCTGCTTTGGAGGCATATACTCAATTAAAAAATCAATAAAATCAATCATAGAACTGTAGAATTGTAAGGGAGCATGAGGGCTATCTAGTCCAGGCATAGGCAAACTCGGCCCTCCAGATGTTTTGGGACTACAACTCCCATCAGCCCTAGCTAACAGGACCAGGGGTCAGGGATGATGGGAATTGTAGTCTCAAAACATCTGGAGGGCCAAGTTTGCCTATGCCTGATCTAGTCCAACCCTCTGCAATGCAGAAATCTTTTGCCCACCGTGGGTCTCAAACCCACAACCCTGAGATTTAGAGTCTCATTCTCTACCAACATGCTGAAGATGAATCACAAACGACTGCTTCACCACAAAATACATAACAAAATGACTTATTAATAGAAGCAAATGAAATGTCATCAAATCTGTTTTCCCTAACAAATATGTGGTATATCCTGTGACATTCTGCACCACTAAATGAGAATTACAAGAACCTTCAAATTAGATTCCAAACTGTTTCAGAAGGATACAGAAAAGCTGTGCAACAACATTCAAGCAGACGCAGCAACAGCTTGCAGCCACCCAAAATCTTTACTAATATCACTTCTATCACAGGTTGACTGGGAACCAAGGCCTCTTCCGGATTTTCTGGTTTCTGTTTTCTATTGAAAATAAAGAGACAAGAAGAAGATGGTGGTGTGGTTAAGTGTTGGCAATATTTAATGCTAGTTATGTCCTAGGCCTCACAGCAGGACTTACTTTGGAACTAGGACTTACTTCTTTTGGTTAGGACTGTGCTGTTGGTTACATAGGAAAAAAATAAAAAGGACAAGGCAAGGCATGGTACCTTCTGATGGGCTGACTTCAATTAATATAAGTTTTTGAATTACACAGATCTGTTCATTCTATATTGAAAAGTTCAGACTAGTTTCAAAGCTTCTACTGTTTTCCACTAGCATAGATTGATCCAACAAGACACTCTGTTGCCCAATAAGTGTTTGAATTTCAGCTGGTTTGAATCCCAGTTTCCAGCAGGTTTAAAATATGCTGATGTACTTTCCTGAATAGCCAAGTAAATCTAAACTACAGAATCTAAACTAGAGAAGTGAGATGTTCTGGCTTATGGCACTTACGTGGGGCCCAAAAGAATAAGGTATTGAATTGGCTTCTCCAGATTCATTCTGTTTAAACGCTTCAAGCACTGTTCTACCTGAAAGGGAAAGAGGGAAAGAAGAAATTTTGACATGATTCATGGTAGTAAGCATGTAGAATTATGCGAAGAACAATCTGTCATAGCATGTGTATTCTCCTTGAATTAAACTATGGAAAAGGCGTTTTAGGAGGTACAGTAAAGAAACTGGGAACATGGAACTGCCTGTACAGTCTCCTTGCGAATAATGGCACATTGATAAAACTTTATTGGTCCAGGAGGCATTTACAGCCCCATTTTCAATGAGTGCAGCAGCTGTTACCCCTTTTTATAGTAATTATTTGGGGACACACACACACACAAACAAAAAAATACAAAACAGCCATCAGACCACCACATACAAAATGAAAGCAGTGGATTTCTATAGATGGCTGCATTTCAAAGAATTCCTTAAGCATTCCAAGTCTAAATATATTTCCGGACGACTCTCAACCTTACCTGCTTGAGGGACCGAAATGACCTATGACGACTCATCTGATAGTGAAAATTATACATGATTGAATGCAGCAGGCTCTGTTCTGCAACCATGGCTTTATTTTTCAGAAGGATGTCCACAGCATGACACCCCTTCAGAACAGCAGAAAGGCTTCTCACTGGAATAGGCAAACAAACATGTATACATGAAACTGTGTACTTCAAAGTCCTAAACCGTTCAGAACTCCCAAGAGCTTGCTAACTTAACTCTAGCAAGTGTATATGTATATGGAAGTCAGTAATATTTTCCCCTTTGCTGATTTGAGCATGGAAATTAACACACCAGTTTCAAGCACTATTTTGACTCGAATCAATTTACAGAACTTAAAGTCCAGTTAGCAACTCTGTTGTACATCACTGCAAGATGCTACAAATAATAATTTAATGGTATAAATAATAAAATTATTAGTATTATTCTGCACAGACCACCATAATCCTTCATCCCAGTCTCTGAAAGTGACAGCAACACTCAAGGCCCACAAAACCAATGGGCCTCCTATCATGAGCCTTGTGGAGACAGCGTAGCAGGAAGGAGTTGTTTCAACTGCTTGCACTCCAATTGCGAAACCTCACTAAAAAACTAGTGTCCAGAGGTTCTTTCTTGGGATAATGAAGGCAACCATGCAGTTTCTGGAGTTTATTCAAAAAGTAGTTCCGCAGTTGTAGAAGTTATTATTGCACTGACATCTAAGCAGCTCAGTGTGGAATACACACTTCTACCCTCACAACAACCCTGTTAAGTAGGTTAACCTAAGAGAGAGTGACAGGCCCAAGGTCACCCAGTGAGCTTTATACCTGAGTGGCCATTTGTACCCTGGTATCCCAGGTCCTACAGCACTCTAACCACTACACCACACCACCATTTTCCAGATTACTTGTGCTATCAACTCACTTTGACCATTTAAGTTTCTGTATCAGTTTCTGTATCATGTTTCCTCAAATTACAGTAGAACAAAAGACAGAACTCTCCTCCCCACATATCCATGCATAACTTGTATAAAAACATACCCACTTTTAACAACATACCAGACTAAAAGGAGAGAGAGGCAACATTTAGCTTAATCCTACACATGTTTACTCAAAAAGAAGGTCCTAGTGAGTATAGCAGAATTTTCTACTGAGGAAGTGGAATAGGACTGTAAATTTACTTTCCAATCCTGATCTATTAGGATCAACTTAGGTTGATAGCTCAGTCCATAAAGCATGAGACTCTTAGGGTCTCGAGTTCGAGCACCATGCTGGTCAAAAGATTCCTGCATTGCATGGGGTTGGACTAGATGGCCCTTGTGGTCCCTTCCAACTCTACAATTCAATTATTAATTTATACGAGCCTATTCAACTCAACAGGAAAGCACTGACTACAGTTAAGCACAGGACCGTGTCACAAAACTGTGGCGACTTTGTTCTTTTAAAACCCGGAGAGACAAGTGATATCCTGTATGCTATAGGACTTTCAAAAGGGGAAAGTGAAATTTGGAAAAGAAGTAAAAAAGATCTCATGGATACAATACTGGGGGGAATTGGAACTGGGGTTGGTGTGGCAAACTCTTGGGATATAGAGAAGAATGCCAACAAATGGTCAATATTAGGAGGATTGGAATGATTTTGAATCTTAACTATGTTGCATGTGCTGTCAGCAACTTTGGCAGAACATGTCTTTGAACATTTGAATGAAACATTGTGGGCTATAACAGATTCGCAAAACCGAACTTTGGGGAAAGTATCAAATGCTGTGTCATGTTTAACAACTGCACCTTAATCTTTACTCCATGTGTGCAGTTGGAGCATGCAAAGACCCTGTCACTACCAAAAACAAAACAAAACCCAAGGATGTGAACTAATTTGATCTTCCTCCCACTGGAATGATTAAAACAAAAGACCCCCCAAGAAGCAAAATTCAGCCAAAACTATGCTTTTTAAAAAGAGGTGAGCGAGGCACGTGTTTAACATCCACTTATTGAAACCAAAAAGGGGCACACTTGCCTGCGAGCTAAGCTCTACTGAGAACCACATTCTCTGAGCATAAGTAGGTTCCCCCCCCCCCTTCACCTGACGAGTGCTGCGCCCCCACGGCGACCGTCGCGCTGCACGCGGGCCACGGCACCTCCAAGCGATTCCACACCGCCTCGCTCGCTCCGGGCGCCGCCATCTTGTCCGAGAGGTGGGGCTGGACTAAACCAAATCCCAGGCAGGCGGGGAGGCAAAGCTATTTGCAAGGACGCAGCTGAGCGGAGGAGGCGCGCCAGGAAAAGCGCGACAACCGTGAGGTTTTGCCCGGCGGGTGTTTTGCGAAGGCAGGAGCCGTTTGGTGACCAGGAAGAGGACGAAGGGCGCTTGTGAGGCTGCAGGCGTCGACACGCGTCGACTGATTCACACGTTCCAAATTTGAGAAGAGCTTTAGTGCGATCAGACCGAAGAGCCCCCTCATCCAGCATCCGTGGCCAGCCTATGAGAGACCCGAAAGCAGGCCATCAGGTTTTAGGCATTTGGTTAAAGAGCAGGATGCTGAACCAGATGCGCCTTTAATCTGATCGAGCAAAGCTTTTCTTTTGTTCTTAAAAGTGCCTTAAGCAGCACCGCCTTGGCCAGAGGCTGTATAAACCCCAAGAATTCTGGGAATTGTAGTTTGGTAAGGATTCTGGGAAATGTAGCTCCGTGAGGAAATAACGACAGTTCCCATGATTCATTGCGGGGGAGAGCAATGTGCTTTAAATGTAGGGCATGTCTCTCTCCGTTGTCCTTAGGCTTGAGTAAAAGATGCAGGCAGTTTTAAATATTTGGTTGGTTTTTTTACATCCAGGTCCCGCCTTTTCTCCACTTCTGGCTAGGCTCATGAGTGTCGCATTGCCAAGGCAGATGAGAGACCCCAGAAGGTTGTTTTCCACATGCTTTTTGTTATATCTCTGATCTCCCATCACATTTGTCAAGCAAAACAATGGTGACCCAGCTGTAAAACAGAGAAGTAAAGTTTTCATAACTCATGGCAGTATAAAAGCACAGATCCCTCTATTAGCAAACAATTCACCATATTTGTAATCTAAGAACAGGTTGCATCAAAGTAACTAAAGGCTGAGTTAGGTTGAGGCAATTTGTTTCTCCCAAAAATATATTTGCCGTACACTGAGCAGATACATCAGCTTCTGTTGTCCAAATCAAATTTGTACAAACTGATCCTGGAAAAATTTGCAGGCCACAATAGTTTAAAATATATATGCAGTACCAACTAATACTGGTTAGTGCAGGCAAGTTGTGCGTGTGTGTCCACACATTGACTTCAATTACCGATATACCATCACATCAAGATGAAAACTGATTACTTTTCATTTGTTTATAGGCTGGGAGCTCATAAAATCATTGACACACTATAAATTTCTTGGTGTCCTATAGGAAAAGCAAAGATCTTGGCCTGCTTCACTAAGATCTAATTTTAATATGATTTAGCCAATGTATTTCTATCAATATTGACAATAATACAGATAGATTCCTGTCCAGATCAATATATTAAGGAATTGGTGCAATAACCAATAAATGACTTTGGCTTTAAATTAAAGTTTGGGTAAATATATGAGATCAGCCAGTTACTTTATCTTTAAGGGAAGCTCCATTTTCTCCAAAAGAGCCACACCTGAAGGTGTTGTATTGTGAGGGCATAAAAGAGCTCTGAGGATAGCATTTCTTCTTTAGCTATAAAGCATAAATTGCTGGGTTGGTTTTTTTAATGGTAGTTGAGAGAAAACCACTAAATACAATGGTATATACAAAAGATTTCACTAAGGTCTTGTTAGCTGAAGTTAGGAGATACTATGAGCAGCCTTTAAGTGAGGAACAAGCATGAGCTATCTTTCCAGTGTTGTTATAAAATGAAACAGATGGATTGGATTCTGCATTAAGAATGGTAATCTTAGATGTTGATAATGTCTACATCCATTCTGATGGTACTGTTTCCTTCACTTTACAGTGTAACTTTGGTAAGAATTGAGATGAAAATTGTTTCAGTTACACCGTCATGTTTACAAATGAGTTTGTATTTTCATAATGCCCATGAGACTATCATTGTACAGCATAGCTTTAACATATTTATCTGGAAGTAAATCCTATCAACCTTAATTGGATTTCTGAATATTTAGTTGAGGAGTGTTATTCTTAAAAGGAAAACAAAAGAAAGTTTAAGGGGAAAGGTGGAATGTAAAACTGAATAATTGGAAATTGTTGCAAATTTACTCTGATTCTGTGGCTAAGGACTATAGGTAACTTTTTGTAATGAGTTAACATTGTGATAATATGGCCTATTTTAGCTTGGTTTATTCTTTTACCTTTGCAAAACTAAAATGAGAAATGCAAACTTGCAGAAACAAAAATCCATTTGAATCCCTGCTAAAACAAAAGTTAGAGCAAAGTTAATTGCAAATTGGTTTGCAATTAGATCTGAATGGCCTATTCAATAGGCTATGTATTTTATGTTTTATACTGTAAACCACCCTGTGATCTTCAGAGGAAGGGCAGTATATAAATTTAATAACTAATAATGGTGATAGCTCCTCCAAGTACAATACCGTAAGCTTCATTTGTATATGAACATATATCTAAGCCAGTAATTTATAATGCAACTATGGGCCAATTCATGCAAGGCTCTTTAACTCTTGTTTAATCTGTGGATATACGCAGGCTAGCTATTGGTTGAATAGAAGTCCTGAGTAAGGACAGCAGGAGGGGAGAGGGTAAAAAGAACGAAGGTGGAGATCTTCACTTTGGTTTCTTCATCTTGCCGTGATATCTCTTCCAATGGCAGATCAATTAGTTTTTGGAAGTTAATCAGTATCAAACAATTGCATCAGCAGGGAATTGGACTAGATTGTTTTTGAAGTCCCTTATAATTATATGGCTGTACAGCAGGCGTGCCTAACCATTGGCCCTGTAGTCTGACGCAGTCAGACCCCAATTTCGGTGATAACAAAAAAGTAGGGAAAAATTAGACACAGCACTGAGATGGGCAGAGAGGTTTAAATATCTCTGCCCAGCCCAGCACCCTAATGATATACAAATCTCCCCTTCCCCAATTATCAGATTCCTTATCTGATGAGCTGGGAGGGAAATTCTTCTTCTACATTTTGTGTGCCTGCATAAGAGCACTCTCTTGTTTTGTGTGTGAGAGTGTGCTTGTCCACCCTCTCCTGCAACCCCCCAAAGCAGCCCCTGTTCTAAGCTTATACAACTCCAGTCCTATATTGTATACCTTGATGGGCCTACTGGACTTGCACTATTTTGATGAGCCTACTGGACTTGCACTATCTTGGGTGTCAAAGATGGAATCTTATTCAGATTTCTTTTGTATTTTTTCAAGAAACTTGGGGCTCTATCCATTAATCATACCTTGAACATGCATTAATGTTTAAAAGCATAGGAGCTAAAACTTTATTTGCTCTTTCTTCCAGATAGTCACACAAAATAACAACCCAGTGATAGATTGGAAGATAAGGTAAGACTGGCGCTGAATGCAGTGCTCTCTGTATAAACCTCTGTTCTGACGTAGTATGTCTACCCATGCATTAGGTACTTTACAATGTCACTCATTACTGAAGAGATATACTATAAGTTTGACAGCACTGTTTGTGGAGGAAATGCTACATTAAGATAAATAACTTGAAACAGTCACAAGTAAAGTCCCATACAGATGTCTTGGAAGGGAACATCAAAGTTGGGTAGTTGCCTGGATTTGATAAAATTCACTTTGGCCTGCATTCTCTATCTTAAACCAACTCAACCCACAAGCAGTTATTTGGAAGAGATTAATTTAAATGCTGAACTTGGTTTGTTTTTTCCACTTTTGGGTTGATAATACATAAAACCATTAATTGCTCCCTACAGTAATTTGAAATCACTTTACTACTAGCAAACGCCAACTGAATGCATTTTTGAGAGGACTTTAAAAAATCACAGATTCATGTGGAAATGTGGAGAACTGAATTTAAGACTGGAACAAAGGGAAAGAAACTGAAAGAAACCAAAATTGATAGATCTACAGTCACATGTCAGCTTGCAAAATATTGAAGCATATACTCAATTCTGACCAAACTAAGCCTCCTGGTGTATATTAACTTCCAGAGTAAATATATTACTTCTGGTAAATGAGCCACCATAGCTGCTAGAGGGACAGGAAAATGCATGTCCCAGGCTTTTTTAGACTACCGTATTTTTCGCCCTATAGGACGCACTTTTTCCCCTCCAAAAATGAAGGGGAAATGTGTGTGTGTCCTATGGTGCGAATACATGCTTTCGCTGAAGCCTGGAGAGCGAGAGGGATCGGTGCGCACCGACCCCTCTCGCTCTCCAGGCTTCAGGTAGCTCTGCGCAACCCTCGGGAGCCCGGCGCGAAGCCATGCCGGGCTCCAGGCACCGGGCTCTAGAGGGCTGCGCAGAGCTGCCTGCGCTCCCAGGCTCCGCGCAGCTCTGCGCAACCCTCGAGAGCCTGGCGCACAGCCATGCCAGGCTCCGGAGGGTTGCACAGAGTTGCCTGCGCTCCCGGGCTTCCCACAGCTCTGCGCAACGCTTGGGAGCCCAGCGCGAAGCCACCCCAGGCTCCCAAAGGTTGCGCAGAGCTGCCTGCATTCCGAAGCAGCGCGCCCGGGCTTCGCGCAGCTCTCCGCAAGCCTGGGGAGACCGGCGCGGCTCCCTAGGTTTGCGGATAGCAGGCTGTTCTGGGTCCTGGGGTCGGCGGAAGCTCGGGCTTCCCCCGTGCCAGCCCCGTGCCTGGGGGGGGGAATATTTTTTTCTTTATTCCCCCCCCAAAAAAAACTAGGTGCATCCTATAGGGCGGTGCGTCCTATGGGGCGAAAAATACGGTATCTAACCATGTACTATCTGAAACCGAAAGGACATGTTGGCTCCAGATATGAAATATATTCACATTATTTTTAGCTCTCTTAAAGTGATAAAGGATATGATATTGATGCTTTCTCAATGAAAGGGAAGGTTACTCCTGAACCAGAGGAACCATATTATTAAGAGCTCTGCTGAACCAAACTGCTGGCCAGCATTCTGTTCCCTGCAGTGACCTAGCCAGGTACCTCCTGAGAAACCCACAACCAAGATTTGGGTCATAGCTATCTTCCTAGCCTTGCTTTACAGCAATTCATAGGCAAACTTCTGAACGTAGCTCCGTATCACCCTCATACCTGCCATTACCAGATCTCCTCTGGATTTGACCGATTATTTCTTAAACACCTCATGTACTTAATTCTCTGGATTCCACATTGGGGGGGGGGGGATCCATTAGTTAGTTGAGTAGAATATCTTGTCGCAGCCCAATGTTGCATATGTGGGGGGACAGAAATCTGTTGCTTTGTGGTAGAGCACATGCTCCCCAGTTCAGTTTCTAGCATTTCCAGATAGGACTGGGAGAGAAGCCTGCTGGGAGAGCTGCTACCAGTCAGTGTGAATAATAGTTTAATGAATGAATGGTCTGACTTTGTGTAGGCGGTTACCGATGTTCTTATCCAGGGTTGGGCTGACCAGCTGCTAGAATAAAGGGATTCTTACCCAACAGTCTAAGTAAGCCTTGCTAACACTATTGCTTAGGTGGGGAGGAGTCCAGCACAATCCATTTCTCTGATAGGAAAGGAGCCACTTCCTCAAGATTTCATAGCTTGTTTTCTAAACTGCCTTTGCCTTCTGATACTTCCGATACCGTGGCTGAGGCTGTGCCCTTTCATGCAAAGCTGCATTTATGAGCTTGCTATCTGGTAGCTGTACAGACACAATGAATTGTCCACAAGATGGCAGCAAACACTGTACTATTATGTCAGCCATTTAAGTCCTTGTGTTCTACTATACTAGACCCTCCAAGTATCCCTATTTTCCAGGGATGTCCTGGATTTACAAAAGCTGTCCCGGTTTCTGATTTGATCCTGGAATGTCCCCCTTTTCCTTATGATATCCCTATTTTCATTGGAGAAATGTTGGAGGATATGGAGTTTTCTGATTGCCGAGTCATCTGTAGGCAATCCTGTATAGGGAAGTTTTTAAATGCTTAAAGTTTTGTTATGTTTTTATATATGTTAGAAGCTGCTCAGAGTGGCTGGAGCAACCCAGTAAGATGTGTGGGGTATAAACAGTAAAATTAACATTATGGAATTGGACGTCCCTATTTCCATCAGAGAAATGTTGGCGGGTATGCTACACCAGTCTAACAGGTTTTGCTCTTCCAGTGCCCTTTCCTGGGCAGCCACAGTGGAGAAGTGTATGGAACTCCTATAGCAACTAAAATAGGGACACAGTAACATGGACTGAATGAAAGGCTCTAACCAAATTATTTTACTTCATGATGTTTTTGCTCATAGAATATATGTGTGACCCCGTAAATATAGTATGTATTTTCCTTTTGTGTGGTGTTGATAGAGGTGCATCACCCACAGCTTAGCCTTATACAGCTTATTAATTGCGAAGGCTCCATCCTCCCAGAAAGTATGACATAATTTAAGGCCACAGCATGTTCCTTTTCCACCATTCAACCAATGCCTGATGGTAGAAAGAATGGCCAGCGTCCAACTAAATACTTATTCTAGCTCAAGGAGTGTTAGCTGTACAGTGAAACTTCTCTGTCCTCTCTTTTCTCCTCCTCCATCTGTTCCAGGGGTTCCCCCAATCTTCCAGAACAGAATTATGGAGTGCATAAGGAGCATGTGGGGAGTTAAAACTTCCTTGTGGTGGAGAAACTGTTTAGTTGACTACTGTCCAGTGACTTTAAGGCCATTCTTCCTATTCCAACAGTGGAAGGACTTCTAGGCCTGGAGCTGGTACCATTAGACCTCAGCCTCTGTCAGTTAAGAACGGATAAGGCTCAATAGGGCAGCATGGAGGGTGTTAATAAGCAAATGGAATAAGCAATGTCTTAGACTGTCGTTACCCTTTCTTACTGATAAATTTGACAATTTTGTTCTTGTCAGCTTGAAGCTCATCCTTTCCCTACCTTTCTTTTTTTTGGGGGGGGGGGTATACGAAATGCATTTTCCCAGTGACAAAAACCACGTAGTTCTAATGTTTGGGGAAATATTATTACCACAACAGAAACCCAAAGGAAGTAAGATGTTGGGATCAGTCATAGGCACCATCTATGTGGGACCATGGGGGCCCAGGCACCCACAAATTTTCAATGAAGGAGCCAGGCGTGTTAGCATCACGCATGCATGCCAAGGTGATGTTGGCTGATCATCTATAAAGACTTAAATGGGGTAGTTGTCCCCTATATGTGCTCATAGGATAACTTCACAAAAGTGATGGGAGGACTGCAGTATGAAATAATATCCTCCAAATTAGCTTTGTTAAACTGGGGGCTGTTGTGTTATGAATTAAAGCATGCAGAAGAAAGCATGAAATGGAGCATGTCAATCTTGTATGAAGTTGGGTTGTCAAGTAAATATGCAACACTCAAATATCCTTGTTAGTCACTTAGGTTTTGAGTGGGTGGGGACAATTTCCTGGTTTGGAGGCTTTTATTAACATGGCAATATGATTATAATTTTTTATTGATTTTTATTGATTTTGTTTACAAACATGAAACATCAAAAAGCACACCAGTATCTAATGAAAATCAACATCACTGTAAGCAAAACCATCAAGGAACTGCTACTACTAGCCAGGGAGAACCTGGACAAACAGGTGGTGTGTCTTCAATTGTAATCGGAAACACCACCATAGTTGGTGCCTGCCTGATCGCAATAGATATTCACATTTCTTCATTGTTAGGCTCTGTATATTCTGTAACTGTAAGAAAATTGTTGTTGATCAGACTGTTGAGGATAGGCAATGTGTACTAACATGTCTAACATGTCTACGTAAGATCCTTTTGTTATAGAAATAGTTTCCTCCCCTTAGTGCAAAGCTGTAATTTCTATTTTCCCATTCCTCTAGAAGCACAGTGTTTTTGTTGATGGCTAATATCTCTTCTATCAGCTTCTAGGGGCACATTCTGGCCTGATCTTCGTACTGCCCATAATTACTTAGCTCATAACAAGCTCCCCCAGAATGGCACTAGGCTCTTTTGTTCTTTAGAGTTTTTATGAGACAATATCTGTCAAACTAATCTATGGAGATAAATCAAACACACAGCCATGGCTGTTAAAAGCTGTGAGTGGCTTCCTCTCGTAACCACTTATTGTGCCAGTTACAAAGAAAGCATGGAAATATGGGAGTGGGGAGTAGGCAGAAAAGTGTTTTCTAAAGGAAGTATAGGTTTCTTAGGTCCCACCACCCATAGAAAAATCTAAAGCTACCATATTAAAATATTAACACAAAATGCAGATGCTTCTAACAAGAAGAATGTTAAATGCATTTAGTTATCAATCTGCTCCATATATATAGCTATTTGCAAAACAAGATTTCACTCTTAAACTATGGAGGGAAGGGTGTCACAATGCAGTTGGAGTCACTGCAAGACTGGAAATATTGCATACTGCAAACATAATCTTAAATGTGGGTGCTTGAACAGTCTTCCAACGGAAGAATTAAGCATGTGCCCTGAGATTAATAGCATTGGAAGTATATTTTCCACCAGTCCCTGTTTACTCCTCCATGTCTTTGGAAAAATGAGGCACAGTGGAGGTTGCAGTATCTCTATGAAATATGGTTTATTTATACATATTTACATCTGAGTCTACTGTGAAGAGAGTTCCTAGCATTTCACATCACAAGAGAGTCCTTTGTTGCCCTCCTAAGAGCAGCCAGCTCAGATCCACAAGCAGATGAATCAGCTATGCTGCCTGTGCCTCGTGGTGATGGCTTCTTCTTCTTCTTCTGCCCAGCATGGCTTTCTCTTACTTTCTCCATCCATCTTCTTTCCACAAAACCCCTTGCCCAGCAACTCCTTCCCTTCTGTCTCAGACTGCCCACCAAGAATATGTCATTGCCCACTGCAACCCCCATTTGCCCAGACTCAAGGATCGTCCTTTGATGTATTGATCAGCACCTTTGTACTCCTTAATTACTTCCTCGGACGATGCCCTGGTCTGGAAAAGAAACTTGGTCTGTATATTTACACTGATAAATCCAAGGCCTATCATCCCACTTTATTTCTCAAAACAATGATTAAGCCTCAGCACCTAGGAATCTACGAGGAGTCAGGGCACCCAGAAACCTGGGAGAATTAGGGCACCCACAAATCAGTAACAATATAAATGAGCATATGTAATTCTTGTGGACATTTTTGTTATAGACCCATTCCCTGGGGCTTTTGAACTACCTAGCAAAGGCCCTGCCTGACTGCACAAAGCACATTCCTGATGCCCCCCTCTTGCTACAACTGTAACCTCCTTTTTCATATGTTGGCTAGTTTGGCCTTTCTTTCATGCCACACTTGAGGGTGTTGTAATCTGAAACTGCTACCGTGGCTTTGTCACTTCAGTATCAATGGCAAGATCAAAACCAAGAAAACATAGGCTTGCAAGGTCAGGAGATCCCAGACCCAGAGACCCTGAGACCAGGGTTGGCCCTTGGTGATGTCACAGGGTGGGTTCTGGAGATGGAGGTTAATTGGGAGAGGGGAGTGGAGGAGGGCAGGCCCCCCAGAGTGTCTGTGCTGTAATTTGGAACGAGCACCTGCCAGGCTGAAGCTTGCAAGTGGCACGCACAATTTTCTGGTTGTTGTTGTTGCTGGCATTCTATCCTGCTTGGAGAGTCAAGCTTCTCATCTGCCACCTAGGAAAACCTGGAGGTCTTGCAACCCTAGGAATATAGGCAGCTAGCTGCCTTGCTCTGAGTCAGACAATTGCTCCATCTAATTCAGTATTGTCTACACTGACTGGCAGTGGCTCTCCAGTGTTTGAGACAGGAATATTTTCCATCCCTACCTAGAAATGTCAGTGTTTGATCCTGGGAGCTTCTGCACACAAACCAGATGCTCTACCACTAAGCTATAACCCTTATTGAAACTGAAAGAGGTAAATGTGGATCTATTGAGTGGTGTGTGTGTGTGTGTGTGTGTGTGTGTGTGTAGATGTGTTTTCATGAAGATAATAATATCTTAAAGTATCTCAGTTTATGAAGCAGAGTCCCCAAACAGCCAGAAAATAAATGAAATTTTGCAATAATATTTTTCTTTTGGATTTTTTTTTTAAACTCAAGTTAATCAAGAGTTGAGCCGGATAAAAGCACTGGGATTATGCTCTCATTTTTTCCTTGTCTCCTACAATGTCAAAAATCCCATTAAATCCTATTTATACAGATCGTTTTCAGAACTATGTTTACATTAAGTGCGGGGGGAGGGAGGGAGAGAATGGAAAAAAAAGAAATCTCCATCCAGAAATTGCCTGGCAGCGGATGAAAAAGATTCCACTTTGGAATAAGAGCAGTGCAGCAGCACATATGTATACTCATACAGATACATAACAAAGCTGGGAGATATCACCTAAAAAGCAGCCCTCTTCCAGCCTGTTAAGATCCCAAGATGGAAACACTGTCAGTACAGCCAAGCAGATAGATGTTTATTCAATTTGCAACTGCAACCAGAAGCAGCAAAAGGGAAAAAATGCTTGCTGCAGCTTGTGTCTCATTTGCCTTTAATAACCTTCTGTTCCTTCAAGTAAAGCTCTTTCTGAGTTTTTCCACACATCTCCATGTATGGCAAGGATTCCGTGATGGGGCGACACCAATTAATTAGCGGCAGACAATCCTTCGAGGGCTCTGGCTGCATAAAAGTCCAGATTCAAGTGGTCTCTTTATTCCAAGATTGCAGACAAGGCACTTGGAGTTTGTCAACAGACGGCTGGAGCTGGTTGACAGGAAAATCACACAAGCCAAAGGAAAGAAGCGTGTACGGTTACAGTCTTAATGTGAGTCGAGATGATTAGATGGTGGGGTCGCCTTTGAGCCAAAGAACTTGAGTGTAATGGAGAAATGTTAAGATGGCATGAGGTTATACAAATGGTAGCTGAAGCAATGGAATTCTTCAAAAACTTCTCATCCACATAAGTGAATGACCTAGCTAGTGGTCTTGCTAACAGCACTCATATGGAAGCCGAACAGAAATTATGGGGCCTGACAGATATTTTCTAGATCAGATTTCTCCAGGTAAGTTCTTCTCATGTCAGCTGAGACGGAAAGCTCAGTCCCCTGGATTCTGAAGTGCAACTCTGGCAGGGATGAAATCAATCCAGGCTAGCTCAGAAGGCGCTACCCCCCTGGAACAAGGCCGGTGTTTCTACAAATGTGAGCTCTATCCTGAGGGAGCAAACAGAATTAATGTAAAAGCCTGCTGGATCAGGCCAATGGCCAACTAATCCAGCATCCTGTCCTCGCAGGGGCCAATGGGAAGCACAAAAGCAGGACCTACATGTAACAGCACCCGATCCTCCCAACAGGAAATCCTGTAGGCTCTTTAAAAAGCGTTGCTGTCTACGATCAATTCCACACTAGAGCACCGGTGAGGAATTGCTTTTCTGAAGTAAAACTGAGGTTCCACACAGCACTTAATAAAATACTGTACGTGGGTGGGGAAATTGCGCTCATGCAGATGCTGTTTGCAGGGCAGATACAGGGGTGCTGTATATTGGGTCCACACATAGACTCTACCACTCCTAGAGAAAAAGTGATGAAGCAAAACCTTCAATGCAGTATCTGTGCAACAAGTCAGCCTGATTGTTCCTGTTGTTCATTGTTTTTAGCCAGTGAGTAAAATCAGTGCTGTTCAGACACCATGCAATAAAGATCCCTGCAGTCCTAAAGAGCTGCTGTCTCCACCTCCCCTTTCCTGCTTCTGTCTCATTTTCTAGGTATCTGTATCATTTGCCCTTCCTGATTCTCTTGTAGCCAGGTCGCATCTGTCATATGGTCGGTTTATCTGAGATCAGATACTCCCTAGCAGTTATCTTCTGGAAGTACTACAACTATTATTATTTGTTAGACTTATATTATAAGATCATTATAAGATCTCAGGGTGGTCCATAATAAGTGCAGGTAGATCAGAATATTAAAGAATCCACTCCCTGCATGACATTTCTTCTGCTGTCCAGGAGCCAAGGATCAGGCACTTATTAAGGATTCACTGTATAGTAAATTTCACTGTAAATTTACAATTGTATTCATGTCTATGCAGAAATAAATCTCTAGGTTTTAATTACTTTAATTACCGGTTCTTGGTTGCTGTAACTTTGGGAAAGCTACTTTGCTTCCTAGATCAGTGGTTTTAAAACTGCTTTCTTTGAAAGCTTACCAAGGATTCTTAACAGGGCTTCCTTCAAAGATGGTTTGACCACCACTATCCATGTTCCCCATCAATAGACAAGTGCAGGAAAACATTGGGTATGTTTTGAAGAATACACACTCTTCACCTGAGGCAACAAGAAACTCAGCTGCCAATGAATTGTGCACACTGGCTTGTGTGCCTTAGAGCATGCAATGCACAGGGGATCAGTGGCAAGAACTGAAGGGCTCCTCGGCAGATTTGATGCAGAAAATGTTCCCTGAAGGTAGAACATTTGCAAAGGACTTGATCATTCAAGGCACTCCATGACAAAGGGTCATAACTACTCTGGCAACTATCTAGATCAGGCATCCCCAAACTCGGCCCTCCAGCTGTTCTGGGACTACAACTCATCCCTAGCTAAGAGGACCAGTGGTCAGGGATGATGGAAAATGTAGTCCCAAAACAGCTGTTGCGGCTGTAGAGAACAATATGAGAGGGACATGTTTTGTTGTAGCTGGGGCAGATGAAGGGATCCAGTTGTGCTAATGCAGGTGTGCCATGGAGCTTCTTTTGCGCTCCTCCCAGTGGTCATTCTTCCTCTGGTCACTGCTGTGGATACACAACCCATGTATTCATGGTGTAGGTTTTGGTGTGGAACTTTCTTCTGTCTGCTTTCCTTCCACCTCTCAACCAGCTCCGATCCTGTTAACATCTTGAGCGTCTACACTCACACTATGTGCTGTGACATTCAGACCAAGGACCAGTTCTCTGAGGAACCAGACCAGGCTGTCAGGATGGTCCCAGCCTGCAAACATCATTTCTGCTGAGAGATTTCAATGCCAGAGTTGGGGATGATCATCACACGTGGGACAACTGCATAGGCCACTTTGGTATTGGCAGCATGAACAAGAACAGACAGGCTGCCTGAGCTGTACTCGTATCACTGCTTCTGCATCACAAACACATTCTTATCTACCAAGGCAAAACAGCAATTGTCCTGGAGACATCCAAGGTCAGGCCACTGACACCAGCTGGACTTGATTGTCACCAGGCGATTGTCACTGAACTCTGTTCATGTCACACAGAACTACTACAGTGCCGTTGGCGACACAGATCACGCCCTGGTGGCAAGCCAGATCCTTCTCCAGCCCTAGAGGACCTATAGCACAAAGCAGAAAGTGTGACCATGAATCAGCACTGCCAGAACAGCCATGCCTGAACTTTGTGGACACATCTCTGATTCCATCAAACAAGCTCTACTGAACTGCCCCAGAAACAGCATCGAAGCAAGGTGGAACTACATCAAAGAGGCTCTTTATCAGACAATCTCTTATCAGATAGTATCTGTTTTTAGTTACATGGAATATGTTTTGCTTTGGATTAAATGGTTTTATATATGGTGTTTTAATGCTGCAATCCACTCTGGAACCTTAAGGTGAAGAGCGAGTAAACTACAACAACAGCAACAGCATTCAAAATATATGGAGGTCACCAGGTTGGAAAAGGTGCAAAACAGCAGGTTTCAGGTGGGGAGCAACATACTATATTAGCATTAAGGAATAGGATGCCTCTGAGCACATGCTTATCCCAGGAATTTGTTTTCAATCTCATAACTGAGTTCACAGCCCTGGTTTTCCATTTCAAGCTCTCTTCATCTTAATCTAATTTAGAGGGGCGGGAGATCATGCCCTCTTTTCTGTTCCTATTGTTAAACAGTTGGAAGTCAAAATCCTTGCTGATCTGCTGCAAATCAATAAATCAGTAGGCCCAATATACCTTGTGGCCACCCCTGATTTCAGGTGTGCAGTTACCTGTGGCTCATGCACTCTGCTTTGTGAAGATTATTTTTGCTGTTGTATTTTGACACAGCACTATTCCTCTATTCCGGTCATTTTATTAATCCTACATTTTGTTTAGGGCCTTTTAATCTCAGCTAAAGTGGACCAGACTGTCCAGTCCTCAAAACATTTGTGAGCATATCACATCGAAACACATTGAAGTGTGGAAGAGGAAGTGAAATTCACTCTCATCAAGCAAACATCTCAAGCAAATCCAGATACCAGGGGTCCTTTCAGACTAAGTGCTTATTCTGGAATTGTCATTGTTTGTGCATTAACTTGTTACACCACCTTAACATGATGTCATCTTCAAATAATTATTTTCTTTTGATTCCCCCCATGTTGCTTCTGCTTCTATGGGAGCTCATAAATGGCAGTGCAATCTCTGCAGTTGCTCTTGTCTTTTTGAAGAGGGGTCTTTTAGCACAATTATTGCACAATAATAGCTTACTTTTTTAAAAAGTGCTTTTCTGCGAATCTTAAAAATTGGTTTTGAAAAATTGTCAAACAGTCTGCTAATAATAATATCCCCTTCCTTGCCCATTTAGCTGCTGCAACACACCCACTTATATGAAAAAATGATATACAGTGGTACCTCAGATTAAGTACTTAATTCGTTCCAGAGGTCCGTTCTTAACCTGAAACTGTTCTTAACCACTTAACTGAAGACCACTTAAGCTAATGGGGCCTCCTGCTGCTGCCGTGCCGCCGGAGCACGATTTCTGTTCTCATCCTGAAGCAAAGTTCTTAACCTGAAGCACTATTTCTGGGTTAGCGGAGTGTGTAACCTGAAGCGTATGTAACCTGAAGCGTATGTAACCTGAAGCGTATGTAACCCAAGGTACCACTGTATATACACCCCCACTGGCCCATATGTGGTAAGTTAATTTCAGTTCTATGTGTAACTTACAGTGGAAAAGGAAATGCTGGGTGGTGCTAGAATCTGCCAGTCTTGGAATCAGTCTTAAATTTGAGCCAATGAGAACTTAAATCTATTAGGATTAGAGTCAAGACAGAATGCTCCTAATCTGAAGGAAGGGGACAGCATCACAGCGAAAAGCAAAATGTAGTTTAATTTTGACCCAGCCTGTTAACTAAGCTGACCTTTGTCTCTTGTGCCACCTGATGTATTTCTCTTATCTCTTCCATTGCCTCAGAAAACTTCCTCTCTGCCCCTCCTCTTCTCCCAACCACCAAAAGTCCGGTTTCACACACTCTGGCTCCCATCCCTGACACTGCGACCACCCTACATTCGCCATGGCCTATGGAAAGCAGCCAGGTGTAAAAAGAAAGTTGACAGCACACCCCAGAAGTCTTAACTCTGATGTAAAAGAGAAGAATAAATAGGATGGGGGAGTGCACACTTAGAGTGCACACTTGTTAACTGAAGAGCAACACACACACACACACTCTAAATAGAGGAAGGAGGAAAGAGACGGAAAATAGAAGCGGCAACAGCAGGAGCTGCCGGGAGGGAGGGAGTCCCCCTTCTGCAAGATCCATCAATTCTACGGCTGGGTTTTTGTTGTATTTTGTTTTGTGGGATCTGAACTGAAGCTCAGCTGACGAGGGCAAATGGGGGGGGGGGAGGTGAATAAGGGATTTAACCCAATCCAGTGACTCTGAATGGGAGCTTCAAGCTAAATTGAGGGGCCTGAGGCTGTGCAAGTTTGGGGGGGGAGGAATTCTGGGACTTACAAGGGAAAATGGGGCTGGGGGCTGGCAGGGCCCAGAGGATGGGGAGGAAGAGTAAGGACCTGGGGGGGGGGAAGAGGGGGAATTGCACAATAATGGGAAAGGGGAGGCCTGGCTCTGGAGCTCTCGTTTCAAACAATGATTCCCATGTGGTTCTCTTTATCTCTGCCATTCAGGAGTCAATAGAAGGGAGCTTTTTTATTTCAACTTTAAGTATGCAATCTTCCCCCTCCCTCCCCCGATTCCCCCACATCCCTTTCCCCTTCCTACAATAAGAAATCTGGGAGGGATTTTTAACATCCCCTCTCCCCCCCAAAAAAACAAAACCCAGCTTGAAAGAACTTGGGGAACAGTTCAGTCAACAAGTGTTTTCTTTGGTCCAATTTTTTTATTCAATGTGATCAGATGGAACTGAACTTAAGGGTGGCAGAGTTATTTCACCGCCATTGCCACCCACATCCCTCCTCCCCTTCTTCTGTCACATATAGAGGCACTTAATTCTTCAGCACTTGCCCTTCCACCTGCTGCAAGACTTCTCTTACACCAACTTTACACTTGGGTAATGTAGGTGGAGTGGAGGTGTCAGGCTTTTATAAGGGTGCTTCCAGGCCAGGGTTTAATCCTGCAGATTCAGATATTGCCAACAGGTCATTAGCAACAGGTTTTAACTGAGTTTTCTGCAGAAAGAGTAAATCCGGATTAGATTTAATACAATCAAGCGGTATACAAATATCGTGAAATAAATACATAAAATAAAATGGGGACTATGGGTTGGTATTTTGATCCCAACAATGTGGTGCGGACACTGCAAAAAACAGAAACAAAAAAACCTTGCACCTGTAAGAAGCACCAATCTCACAATAAATACTAGACTAGAAGCACCTATAATCTTCAGTGTTTGCCAGATGAAGATTGGTGCTTGTCTCTTGCATTATATTAAGGGCCACTGATATTGCCACGGGAAATTGCTTGCAAAATTTGTATGTTGGTCAAAACTGTGTAGAAATGTGTGTTTATTAGGAGAAATTCATGCTAAAATGCTGGTGAATTTTCATGAGGATTTTTATTTTTAAGCAATCTGTGGAGGACTTAAGATTGGAAAAACGAGAAATGGAGAGAACCAAAACTGGCAGATCCCTCCATTCCTAATGCTTCTCTCAGTCCTCTCCTGACTAGCAGATCATAGAATCATAGAGTTGTAGAGTTGGGAGGGACCCCAAGAGCCATCTAGGCCAACCCCCTGCAATGCAGAATGGAATCTGGCTAGTAGTGGCAGTCACCAGTTTTGATAAGACATCAAATAAACATTTTCCACATATTCATTCCAATTGAGGAAACATTGGTTGGAAGGAGTTCTACCGTCTTTGTGGGTGTCTGCCATTTTTTAAATGTTAGCTGAGCCATCCTGCACTTGAGTGTCAAAATACTCAGCCATCCTCTATACTTTAGAAGTCTAAAAACCTAAGCTTAAGGGTGCATTCAGATATGGGAAATATTGTGTTAGTATTCCTGATTGTAATGCTAGCATTTCTGTCCCATTTGTCTGTCACACTGCAGTTCCTGTTGTGTTATAGAACTATGGCTTTTGGACTGATATGCACTAGTGGGTGTGGTATGATACAACAAATGTCATTGGGCAATGGCACTATTCCCTCACCCTTTCCACACATGCATGCTTATATTTCCACATGATTCCCCGCATGAAAACAGCAGGAAAGAACTGTATGCTGCCCCAAATTTTGTCACTTTATTCCTGCAATATTCCCTGTTAAGGGAGCTGTAAATGGAATTTTTCATGAATAATAATAATAATAATAATAATAATAATATTTATACCCTGCCCATCTCTGGGCAGCTTCCAACAGAATATTAAAAGCACAATGAAACATCAAACATTAAAAACTTCCCTAAGAATGAGCTCTAAACATGCACTATATTCCATTAGTTTTCTGGAAATGGCCTTTACATTGCATGAAAGCTCAAATATAATGTAGAAACTAACAGTTAGGGAAATGAAAAAGACTGCCGTGTGAATGTAGCCTAAAGCTAAGCTTAGAAAAATGTCACAAAGGGATGCAGGAAGCGGAGAACACTGCATTCTACAAAGTATTAGGGGGAAAACCCCTCTCTATCAGTATTTGAAAAGGTGGCACTCCATCCTAGGTACATTTAGATTACATGCTCCAGCATTTGTACCTGCAATCATATAATGTGTATAAGTACTGATTCATATAAACTTTGCTCAGTGAAAGTACAACTATGCACACCCACTTCAAATACATGATTGGCACAATAATTTTGAGTGCTCCAACTACTGGTTGAGGAAGGCAGAGTTGAATTTAGTCCTCTTCCCCAACAGGTAATTTTCATGGTCAAAGGAGCTATTCACAATCTCTTAGGTGCTGCATGCTTGGATGTAATCTAGCACACATAACTCCACACAAAGACTGGAGTTGTGGACACAGTTTGTTTTTTAATCAAACAATTTGCCCATGCAAGATCCCACCCAGCAAGTATTTCCTAGCCGTCAGCAATTTATGAAAAAAATTATCCCATAAATGCCTCAGTGCCTACCCTCCACTGATTTTTCTAGCCCTTCTGAAAATTCAGGGATATAGTGGTAAGTTCCACTAGTCAGGTGTGTGGATAAAATATAAAGTCGCAATAAAGTACTTTAAAAGTGTCTAATCCAGCCACAGTTAAATACTTTCAAGTTCCATTGACCAGTGGGAGAATGTTATCCTTCTGCTGAACTCTTCTATGGAAATCGGTGAGATGTGAAGCTTGATTCTATTAATGTTTGCTCATAGATTTCAAAAGGGCTTACTCACTAGTATGTATGCACATAGCTGCAGTCATGTAGGGTGGCCATTTGTGCACCATCCCAAAAGAGGGCACCGATTTGGATGAAATTTAAATATGCTTATTTATATGTACAGATGCAAATTTAGACATTATTACTATAATTTAAATAGCAATGTATTTTATCATAGTGTGGTTGTATTCAATGTAGCACTAAGGTGAACGTTCATCAGAGCAAGGAATTTTCCTTGCATGTCAGAATGTTCTCTCTCTCTCTCTCTCTCTCTCTCACACACACACACACACACACACACACCACCAAATTTCTTTTGGAGACAGCACTGGGCATGTACTGTGGGGAGGAGGAAACCCCTTGCACTAGCACTAATCCTTGTGTTAGTGCAAAAAGTTAGCTGAATACCACTCACTGTGATCAGGTGACCTGTTTGCTTGCTCTGTCTGTTGCTCAGGTGCTAATTGTTGAAGTGGAACTTCAAAATTCCAGTTCTGCTTTCTTACAGTTCTTTATCTTTAAAGCAGTCTCAGACCAGATAGTCCTTCAACTAGAGGACTACCCTATGTAATGTTGTGCACTTGGATACCCTAATGCCATGTCACCAGGTGCATCTCCACTGATAAAATGAAAGAGTCCTGTGCCCTTTTAATAAAGAGTTATGTGTACCTCAAAAGCTCACAGGCTCCTACACCACCAGTAAAACCTCTTACCAGTAAAAACGACCACCTTATTAATGAACTTTTATGTATCAAGCAGTATATGTCAAGGACACAGAAAAGATCACTGGGATGAAGTAAAACAGTTACAGTTAATCAAGGGAGGCCAAAGGGCAAATTTATGTTGAGGTGAAGCACAAGCTGGGCCTGTAGAAAACATGAGCAACTGGGAGGGATGGCAGAAAGGAAGATGAGTGAAAAATGAGGAACTGCAGAAGCGATATTCACCTAGCACAATGAAAACTAGTTTTCGAAGTGCCCAAACATTATTCTCCCAAAGGACAAAAGATACAAGGCATATTATAGAACCTGTCACTGTAATCAGCCTCAAACTTGTGGGATCTCTGTCTTCAGTCCACTCTTAATTTATCACCTCAAAAGCCATTACAACAGATGGCTGTGGAGGGACACTGAAAGTCTGTCCCAAAGGCGTCAATATTACGGGTACTGAAAAGAGAAGGAGAATTTCTCCCTAGAAGATTAAATTCATCCTCTCTGGGCCCCCTTCGCTCCCTCCTGTTCTTGGCACTAGTCCATACACAGAAACAAAGCCTGATGTATGATAGGGACACACATGTTAGTTACACTCTCGCCTTGAGAAAAAAGCACAATGGGTTGCCTGCACATTTCACACTACGTCACGTGCAAATAGCACTGGCAAATTGAAATTGCTGCTGTGGGAACATTTCACGCTAAATAATATCTTCCATACCCTTCTCCCTCTCTCCTACAATTTGCCGGCTGTCTCTGCAGCCGGCAGTCCCAGGCAATTAGTTACCCACCCCTGTCCCCAAAGCAGGGAGAGCAAGGGCCCTTGACCTCCATTGGTGATATATTTATAATCAGCAATAAAAGTCTCTCAGCTTATCCCTTTTAAAGAAACTTCTGGTATTGAGTGGGGGGAGGTATGGTGGGATTCAGGGTAGTGGTGGTTGGTACTGTTCTAGACTCGTGAAATGGAGTTAATTAAAAGTGGCCACTCTGCCTTTTCATGCCCTGACATTCCTGTCAGCTCCTTCCCCACCCCCACCAGCAGTTTGGAAATCATGTGACTAGTATATTCCCCCTCTCCTCACTCCCTGCAAGCATGCTGTGAGACAAATGTTCCCATCTTCTCATCCCTTCTTCCAGCAAGGAACTCTGCAGTGCAAAAGCCCTGCCATTTTTCTTTCTTTCTTCCTTCCCTCTTCTGCTTGTAGATAGTCTATTGCATATTGTTCAGAAATGAGGAAGACAAGATGAACTTCAAAACAGGTCACTTTAGGTCACTATCTGGATTGATGCCCTTGTACCTTTAACTGGTGCACGGCGAGAGGAAATTCAGCATGTGAAATCTTCCCCATTATTGCAGTTCCATACTGGGGAAAGTTTCAGTGGTGCAACTAAGTAATTTTAGACCTTGGATGCAATCGAGGCCCCTCCCCTTTGGATGACCATGTGTATTACATCAGTTGTGTAGCACACAGATAATATTACCTTTCCTTGCTTTAAAACAGCTTCCACATTCCTACTATACTGGAGCAAAAAAATGCCAATGCTGATTTTTTTTTAAAAAATATATATATATATTGCTGAATATGTGTAATTTTGCATTTTCAACCATCATGACTACAAGCAGGGCTTTTTTTCTGCAAAAAAACTTGACAGAACTCAGTTATGGCAACTCTCAGGTGGGCACCATTGCCATTCTAAGAGAACGAGGGAGGTGTTCATGGCGAGTTCCAGCACCTCTTTTTCTAGAAAAATAACACGGATTCAAAGTATAAAAAAGTTTGCTTCAGCTGCCCTGCTGCTAAACACGTGGCATTTATGTGGCACCATTTTGTTGTATGTAAGTATAATATATTTTTAGAGTGAAAACAGGAAAATGAGCACCTGTAACTATGTATATATATGACCAGCCACCCACCCCAATTGTAAAACATAGGGCAACTCATCTGAATAGTTCTGTTAGTGCAATGTCTTTTAGCTGCACAATGTAACTTACCTGCCCTCTCTTTTGCCTGTGTGGCGTCAGAATCTGTTCTGTGTGTCCCCCCCCCCCCCCGAAGTATATTTTATGGGCTTCTGGGGAGGGCACAGGCATATTTAGGGGAGCGTGACTGGTTCACCCACATTAGGCACTGAGACGAGAGGATGCCAAAGGAGGCACTGCAACAATGATGTGGAATGGAAAGCAAGAGTCAGAGGGCGCCCATTTTTGGCCTTGCACAGCACACCACTGAAATTTGAAAGCCCAAAGTCTGCCACTGGAACAGGTAGAGGAGAGGGTAGGGAAATTCCATTGTGCAGCTAAAAATCCTTGTACTAGTGGAGCTGTTTAGTTCTATTAAATTATACCTAACTGACAGTGCATTCCTGTACAGCTCTTCTCAGAAGTAAGCCCCACTGAGGGCAATGGGATTTGGTCCCAGCAAAAACATAGCAACTCTAGTCTGGATACAACCCACTGACACAATTCCAAGTGATGTTTTAAACATCTTGTCTAGTTTGACCTTTAGATGGCTTTACACAGGGATTAGATAAGCTTGGGGAGCCTAGAACTATCCACAGCTATGTTGGCCACAATTAATAAATTAATTTACAAGACTGTTTACCCTGGTGACTGTAGAATCACAGGAACATTGCCATTCCCTCAGTGGAGTTTTCAAATTACATTCTGTTGCAAAAGGCCCCAGTGCTAAAAAGTGTGCAGAGCTGCAGGTGATCTGTTTTGCTGTGATCTGTGTCCCTCTCTCCTAAAACTTGGAACAGGTAGTTTTGACTTCCCTTTGCTTTTAGGATTAAAAAAGCTTGGAAACTGAGGGAAAGAAACATGATATATCTAGGTGGGTCAGGGTGAGGGGTTTGTGACAAGAGCTCTTTACTAGGTTAGCCACGGTGAAGGAAAATACGAGGCTTTAAAGTACTTTTATTTCAGCAGTGTCGGCTTTCTTGGAGGCTCCTGTACCAAGAGTTCTCACAATTGAGCACAATATGCGTGCGCGCGCACACACACACATGTGTATGGACGTGTGTAGATGGGGGGCAGGGGCAGCCGTTAAAAAGCCTTGCTGAGAAAGGTATTTCTTGTGGAAGAAAAAAGGCAGGCCCCTTGCTCCCTACTGAGACCATTTCTCCTGCTTTGCCGGAGCTGTCAGGCATGAATCCCAGTAGCATTCCGTAACTAATTGACAGTAATGGGGGCCATTGGGAGTCTAAGAATACATGGCATTACCCAGCATGCATTGGAGCAAAGAGGAGGGAGGGAGGCTCAGAGGGCAGCTGTGGGAGAAATAAAGAATGTCTTTTAAACTCTCTCCCCCCCCCCCAATCCCCAAGTTTTGTTACAGAGATAGGGGGTGAGACGACTAAGAGGCAAATGTTATTTCTCTAAAATTACGAAACAATGCATGATGCACACTTCTTGTCTGTCAGCTGCAGTATCTCAGTGTGGGATCCTGGCACCCTAATGAAGAAGCAGATGGGATTTCCATTTAAAGTTAGTGAAATCTGAAGAAAGCATCTCAAACTCATATTCTTTACTCACCCCCCTCCTGTTAAGAACAGTCTATAATGCGGGAGATTCTGCTGACTCCTGTTGAGTCTCTTTTTCTGACAGACCTCACTGGTTGAAAATCCCCTGCAGGTGAATGCCTTTTTCTTCAAACATTAAAAAAAACACCACTCAGATTTGGGCTGGTGGGAGGTGGGGTAGTGAAGGATGACAGAGGTTGCTGGCAGGTTTCCCATGCTCTTATGTCAGTGGATTGTTCCAGCACTGCAAATATTTATTTTGTTTTAATTTTTGGCCATTTTATTCCCAGTTAGCATGTTCTGAAGATTCTTCAAACTATGAATGTAATTTTGAAATGGGTAGCTGAGAAATGTTGTTTTACAAAATACAGTTGAACCTCCATTTGGTTACGTAACTTCGGGATGTGCGTGTGGCAAACCCGGATGTATTTTACCAGGTTTTGTTGTGCGCACATGCGCAGAAGCAGTCCTCAGGTTGCGGAAACCTTGTGATCCGACCGGACCTCCATAACAGATCCCATCCGCAACCCACTGTACTGCTGCTGTTAAAAATATAAAAATGGCTACCATACAATTCACATATACAGATAATTCCTTAGTGTTATTATTTTTTATCTGTCAGTGAGCTCCTCTTTAAACAGTGTTTGAATAGTACCTGAATGAGGGGCAGATAGTTCACCTGAACTATAAGGGTAATCTTGCAAATGCTAAATCTACACAGAATAGCCCAGTTCTTCTGGAAGCTCTCCATTGTCTGAGTTCTTCCTTCCCTTGATTGTTTATTCAATATCAAAATGTCCCAAGTTTTTTCAGCTATTGGTCAATTCTCAAAGACGTAGGTAGTACCATATATTTCCCTATATAACACGCCCCCATGTGTAAGATGACCCCTATTTTTTGGGACCCCAAATTAAGGAAAAGGGGGGAGATTGCCACCAATCGTCTGCCCGCTGGCCACCAGCAGCCGCCAATCACCCGCCCAATTGCCGCCGCTGCTGCCAATCGCCAGCAGTCCTTGCCGCAGCCACCGATCACCTGCCCAATCGCCGCTGACAATCTCCTGCTTGCGGCTGCCACCAATCGCCCGTCCCCCCTCTGCACTATCCGTGTATAAGATGACCCCCAATTTTTAACATTTTATCATTAAAAAATTGTCTTATTTACGGAGAAATACAGTACTTTTCCAAATATTTGCAAACATAATACAGGCAGCTATGAGTAATACTAAAACAATCCCCTCTCTCTTAATCTGATGTTTCATATGTCCTAAAAGCATTGCAATTGGGTCTGTTTGAAGATTACAACCTGTTATCTCTGTAATAATATAATTTGTTTCCAGTGCTTCTTAATTCCATAGCCTTCCCATCATATAATTGTATTTCTACTTTTGCTATAATCTACTCTGTCTCACTCCTGTTTATTGTACCATATCCAGTTTGCGGGTGCCATATAATTTCCTAGTTCTTCTTCCAGTCACCTGGGAAAGGGGAGTACGAAAACTGGCATTTCTATTGTTGCAAAATAATAAGTAATTGGCAAACTCCATATATTTCCATTCTACTTTAGTATGTATCCACAGGATGTAGGAATAGATGAACAGCAAACTGCATACTTTATTTCACTGGTGGGCCTTCTGATGTTGCTGGACTCCAACTCCCAGCAGCCCTGGCCAGCATGGGAAATAGTGAAGGATGCTGGGAGTTGGAGTCCAATGACATATGGAACACT
This sequence comes from Podarcis erhardii, assembly GCF_964252035.2. Classification (NCBI taxonomy): domain Eukaryota; kingdom Metazoa; phylum Chordata; class Lepidosauria; order Squamata; family Lacertidae; genus Podarcis; species Podarcis erhardii. Next base: position 34,306,142 of record NC_138508.1, on the reverse strand, counting down.
GCTTTATTTACACAGCTGCATATTATTATTTTCAGCTGCACATAAATATATATAATTGAAGGACTATATCATCTTCACCTTGCAATATGATGACTGGTAAGGCATTCCATGTCAGGAATAGCTGAGCTAGGCTACTGTGTGTGCATGTGTGTCATTCAAGGTGCACTCTTTTGGAATTTTTCTATGAAAGTGTGGTAACAGATATATTAAGTTAACCCCCAGCTTGACCATCATGATCACTATATGCTGGTAAAATTTGTGTTCCCTCATGGCAGCCTGCTTCACCAGACCTGTGCTGTCATTACACCTTCCATTCTGGAATAAAAGGTGATTGCATACTATTTTTATTTTGGTTTGCTGGTGTGTATGTGGTGACCAAACTTTGCATGCCTGCAGGGGTTCCAACTTAATTAAAATATGGGGGGGCTGCCTAATCGATCACAAGATGCAGAACACACACCCCATTTCAATGGCAATGCCTATTAACTGGGGGGGGGAGGAGCTCTCTTAAATATTTTATTGGGGGGGGCAGAGGGACCTCAACCCCTAGGAGTTGGCTCCTATGCATGCCTGCAGATAGACAGCATGAGTTACTGCAATTTGCTGCTTCAGTGTGGCAATAAAGTACAATTCTTTTGCAGTACAGATAATGATAGCTTCTCCTAAACAACAACAAGAGTGACATACATGCAGAATAAGTTGCGACAAAGAAGCCATACCAGTAAAGACAATTTCTTGACACGAAGTATCCAACTACTATGTAAATACAGCATCTGCTTCTCTAACTTGGCAGCAATTTAAAAAGTAGTCCTCTGAGCTAGGTCTATGTCATATCCCCACAGCCCCTAGGCACAATAAACATTAAATGCTGGATCTGTAGGACTTTTTGTAAAAGGAATAGAGGATATTTCCTGCTAAATTCACACACATGACGCATTCTAAGCATGTAATATTTAGTACTCTTCCTATTCTATGAGCCAGCCAAATTCCACACCTCATGATAGTTCTATTATACCTGCCCTTCAGTTCTTCTTTCTGTTTTGCACCAAGCAGTACCTTAAAGTGGGAAGAACAACTGCCAAAGCAAAGGATGGCCTGCAGAGCTGGGGATGGGAAGCAAGTTTTAAAATAAAAAATGATAAGTGATGAATGGGAACAGCTAATCCCGGGAAACCTTGAGAATATAGAGCAGTGCCTGTGGGGCCTCCCTTTTTTCTTTTCATTTAATTTTCCCCCCTTTTCTTTAATTTCGTTGCAGCACATATAATCAATTATGGCCTGAATCGAGGATAAGGGGTGGGGAAGCACTTCAATTCATAAATCAATTTTATACGGTCATCAGTCAGGTTGTGAATGCAAATACCTCTGTCGGTTTAGGTTATTCAGAATTAATTGACTCCCACCGGGCTGGACTGCAGATGGAGAGGAGCTTTCTCACAAAGTCTCCTTGGGCTCAGCATGGGGGCGGGTAGGCAGTCCTCCTTGTCTCTCCCCCCCCCCACGCACTCTCTTGTATTATACTATAGTATAGAAGGTGGAGGGAGGTAAGTTAGTTGTGTGTGTGAGTGGGGTGCGGGGAGAGATACTTGAAGAAAGAAAGGGATATGCAAAGATTAAAGTGCCTATTGCCTCTTCAGCTCATAGACACTTTTATGTGATTAGAAATGCATTGCTTTCAAGGGTTAGCTTTAAAGCCTTGAGCTTCTCAAGTAAGAAAACAAATAGAAATGCCGAGACCCAGTGTTCAGAGTTTGAGCTAGTCTCATGTCATTAAAGAGCCACTTTCATTTGGCACTTTCACATCTGCGTTACTGTTTCAAAGTCAAGCCAAGGTCAGCAGCAGCCATAAGTCATTGACATCTAGCGTTAGTATGGATGCATGATTCAAAAAAGAGAGAAGTGGACAGAAACCCATCTTAATAGATACCAGAAAGATACAATATTTTTTTAAAAAAAAACTCTATCTACTCCTTAGATCTATGAACAGGGAGGCCTCAGGGTAGTTTCATAAGTACTTTTACCATAGAAAGTTTTGAAGGATTTATGCAAAAAAGAGGTTTTCAAACCATAGTTATGAGACCGCTAGGCATTAAACATGGTGTCACTGCATGTCTAATTCTAAACCATGGTTAACACTAATCAGAAAAAGAGGGAGTATTCACTCTAGGCAAAAGAAGAAAGGGGTAGAAAAAACATTATTTATTGGTCATATTTATATGTTCTGTGTGAATTAGTTTGTATTGATATTTTGTTGACCAGCCTGGAGTTTATTTTATTAATTAATTATATTTACTTAATATTTACTTCATTATTTTCCAAGCCAAGTTGAGGCCAACTTAGCTCAATAAGGGCTTCTGACTGTGTATTAGTATCAAAATATTTAGGCCACCACCACTTAAGGATGGAAATGATTTTTTTTCATATGCTATTCTCTTTGGTACTCAATATGCATCATTACATTGACCTTATTTCTGCTCACAAAATTTAATTCCCTGTAGAGCAGGGCAGGGGAAGCTTTGGCTCACCAGTTGTTACTGGACTACAACTCCCATAATTCCTAACCATAACCTGTGCTGGCTGGGGCTGATGGGAACTGAAGTCCAACAAAACATATGAAGGACCAAAGATTCCCCAGTCCTGCTGTTTAAAGTTCACTGCCATTGAGGGCTATTATTTGGAATTCTGACGTTAAGGCAGGTGTGTGGAATTGGTAACCTTCCAGATGTTGTTGGACCAACCTCTGCACTGCACTTGTTTGCATCCCCCGCTTCCCAATTTCATATGAGAGAGTGGGGGGGAGAGAGCTCTTCTATTCCCCTAATGGACATGTGCAAGTTGGGAGCAGGGCCTGCTGCCATGATGTATGGCCAGGATCCTGCCATGTGTTCTTGGTGTATGTACAGGCGGAGACCATTTCACACAGGCATGTTCTTGGCCACTGCGCACATCAGCAGAGAGTGTGCCCCATTCCGCCATCTTCTGGGTCTAAAAGGATGTGCACATCGGTGATAACGCATCAATTGGACCCACCCAAAATGGCCACTGCTTGTATATGCATCACCACACACTGGCTGGAGATGATAGTAGTTGTTGTCATCCAAATATCAGGAGGGCACCAGGGGAAGAGTGAATTGGACTGGACTAGACTGGGCAGAGAAGGGATATCTCCAATTTCTCAGTTTCTCATTCTTCCATTCATCACATTTCCACATCAGTGGAATTCACACCAGCATTTTAGTGTGAATTTCCCATCATATATACATTTTTGCAAAGCGAGTTCCCATTTTCTATGTTATTTTGCATATTGTATGCTATTTCTAATAATTATCCATTTTTGTGCACACTTTCCCCCAATATATGCATTTTTAATGCATATTGTTTGGCTGGAGAACTGCACTGCATATTTGGGTGAAGTGCAAAATTCGAATAATGGCAGTACTGGAAGTTGGTAAAGAGAGCCTGTGCTGGGTCTGAGAGTGAGCAAGAAGTCAGTGTACTGTAGGCCCCAACAAAGGCCGTGGCAATAACAACACCAGATTCACCACAGAACCTTGGCCATGGTCTACTTCTTCACAGAAATCAGAAGGATGCAATACAGAAGTCTAGCCTTGAGATTAGGGTAACAAGGAACAACATTATTTGGATTAAATCTGAAACAAGAGGTGCCTTCGCTCTCACAAGACAGATATGGTCATGTTGTTTAGTCGTTTAGTCGTGTCCGACTCTTTGTGACCCCATGAACCAGAGCACGCCAGGCACTCCTGTCTTCCACTGCCTCCCACAGTTTGGTCAGACTCATGTTTGTAGCTTCGAGAACACTATCCAACCATCTTGTCCTCTGTCGTCTCCTTCTCCTTGTTTCCTCAATCTTTCCCAACATCAGGGTCTTTTCCAGGGAGTCTTCTCTTCTCATGAGGTGGCCAAAGTATTGGAGCCTCAGCTTCACGATCTGTCCTTCCAGTGAGCACTCAGGGCTGATTTCCTTAAGAATGGATAGGTTTGATCTTCTTGCAGTCCATGGGACTCTCAAGAGTCTCCTCCAGCACCATAATTCAAAAGCATCAATTCTTCGGCGATCAGCCTTCTTTATGGTCCAGCTCTCACTTCCATACATCACTACTGGGAAAACCATGGCTTAAACTATACGGACCTTTGTTGGTAAGGTGATGTCTCAGTCATAGGCTCCGTGGTTTAACCCACAGCGCCACCCGCGTCCCAAGATACGGTCATAGCTACCTCCATAATCTGGTGTATCTAGGCCCAAGTTAATCAAGTTTCTTTACCTCCCCACTTTGCTTCCTGGCTCACTGAGGAGCCAGTGTATCATTTCAGAAAATTCAAATTAGGTTGTAACTACAAACTGAATAGAATTTCTTCCTCCCTAGCATCCATTTAGCCCTACTGGCTTCTGCAGGCCTCCACAGAATTTCCCATACCATTTGTTAAATGTGCCAGCAGGCAGAGGTACTGCTGGTGGGGTTTCCACTGACAGTAGCCCACAGAAAGTTCCAAAATGGGGAGGAGATTATCTAGCCGGGGATCTTATGGATCCCAAGCCATTCCCACTGCCATGAATGGATGGCAACAATCCTGACCTGGGCCTAAACACTGGCATAGAGATTTACCCCCCACTTTCCACTCAGGCATGAGAGATGGGTCTGCTCCACTGCTCCACCATGTTACACTGCTGTCCAGCAAGGGTTTGGCTTGCCCCACCTGGATACATTAACAGAGGTACTGACTTACAGGAACCATTTAGTATTGTTGTTTTGCAGTAGGGCAAATGCCAGTCTAGATTAGTAGGAAGGCATGTCCCTTTAAGTTCCACCTCTGCCATTTCCCCAGCATGGAGATGAACTGATGAGTAAGGGAGTGCCTCCATATCTTCTCATGGAGCCAGTAAGCCTCATAGGAGCAAGGCTAATAAGACTTTGAGAGCCCCTTGGTATATTGCACTGCGTGACTTTCCAAAGCTGTGTCTTCAACAACAGATTGCTCTCCAGACATTAGCAGGAGGTGATGTTTATTGCCATGCTGTGAAAAGCTTTACATGCTGACTTCTGGAGACCAGCCTGCTAGTAAAGGCACAAGAGTAGGCTGGTTTTGATCTGGTCACTTTTCCAGCGCTGCCTGCACGTTCATTGACGTGAAGTTTTGGCAGAATTTCTTGTCAAAGACAAAAACACATGCTTACGCAGGCGCGCACAAGTGCTAAAAGAGCAATTATAGGGAGGCAAGTTCATCACAAACACATGCAAATACACATTCTCGCACAATAACATCAACGGAAACCCCAACGTGCACTTTCCCATAGTGCAAATTCAAATATTAAATAGCAGCAGCAGCAGCAGCAAACAAGAACAATGAAATAAAAAGAAGTGCTTGGCTCTAGGGGTGACCAGATATTCCATAAAAGACCTTCATTTCAGCGCTACACAACAGCTCCGTAAAATAAACTCTGCAGTTCTTCAATGGTCTTTTGTTTTGAAACGTTGCTCTGGCAGCCCTCCTGACATGGCTCCAAAGCTGTGGTAGGTTTATGAGTAGGATGGAAAAGGGTTGAGAGGGACGTGTGTTCCAATATCTGTTTTACACACACTGAGCCAGGTTTTCTCCCCCACCCACACTTTCTTTTTAAAAAGTCTACTGGACTCGGGACTGCTCATTAAGGATGGGCCTAATTAGGCTGCCCTGTGCGCTTCACAGGACTCCAGACCACGGCAGTTTGGCAATAACAGAAAACCTGTTATTTTACAACCCTGGAGCGGGGACAGCTTTGTGGTGTGCTTCCCGGAAGGAAGCAAATGATAAGAAACCTGGAGAAAATGGGACGGAGAGAACACTTTCCTTTTTAATTTGGCCCTTTCCAAAGTTTCTCTTACACCCCCCACTCCCCACCCCACCCCTCAGCCTCAACACACACACACACACACACACACACACACAGTACTGATGAAAGGACAGTGAAATGGTTTTCTCTGAGATTTTCAAAGGCTTCGTTTCTTTTAAATAAATTAAGAGCAGAAGCTTTCAGCACCAAACATGGATCTTGCAAAGCTCATGTTGTTCTCCCTCGCAAAAAGGAAAAGCAATGGTTGTTAACAGATCGCGTTATGTTATGCCATTTTGTCATTTACACCACCTGCTCTTGAAGAAATATTCTGTTGGCAAGAAGGCCCCTTTAACCAGATTGTTAAACAGGCTGTGCGTTGTCTTGTAGGAAGGTGTTCCAAGTTTAATTTGATTAAACCAAAGCAAGACGATTTTAAATAATACCGGGAAGTAAAGCAAACAGAAACAAAAAGCATCTAGTTGTTGATGGTGAGGAAATTTTTGGCATTGCAAGTTTGTGCTTGGGGGAGGGGAATAATTCCATTTGCTGTTACTTTTAAAGAGGTAGAAAGGGGCAAACTGACAGACACTTTGAAGAAGGGGAAAGAAGCTGAAAGATGCTAGGAAAAGCTTATCATATCATATATGCCTGTGTGGAATCTTGCCCCCAGCTAGCTACTGTAGTTTGCAAGAACAGCACAGTCTAAACATGCACGCCATAATAAATTGGTGGTGCCCAGCCTCTTTTGGCAAGTGTGCTGCAAATCAACTCTAAAATATGACACAGGGCAACTATTGTGCGCACTGCAGTACATTTGCAGCTCCCTTTCCATTGGGCGTGGTTTTGCCTCTAGTCTGCCTTGTCTACACATGCAGTGGGATGAGGTAGTAAGCGTGCGGGGGAGATAAATGGACTGTACCCTTTCTGATAGCAGTGTGAGGGTCAATTTTTTAATGCACTTGTGAATTAAAATCTCCATGCAGTCAGAAAGCTAGCACAACATGTAATATTCTACACTAGAACCACTCTCCCTGATGTGTTAGCTCTCCATTTGTAATGAGGTTTGTGCTGTTTTGTTTTTTAACGTGGAGGAAGCACTGCCTGTTCTCTCCCTGTTCTCTTGCCCTCCCGCCTGAAATTAGGCCTGGGCCACAGTATGTTTTTACTGTGCTTTGCCCAAAACCACCCTGTGAGCTTCGTAGGCAAGAGTTTTGAATGCAGATTTTTCACTTCCAAAATCAGCACAGTACATTTATTCTGGCCGAATGCTGCATAAAATGAGAAGGGAGCTTAGCTGATTCTCAGGGACAGAATGGTCTCTTTGACATTGCTGGATTAAGCAGTAGGCTCAAGCCACAATCCTACACATTTACCTGGCAGTAAGTCATAATGAACTTAAGGGGTCCAGCCTTTGAGTAGATATGTATAGGATTGCACTTCCAGTCTCTGGTCCTGTCCACTGGAAATGACTATGTGCTGGATAGGATAGTCTAAACGGCCACTAGGTGCTAACCACTACCTTGTACCAGTGGAAGCAAAGGGTTTTGTTTCCACAGACTCAGTGGTACCTGAGCATGAGACATGGAAACCCAGGGTGGTATCCAGCCAAAGAGTTCCAATAGCACAAGGAGTTTTAGCTGTGCAAAAGAACTTCCTCAGTCTCTCCTCTCTCAATGCACCTGGTGCGCTCCCCATAAATCTGCTCTGAAGGGTTGCAGGGAAATCTGGAACAATTTAGGGGGTGCTAGATGATGCATAGGGAGAAGGGAAGTTCCATTGTACAGTTAAAACTCTTAGCGCTAGTTGGACATCACCAACTGGCACTTTATCTACACCAGAATATGTGGATGATCTTATTTTGATACTGAGATGGGTAACCTGTGGCTCTCCACATGCTATCAGACTCTTCCATCAGCCGTGACCAGCATGGTCAGAGATAATAGGAGTTGTCAGTGGAGGTGGGGCTACTGGGGCTCTGCTCTCCTGCTGAAAATGCCAAGCAGTTTAAAAAATCTTCCTCCTTCAGATCTCAAAACCACACTCTTCCCTCCCCCCCCCCCCATTTTATACTTCCTTAAATTTACAGAGGCATTTCTGTCAATCTCCTATGCTCTGGCTAGTGAGATTTCTGCACCATTCAGCCAATCCTAATCCAAAATGGCAAAGAGGTCCCTCCCCTGTGTCTCTTAAACTGAAAAAAACCATGTGACTGATTGGACTGCCTGAATTTCAGCCCTACAAAGAGGGCTCCCACTCCAGCTGTTGTTGTGAGGGCTATCCAGCACAGCCAGTACAGCAGATATGAAAGGAGTCAGGACCGCTTCAAGAATAACCTCATATGATAGCCTTGGAGTATATCAGAATCATACATTGGTTGTGAACATGCCCAGAGCTATTTCCCTAAAGGCCAGCTTTTTTCACAGGTTTCCTACTTCGAAGAGCTTTTTCTGTTTAGTTTAGTGGTTTTTGTGTGACCTTGAGGGAGAGAGGGAGAGAAGTGTTTTGGATAATGAAACGTTAAATTGAGTTTTGGTTGGAGGAAAACTGTCTGCAACTAGAAGCAAGTTTCCTCACATTTCAAAAGTTTTTGTATGTTTATTTAGATTTTTTGCAACAGATGTGTAAACAATACATGAATTCAAAAGCTTATGTCATGTGGAATGGCTTCATTTCTAAATAAGAGGTATGGAGTCAATCTTGTCTAAGAATTATACTTGGGCCCTCTTACACAGAAGCTCTTCCACTGTCCATCGATGTGAAGAAAATAATTGGGGTTTTTTTGTGAGGTGTCAATGGTACTCTGCACATGTCTAATAGCACACTTTCTGTCCAAGTCCTATTGTGATGAAAGCAGCGTGGTTAGAAACTGCAGTCCTACTAAGTCAATATGTTATCACCCCCAACTGGGAGTTGTAGTCCACTGTTGTTTGAATGACCTATCACTGTTTTAATGGCTAAAAACTGGATAATCATATTTGATGTAGTAATGTGGCCTGTGGGCATTGTGTTGTTTAGTCATGTCCGACTCTTCATGACCCCATAGACCAGAGCACGCCAGGCACTCCTGTCTTCCACTGTCTCCCGCAGTTTGGTCAGACTCATGTTTGTAGCTTCGAGAACACTATCCAACCATCTTGTCCTCTGTTGTCCCCTTCTCCTTGTGCCCTCAATCTTTCCCAACATCAGGGTCTTTTCCAGGGAGTCTTCTCTTCTCATGAGGTGGCCAAAGTATTGGAGCCTCAGCTTCACGATCTGTCCTTCCAGTGAGCACTCAGGGCTAATTTCCTTCAGAATGGATGTGTTTGATCTTCTTGCAGTCCATGGGACTCTCAAGAGTCTCCTCCAGCACCATAATTCAAAAGCATCAATTCTTCGGCGATCAGCCTTCTTTATGGTCCAGCTCTCATTTCCATACATCACTACTGGGAAAACCATGGCTTTAACTATAGGGACCTTTGTTGGCAAGGTGATGTCTCTGCTTTTTAAGATGCTGTCTAGATTTCCCATCGCCTTTCTCCCAAGGAGCAGGCGTCTTTTAATTTCGTGACTGCTGTTACCATCTGCAGTGATCATGGAGCCCAAGAAAGTAAAATCCCTCACTGCCTCCATTTCTTCCCCTTCTATTTGCCAGGAGGTGATGGGCCCAGTGGCCATGATCTTCGTTTTTTGGATGTTGAGCTTCAGACCATATTTTGCGCTCTCCTCTTTCACCTTCATTAAAAGGTTCTTTAATTCCTCCTCACTTTCTGCCATCAAGGTTGTGTCATCTGCATATCTGAGGTTGTTGATATTTCTTCCGGCAATCTTAATTCCGGCTTGGGATTCATCCAGCCCAGCCTTTCACATGATGAATTCCGCATATAAGTTAAATAAGCAGGGAGACAATATACAGCCTTGCCGTACTCCTTTCCCAATTTTGAACCAATCAGTTGTTCCATATCCAGTTCTAACTATAGCTTCTTGTCCCACATAGAGATTTCTCAGGAGACAGATGAGGTGATCAGGCACTCCCATTTCTTTAAGAACTTGCCATAGTTTGCTGTGGTTGACACAGTCAAAGGCTTTTGCATAGTCAATGAAGCAAAAGTAGATGTCTTTCTGGAACTCTCTAGCTTTCTCCATAATCCAGCGCATGGTCTCTGGTTCCTCTGCCTCTTCTAAATCCAGCTTGCACTTCTGGGAGTTCTCGGTCCATATACTGCTTGAGCCTTCCTTGTAGAATTTTAAGCATAACTTTGCTAGCGTGTGAAATGAGTGCAATTGTGTGGTAGTTGGAGCATTCTTTGGCACTGCCCTTCTTTGGGATTGGGATGTAGACTGATCTTCTCCAATCCTCTGGCCACTGCTGAGTTTTCCAAACTTGTTGGCATATTCAGTGTAGCACCTTAACAGCATCATCTTTTAAAATTTTAAGTAGTTCAGCTGGAATACCATCACTTCCACTGGGCTTGTTATTTGCAGTGCTTTCTAAGGCCCATTTGACTTCACTCTCCAGGATGTCTAGCTCAAGGTCAGCAACCACACTACCCTGGGGTGTACAAGCCACCCATATCTTTCTGGTATAATTTCTCTGTGTATTCTTGCCACCTCTTCTTGATGCCTTCTGCTTCTGTTAGGTCCTTAGCACTTTTGTCCTTTATTATGGTAATCTTTGTACGAAATGTCCCTTTCATATCTCCAATTTTCTTGAACAGATCTCTGGTTCTTCCCATTCTGTTGTTTTCCTCTATATCTTTGCATTGCTCGTTTAAGAAGGCCTTCTTGTCTCTCCTTGCTATTTTTTGGAAATCTGCATTCAGTTTCCTGTATCTTTCACTATCTCCCTCGCATTTTGCTTGCCTTCTCTCCTCCGCTATTTGTAAGGCCTCGTTGGACAGCCACTTTGCTTTCTTGCATTTCCTTTTCATTGGGATATTTTTCGTTGCTGCTTCCTGTATAATGTTGCAAGCCTCCATCCATAGTTCTTCAGACACTCTGTCCACCAAATCTAAATCCTTAAACCTGTTCCTCACTTCCACTGTGTATTCATAAGGGATTTGACTTAGATTGTATCTTACCGGCCCAGTGGTTTTTCCTACTTTCTTCAGTTTAAGCTTGAATTTTGTTATAAGAAGCTGATGATCTGAGCCACAGTCCGCTCCAGGTCTTGTTTTTGCTGACAGTATAGAGCTTCTCCATCTTTGGCTGCAGAGAATATATGATCAATCTGATTTTGATGCTGCCCATCTGGTGATGTCCATATCTAGAGTCGTCTCTTGTGTTGTTGGAAAAGAGTGTTTCTGATGACCAGCTTGTTCTCTTGGCAGAACTCTATTAGCTTTTGCCCTGCTTCGTTTTGAACTCCAAGGCCAAACTTGCCAGTTGTTCCTTTTATCTCTTGACTCCCTACTTTAGCATTCCAATCCCCTATAATGGGAAGAACATCCTTCTTTGGTGTCAGTTCTATAAGGTGTTGTAAGTCTTCATAGAATTGGTCAATTTCAGTTTCTTTGGCACCAGTGGTTGGTGCATAAACTTGGATTACTGTGATGTTAAAAGGTCTGCCTTGGATTCGTATCGAGATCATTCTATCATTTTTGAGATTGCATCCCAATACAGCTTTTGCCACTCTTTTGTTGACAATGAGGGCCACTCCATTTCTTACGGGATTCTTGCCCACAGTAGTAGATATGATGGTCATCCGAACTGAATTCGCCCATTCCCGTCCATTTTAGTTCACTGATGCCCAGGATGTCAATATTTATTCTTGCCATCTCATTTTTGACCACATCCAACTTACCAAGGTTCATGGTTCTTACATTCCAGGTTCCTATGCAACATTTTTCTTTACAGCATTGGACTTTCCTTTCACGTCCAGGCATATCCGCAACTGAGCGTCCTTTCGGCTTTGGCCCAGCCGCTTCATCAGCTCTGAATCTACTTGTACTTGTCCTCTGCTCTTCCTCAGTAGCATGTTGGATGCCTTCTGACCTGAGGGGCTCATCTTCCAGTGTCATAACTTTTATATGCCCTTTGTCTTTGTCCATGGAGTTTTCTTGGCAGGGATACTGGAGTGGCTTGCCGGTTCCTGCTCCAGGTGGATCACGTTTGGTCAAAACTCTCCACTATGACCTGTCCATCTTGGGTGGCCCTGCACGGCATAGCTCATAGCTTCTCCGAGTTATTCAAGCACCTTTGCCATGGCAAGGCAGTGAACCATGAAGGGGCTGTGGGCATTAGGAAGTGATTATCCTCCAGCTCAGAATGGTTTGTGCCTTTTACTTTGTATTGCAGCATGACCTACTTCAGGCATAGGCAAACTCGGCCCTCCAGATGTTTTGGGACTACAACTCTCATCATCCCTAGCTAACAGGACCAGTGGTCAGGGATGATGGGAGCTGTAGTCCCAAAACATCTGGTGGGCCGAGTTTGCCTATGCCTGACCTACTTGCTTGAGGGCTCTCATCTTGCTTTAGCAGACTACAGTATTTATTTCCCCATCAGTGCTTGTAATGAACCTTGATTATTACTGTTCTGTATCTGTGGAAAACACTATACCTAGATCCTATCATTATCTCCTTTTATGTGGCCCAAACTCTCTACAGCACTTAGGTAGTGTAGGGGAAGCTGTTGCAGAGTATATTCTTCATTTTATTCCAAGGAAGACAGACATGGCTGTAAGGTTTCCACAGGTTTCTTTTACTTATAATGATCAGCCATTATAGTAGGATTGCATGATTTCAACCATTCGTGGCTGGTTGAAATTGTACAAGTTAAATCCAAGCAATGTAGAGAGCTTAAAAACTCTTTTTTGCACCAGGTCGACCCGGCGCATAAAGAGCTTTAAAGCTCTCTGACTTGCTTGGAGGGAACGGCCTACTCCATATGTCAGTTCTGGGGTGCTTGTATGAGATCTAATGGGGCCATCCAAGTTCCCACGAGATCTTGCATGAGCATCCTTAGCCTCCCAGAGCTTGTGCTGAGCAGGCCTTACCCAGCAAGCAAGGCAGAGAGCTTTAAAACTCTTTTTGCACCAGGTCTGCTTGGGTTGTCTGAATGAAAAAGCTTTTAAGCTCTCCGCCTTGCTTACTGAGGGCACACACTGGTTCTGGAAGTACAAGGGGTTCTCTCCTACTCCCTTTCACCTGCTAGCCGCAAGGGCAGCTCCCAAGGTTTTTGTTATTGTTAGGAATGCTGGCAGTAAATCACATGGTGTAAGTTGGTGTTAACTATTAGCAAGAACATGATCTGCACAGACTTGGAGTGTCAGGTCTAATGAGCACAGTAACTCATCCCTGGGAGGTGTTGCCTCATGGACCAGTCACCAAGACTGAAAGTCCACAGATCCTCACAGCCGTCAAAGTTCCCTTCTTTCCAGCTCCCTTCTTTCAAAGTAATCAGAAACTCTGTCTGTAAAAACTTTTTAGAGTGGAGTTAAAATCAGTCTGGCGGGGATTCAGTTTGTGGGGGCTGATTGGAGAGGGAGGAGCAAGCTCTCCGAGATTCTTGCGTTGGTTCAGAACTGATGCAGCTTTGGGGAAAGCACTGCCCATTTGCGCTTGCTTGTTTGCTGCCTGCCCAATCTATACTACAAAAGACACTACAATTCTCCAGTGTTCACCCATCCACAAATAAGTTGACCCTGCAAAGTGGTCCTGGACTTCCTTCAGCTTGGGGAGCTTGCACTGAGCCACACACACATAAGCACAATGTCAGAGGAGACAGACAAGCCACACACACATAAGCACAATGTCAGAGAAGACAGACAAGCAGAAACAGGTAGTCTGGAATGTAATCTTCTATTGAGAGAAAAGCAATTTATGCCGGTTTCCAAATGTACTGGTTGGAACTGGTTAATGAAAATAAGCATAGTGCCAAGGGAAAATTTGCAATATGGCTCAAAGCAGAGTCCGCTGAGAACATGGCAGCAGTTTGAAAAGAAACCCAAATCACTTGTGCTTTGTTTCCCGCACCTTGCCCATTCTGTGTACCATATCTGTGAAAGGACAAAAAATGTTATTTTTATGTTTGCTTGGCAAAGTATCCATTATAGTGGCAGCTAAAGTTAGTTTGCAAAGCCAGAATTTTCTCTCCCGGTGTTTGGAAACACAATAACGTCTGCCAACTTACTCTGAAGGAGTCTCTCTCTCTCTCTCTCTCTGCTTCAGAGAGCCAGTTGGCCCTGGAACATCTGGCAGATTTGACTGAATAATTGGACCGAGAAGAAGGCCACACAGTGCCAACAGCAACAGAATGCCCTGGGGCCAGAAAGAGAGCGAATGTCATTGAATGTGGGGAAGAAAAGAGAGAGAAGTCTCCTCAGAGAAACTGCTCATTTCTCTCTGCTGATTTTGAGTCACAAGTACAAAACAGAAAATGCATACAGGGTTCTTACAAACCACTTGATGTGGATGTGAGACCTTTACCAGGCACAGATGTTGTTGTTCTGAAGGCTTACTTAGAAAATAAAATGTAATTTACTGTACTGTAGGCCATGCAAGTGAAGTGCATGTCCAAATCCCTTTTTCTTTCTTTCTTTTGAGCTTGCAGCTAAATACGTGAAAAGGTTAAACACCTAATTAAATGTGGAAAACTAGTTTGACCACTGATCTGTAGGAAAAGTGATTTAAGCTGCAATCTTCAAACCGCTTTAGTTTAAATAGTCCCAAAGAGGTCACTGGAGTTAAGTAGTTTGATGACCACAGTCTTAGCAACATAAGTGAAAGTATTAATGGAGCAACTGTCAGAACTACAAAACCACCCACACTCATATTTGCCATGCTTGTATGATGTGGTTGGTAGCAGGGTAACCGAATGCCAGAGAGGATGGGGCCCCTTAAACCATTAATGGTTGTGTGGTAGGGAGAATTTTGACAAGTGCAGCTTGTCATGCAGGGATGAGAAAAGCACCACCTCTTGAAATTAAAAATTGAGGGTGGTCAAATGCAAAGCGTCTCTATCTGATTAGCAGCAGCACATCTGCTGATCACTGGGAGCACTTCCAGGCAACCTATTTATTGATAATTCATCCCACTTTCTTTCCACAAGTTTGCAGGAAGGTTAGATGATGCCAGCTATTTATTGTGATGAAGTTATATGGCATCACATAAAGCCAGTGTTATTTCACACTTTCCAGTGCATTTCCATCACTTTCCTTATGGCTAAAAGTCCAGGTTTGTTGCTCAAGAGCAGAGATGGGTGAATCCGTCAATTTCAATTTCTCTTAAATTCAGCTCTCCACATTTCCACATCGTTTTGTGACTTTTTCTGACTCCACATGAAAATACATCAGCATTTGATGGAAATCTCTCCCAATACATATATTTTTGCAAGCAATTTTCTCTGATGTGTTTTGTATGATAAATTTTAATGCACATTTTACCTAGCATATGCATTTTTATACACATTACTTGGTTGGAGAACTGCACTGCAGAATTCAGAGACGTGCAGCTTTCAACGGATAACTGTGCTACAGATTGCATATTGTTTTAGCAACTATGAATTAGGTAGGCTCACCGTTAAATGTGATCTGAGTCAAATCTCTTCCCCAACCCTACCCAAGAGTTCCAAATCAGCTTGAAATTGTGCAACCTGAATTTGCTGGTATGTGATTGAATCCTGCCTGAAAATAGAGACAGTCTGGAAGTTCCCTGGGACTCTTGAGTTTGGTTCTGGGTCAGGAATGTAGTCATTTGTAGTTGGGAATGGTACTGGAGTGGGGATTCCAATGGAATTGTGTAAAAAGGCTGAAGGAGATGGGGCACTGGCGACCATCTAATATTGTTGTGGTATTACCTTTATGTGGTGGTGCAGAAGGGAAGACAGTAGTATGCTGGGTGGAGCAGTAGCTTTGATTTGAACCACACTGGGAACTGTGTAAGAAATAAAGCCAACTCTGTAAAATGAAAATACATTTTCAGGACTTGGAATCTGGTTGAAGTCTTCCTGAGCTTTGGTTTCTCTTCAGTCCCTTTGCCCATATTATTTAGTGGTGGATTTTGAAAGGACACTCTGAGGTTTAACTCCCCAGTAGATTCAGTGAAAGCTATAGGAAGATGGTCCATTTGAAGCTTTCACCTGAAATTGATGGGTCACCAACTTGGATGCCTTTAAAAGAGGATTAGACAAATTCCTTGAGGGTAATGCCATCAGTGGATACTAGCCATGAAGGGTATCATTGGGAGCTGTTTGCAACCACAATATTAGAAGCTCAGCTTGAAGGTATACCATGGATGAAGAAAGGTACCACCAGGGCCAAGAGGAACCCTGCATGGTTAAGAAGCAGAGTTAAAGATGCTATTAAAGGTGAGAAACTGTCCTGTGCAAACTGAAGTCTTGTCCAAACGTGGAAAACAAATACCACACTGGGAATCATTAGGAAACAGATTGAAAATGAAACTGACAATATCAGAACGCCATTGCACAAGTCTATGGTGCAACCACTCTTAGAAAACTGTGTACAGGCAACACACAATTTTCACTGGAGTTGTGTTCTGGATTATCACTTGCGATGGTGGAGTGCGCACTACACCCCATTATGCCTCCGCTTCCATTCCACCCCTTTTTTCGGCCACTTCCAGGTTACTGCAAGGTGTGCATGCACAGTCAAGTGTCAATTGGACATGCCTGAATCAGTTGCTGCCTGTACAGATCTGGTCACCTCACCTTATATAAACCAGAAGGAATGTCCATTCTTTTGTAGCCACTAGTATATAGTCCACACTATACTCTAAAAAGCCTGGACAAAGACCAGAATAGCCAGATCAAAACTTTTATGTGTACAAATTTTAGTATGGTTTGGTAGAAAGAAGTGAGGAAAGGAGGAAGAGGAAACAGAAAGCATAGGTACCAGATCTCTAAGTTTTATGGGATGGGAGGTGGGGTTGAACTTTTCTGAGTTTAGTAAAAATCCATTCTAGCCTCTTACAAATGTCATATCAATATTGATCTTCAGTAGTAGCCTCTCATATGCCTTTTTCATGTCTTGACCTGTCTAAATAAATGGTGTTATTTTAAGCAGGAGCAGTCGAGCATTTGCTGGATATCCTCCTTCCTCTGCCCCCCTTCAATTCATTCTGCTTCAGTTTCCCCTCCCATACCACTTTTCTTTATACAGTGGGATTAATCCATCAAGTCAAATGGGGGGGGGGTAAAGGAGGGTAATGATAGTGCACTCCAGTGAGCATTGGAGAGGCCCCCATTCATGGGTCAACAAAACCAGGGAAGAAGCTTGGACTTAATCAGCTAAGGAGTGCTCCGGCATGGCAGACAATTAACATCAAAGACTCGGGGAAAGGGTGAAAAGTGAAAGAAAAGCTTGGAAATCCAATTCCTTTTTATTTTTTAAAAATGGGAGGGAGCCTAAGAAAAAAGTAAACATATGGGTGATTGGTTAGTAGAGATTACCTTGTAGGCTTGTAAAGGGCAAAATATAAAGATCAAAACTATGGTAGGTAAGAAGGTAGGAATTTGAAGTGATCACCTGCCCATTTTGAAATACATGCATGATCAGGTTGCTTTCCCCCTATCCAAGCTGCTATGATATTATTATTATTATTATTTATTATTATTTTAAATGGCTCTGTGCAATCTACATATATTTGAATTAATTACAGTATGTAAATAGCAATCACTCCTTATCCCTCAGCAGCAATGGCTGTTTTTAGGATGCATTCTAGTCTTTGGATTGTAAACTGTTTTAACTGATTTTAAATGGTATTTTTCTATTGCTGTAACCTACCCTGGGGCCTTCTAGTGAAGGGTAGGTAAGGGTGGGTAAGATATCTAAATAATGATCCATAATCATAACAGAGCTATCCAGTGCTATTTTTGTAGAAAAAGAGGTACTGGAACTCACCATGAATGCCCCTCATTATTCTCTTATAATGACAATGGCGCCCAACTGAGAGGTGCTGGAACTGAGTTCCGGTGAGTTCCGGCTGAAAAAAGCCCTGGAACTACCGGTACCTGTGTTAAAACCACCCTCCCTATTAAGATAATCTTCTCTCATTAAGAAAAATAGTCTCTTCTCCAAGTCCTCCAAATCACAGAAGTTAAGTCAATAGTGACTCGGGATTGGACCTTTTCTATTGGTAACACTCTGCTTATGTCACATTCTCCCCAAGAAGGCAAAAGTACTATTTTTTAAAATTATTATTTGTACTGATCTTTTTGATCTTTCTGCCTTTTCTAGGGTGGGTCTTTCCCACAGTTTTTGTAAGACTGATGCTGTTCTGCCGCTCTTTTAATAACTTAAATTTTATTATTTTCTTTTTTTCTGTTTTTAATTTTTTTATTGGAGTTTTATTTACAACATAACACAACCCCCCCACCTCCAATACACATTAAATGTGAACATAACATACTGTGAACATAACATACAACAATACAAACAACCAAATACAAACAACCTTTATCCTGTATCTGGCCTCCCTCTTATAAACTGAGTCCTTTATGAATAATTATTAAGATTTTTCTAATTATAACTTAAATATCCACAAAGTCTCCTGCAGACATTAATCGAAACAAGTCCAGGTATGAATTTTAGGGCACTGTTTTGTGAAGTATTCTCTGCATTTCCCCCGTGCTTTTTGATACTCTTGTCAAGTGTGATCTCTAATTGCCTCTGTTAATCTAGCCAGTTTAATATACTCTAACAGTTTGTGTTGCTATTCCTTTTTTGTTGGCACAGTTTCTTTTTTCCAGTTTTTAGCAATTGGGATCCTTGCCGCTCTTGTGGCATAGAGAAATATTTTCTGATCTTCTCTTGCTATGCCTGTGCCTTTATGGCATAGGCAAATTTTATTATTTTCAATCATGTCTGATGTTCTGAATGTCTTTTTATTTGGACCGAAGAGCTAAGTCGAAAATGTTTTAGGAAAATAAATAAATACAGGGTTGCATTCTAATTTGATTAGGGAAACTGGTATTTGGATACAGTGTGAGTTTTTGAAGGAACAAGTTATGCAGGAAAGACGTCTTACTGGAAATGGTGGAATTTCTATGTACCCCAGCTTTAAGCCCTTTCCTGTATGGTTTTTCATTTGCGTTTCTTTAAAACTAGCACAGTACACAGACAGCACACTGCACGGCCATATATCTGGGTAGACACTCAGTTACTGCTTAAAACCTATCTTAGTCTAAAGGGAGGTGGTTAAATTTTATTACTTAAATTTACAATGCAACAAAAAGGCTCACATTAATCCTGATATATGTGAACAGATCTCTGGATTCCAGTGGTTGCCTCCATCTACTGCTGTTATCCGCTGCTGCTGGTTCGAAATGCTTTCTTCTGGATTCTATTTAAACGGCATAGCCTTTTTGGATAGTTGGGATTGGTGAGGTCACCTGTTTGTTCCTGCAGTGGCGTAGCGTGGGTTGTCAGCACCGGGGGCAAGGCAAGTAATTTGCGCCCCCTAACCCGTGGATTTGCGCGCCCTAACCCTAACCCCCAGATGTTGCGCCCGGTGCGGCCGGCCCCCCCTGCACCCCCCACGCTACGCCACTGTGTTCCTGCTAAGTTTCATCACATAGTACAAATTTGCATTGTAGGCAGCAGTCCTGTACATACTTCCCAAATCTGAGAGTAAGCCCAGTTGAATTCAGTGGGCCTTGCTTCTGAGTGGACATGCATTGTAAGTTATCCAAACTTAACATATGTGGATATGCAGGTTTTAGGGAGAGGGGACTGAACTATTTCCCCTGTTCTTGGTCCATTTAATGTTTTTTGGGGTCCGTTTCTAGGAATGAAGTTTTTGTTCCCTAATTTGTCTGGATGGTAGTGAGAGATACTACCTGCACAGAAAGTGACAAACTGAAAAAGCCCAGTTTTGTTTTATTTGGGTGGGGAGTGCCCAGGGTGGGGGGGAGGTGCTATGGAGCAGGACAGGATTTCATGAATCTTTACAAGGAGTCTTTTATCCCTTAACTGGCCTCACATAATTTCTGGGCTCTTTTATATACCTCTGGAGCACCACTAAGAAACATTACACTGCCAGTGTAATTTACAGCCTTCTGAGCTACAAGGGAACTGAACTGAAACATATTTGCAGGGGAGTTTGCAGCTGCCATTTCCCCATTTTTAGCTTCACACTGTTCTCTCTTCTAGCGCAAATTACGTTTTTGTTCTAATTTGAGTGGTTAGGGGTTTGATGGCTCATCAGTTCATTCATTTAATATATTTATATACTGCTTAATACGTAGGACAGTTTCTAAGCAGTTTACAAATAACTAATACTATATTGTAGCAATTAGACAGAGAAACCGTCAGTGTGTTGAATGTTGAACAAAGCTACAACACAATGCAACAAAGCAATAAAATGTCCCCAGATGAAAACATAGCAATGTAGTTTGGATGTGCTGGAGCTGATGGGAGTTGTAGTCCAGCGAACATTAGGAGGGTACCAGGTTGTCTACCCTGGATTACAGCATGCAGTCAGAGCCATTTTGACATTTTACTACGCAAAGTAGGCTATTCTGCTGCCAGTCTCCCACCTTCCCCTCTGTTTTGTTCTGTGTAAGCTCACATCAGATTTCCACAATAAACACATGAACCAGTGTAACTTCATGGCTAAAGGGGTAATTTTATTTTGCAAAAATGGAAGGAAGCAAATTATAAAGCATTCTCTGTTACACAGCGCTGTACAGCTAGTAGAATGTGTGTGTGATCCGTTTTTTGTTTTAAAGAGAGAAACCATTGCCCACAACTAAAGTGGATGACTTTTCCACAAGTCTTTTGTTATTGAAAGTGGGGTACAATTAATCAAGGGGACTTACTGTCAAGAAACCTGGAGTAATCTTACGCAAACACCACAGTCAAATCCCCAGGACTCAAAAATGAAGAGGAGGAGGAAGGATATCTCAGAGGTAAAATAAATTATGTGAGGGAAGCCTTAGTGCAGATGTTCCTCAGTTCAAACCCTGTAAGAACAACAGAACTGAGTGATCACTCTGAAAGCAGAAAGGCTGCAGCCTGCATAGTCCTGTTTGGCTCAGAACATTCCCCGCCCTGTAGTTCCATCCCTCCCCTGCACGCACAAAACTCAGAAGAATTTAAGCATTGCAAACCTATTTAACTTTTATTACGCCAGCAAATTCTAAATTCTTTTTTAAAATTTACCTTCTGAGGCTTTTGGTAGATCATCAATCTTTACTTCCATTTAAAATGAGGATAGTGCTACAGAGTCAGTGCTTGGACATCAGTGCCCCAAACAGATACACAAGCACACATGGCAATAATTAAGCTGCTTCCCCATGTTGCAGTTTGACATCTCTGGTGATATGTGTGTGAGAGTATGTGCCAAGCCAAGTGTACAAGGCCATTCCTTGGACTTTCTCCACCTCATTGCCATCTTGAGATCCAAGTATATCTTCAGACTTCAGCGCTTTCCCCACTATCAAACACCTTGAGCCGTATGATAATCAGAAGAGGCCTGGTTGGCAGTGAGTCATGACAGGGCCTTCTTGGTAGTGGTTTCCCATGTGTAACGCCCTCCCTAGTGAGAGGTGTCAGTCTTCCTCATTAACTTTTAGGAGATTTTAGTAATAATTATAATAGTAATAATAGTCCTGGCAGGTGCCAGTTGAACAGAAAATACCCATTCTTGCATATCCACCCATCTGTGGTATCTGTAGGGCTTCTGTGAAATAAGGAGGAGGTATTGGCATGTTCAGGGGAACCCCAAAGTTTTCAGAAATAGTTTATAAAATCTTTAGGTGGGGAGCCCTAAGTGTGTAAAAAGCCACAAAATAGCCCAATGCAGACTGAGAATACTTAGTGGCCACAGGTGCTGAATACTTGTTGTGGGAGACAGATGGAAATACTAGGTGGACTAGAACAGAATCATAAAATCACAGAATCCTAGAATTGTAGAGTTGGAAGGGACCCCGAGGGTCATCTAGTCAACATCTTGCAATGCAGGAATCACAACTAACACATCTATGACACATGGCCATCCAACCTCTGCTTTTAAAAACCTCCTGAGGGACACTGTTCCACTCCCAATCAGTGCTTACTGTCAGAAAGTTATTGATGTTTAGTTGGAATCTCCTTTCTTGAAACTTGAATCTATTGGTACAGGTCCTAGCCCCCAGAGCAGGAGAAAACAAGCTTACTCCATCTTCCATGTGACAGCCCTTTACATATTTGTAGGTGGCTGTCAAATCTCCTCTCCGTCTTCTCTTTTCCAGGCTAATCATACTCAGCTCCTTCAACTGTTCATCACAAGGCTTGGTTTCCAGACCCTTGATCATCTTGGTTGCCCTCCTCTGCACATGTTCCAGCTTGTCAATTTCCTCCTCCTTCACACTACACATTTAAAGCACTTCTGCCTATCCTTGGCTGCTGCTTTTCTATTCCTTGGCCCTGTCTGAATCTTAAAGTCTGTGGTGTTTCTGTCTGCCTTTACGTCTCCCTCTTCTCACTGGCCAGGATCAGATTTCATTCGGTAAATGAATCATAGTCTAGTGGAAACTCCCTATGAGCTCTGCCAACAATTGCAAAGTTGATGAAAGAACTATTTTTCAGCCAGAGTTTTGAGGAGTTTCTATTGGCTCAGTCCACTCTAGGCAAAGGCTGTCTCTTGAGCTGAGACCTATGGCTTCACAGTTTGCAGAGAAGTGTGTTTAAATTCCCAAAAGCGATCCAGTTGTGGTTTAGGCAGTGCAGGTTGCTAGCATTTACTAAGGAGAATGACACCTGCCAATGTATCTAATATCGTCACCAGGAGCTTTGTATCTCCTGGTTGTTATTCCAGGTAGTCGCACCTTTGATATTTCTAAAAATGCTGCATTTGTTTCTCTGTTTTGTTCCACAGCATCTGATATAAAGGTCCATACTGCCTCTGATTCTGGAGATAGTGCATAGCCATCCTGGCTAGTATTTTATTTTGTCAGCCCTTTGTCCTCCAACATTCAGATTCATTCAATGACCCTGGCATCTAGTATTGCAAGACAGGGTGAATAATCTAGCCACTTGGTTCACTTCAGTCATGCCCCTCGTTTTACCGTTTCTTTAAACTAAAAACGCCCAAATGTAACCTCTTCTCATAGGAAACATCCAAACATTGGATTTGCACAACTTCTAGTGTTAGGTGAGAGAAAAAACTTCCCCCTATCCACTTTCTTCACAGCATGCATAATTTTATACTCCTCATTCGTTTACTCACCATTTCTCTGAACTATATAAAAAAACCCAAACCTTGTCACCTTTCCTCATTTGGGACACGCTCCATCCATCTGCCCATTTCGGAATTTTTTTTTTACCATATCCTTTTTGAGGTGAGATGAGCAGAACTATACAGAGGATTCCAAGTGTGCTTGTACCATAGATTTGAATAATTGTAATATAATATTAGCAGGTTTATTTTCAGTCCCTTTTCTAATGATTCCTAGTGTGGCATTTGTATTTTTTTTAAAAATCTTACTTAAGGTATCTGCTATGGCCCCAAGGTGTTGCTCCTGGGAAGTCACTGCCAGTTTAGACCCAATGAGGCCTCAAAATGCATTACTTTACACTTGCTTTCATTGAACTGCCCTTGCCATTTTACTGCCCATTCACCTAGTGTGAAAAGATCCTTTCATGGCTCTTCACAACCACTTTTTGATTTAGCTTACTGAACAATTTGGTTTCATCAGCAACTTGGCTACCTGCCTGCTCACCCTTAATTCTGTTGTTGTTGTTGTTGTACACCGCTGTGTGATCTTTAGATGAAGGGCAGTACTGTATATAAATTTAATAAATACAGTAACAACAACTCTAGATAATTTATGATCTATATAAAAAGCACAGGTCCCAACATCAATCCCCAGGGAGCTCCACTTTGACATCCCTCTATTGGGAGACTTGTCCATTTATTCATACTCCCTACTTCCTATTCCTTACCTAAAACAAAACAAATTCCTTCCAGTAGCACCTTAAAGACCAACTAAGTCAGTTCTTGGTATGAGCTTTCGTGTGCATGCACACTTCTTCAGATACCAAAGTGTGCATGCACACTTCTTCAGATACCAAAGTGTGCATGCACACGAAAGCTCATACCAAGAACTGACTTAGTTGGTCTTTAAGGTGCTACTGGAAGGAATTTGTTTTGTTTTGACTATGGCAGACCAACACGGCTACCTATCTGTAACTATTCCTTACCTAGTTACCTCCATGACTACTAGTCTGACACTCCAGCCACTATGCCACGCTGGCTCTCTACAGTACGAAGGCTAACAATTTCTGCAAGTTAAGTAATTGTTGCATGCAAAAAGGAGGGGAAAGTAGTCCTAAACATTAAGATGTTTTCTGTGGCCGTCTTCTGGAAAGGCAACCGTAGCACCAGAAAACAGAGGAGTGGAAGGGGACCTCATTTTTAACAGTGAGGTTTCTGGGACGCTGCTAGATCTTTTTGGTCATTGTGAGGCCTTGCAAGATTGGGTAGGAATGTATGAAGAAAACAGCACCTCTGGCATGCAACAACATTTCCTTCCTCCATTCCACGTAAAATTTTCTTTGCATTGCTGTGCATCCGCAGCACATACAACCTGCCACAGTCCCACCAACAAGTTTCTAGCATTCTATGCGCAGAGACAGCAAGAGAAAATTAGTTGTCTCCCATAATTCAGGGAACCATTTGTTTATTATTTGCCCTTGTATTTTTAGCCCCGCCCTTTACCAAATGGCCCTAGGGCAAGTTGCAAAAATGTAACAAGTAAAAACAAATAAATTTTACATTGAAACGATAAAATAAAACCACAAAGCAACTTAATGACAGAATAACAGAAAAGCAATGCAGTGCTGTGCAGAAGGAAGGAAGACATCCGTTCAACTAAAGATCTGGATAGAGCGCTTAGAAAACCACCTTTATGGAACAAATGGGCTTACATTATGGGGTGGAGGTAGGGAAACGACACAACAAAATATTGGGTCATTTGACCTCAATGGGCAGTTTTACTTGAGTAGGATTTGTTTCCATTTCCAAGCATGATCATTTAGGAAGGATTAATGTGCTTGACTGGGGATCCTTCCTTCATGTACAGGTGAAAGAACATGCAGTATTATCATAGTCTAGGCCAGGGGAAAGCTCATGGATCTTGGCCCTTTCCATGAGCTTGAAGGTGGTGTACAATGTGGTACAGTGGGACCTCGGGTTAAATACTTAATTCGTTCCGGAGGTCCATACTTAACCTGAAACTGTTCTTAACCTGAATCACCCCTTTAGCTAATGGGGCCTCCTGCTGCTGCTGCGCCGCTGGAGCACAATTTCTGTTCTCATCCTAAAGCAAAGTTCTTAACCTGAAGCACTATTTCTGGGTTAGCGGAGTCTGTAACCTGAAGCGTATGTAACCTGAAGCGTATGTAACCTGAGGTACCACTGTACTTTAGAGGTGGAGAACGTGTGGCAACTGATATCCATGAGCCCTCAAGCACCTGGATCTTGCCTAGTTACTACACAAAACTCCATTGTACGATCCAGACATCTATCTGGATTAAGAAAGATATTGCCCAGACTCAAGTAAACATTATGGTATATTAAATAAGATGTTTGCGGGTTGCCTTACTTTATGTAGGAAATATTCTTCTCCAGTGCATATTATATATTATTGTTGGTTTATTAATCACCTTCTAAACTAACATCTCAAGGTGATGCACTCTACAGTTAATTAAAAACACTTAACAACAAGGAGACACTTGGGGTGAAGTCCTATTTATCCAGCTGGGGAAACCTGTATGTCTTGATTGTCTTGATTGAAAAAGTGTATCAGTGTACATTTACTAGTGTACCTGCATCACTTATCACTATCTCTTCCTGTTTTTGCCCTTCCTAATCTAGCACATTTTCCGTCTTTCCCTTGTGCCTGTGTGTCTCCTCTGTTGCTTCTCTGTCTTGTCTGACTGTATTTCCTGCCTTGCAAGGATTCAGAATTCCATCCAGCCAACTTGGCTTTCCTTTCTGCTGCCGTGTATGCAAAATGGAACGATGAATGCAAGTGATTGATTAAAGAAAGAAAAAAGAGAAAGAGAAAGAAAATGCTTTAGGCCCAGGTTTGCTGCTTCCACCCCCCTTAAAAGGCCTCTTTTTTTCAGCTTGGCTCCAAGAAAATTATCTCCAGTAGTTCAAGCCAGCAGAGGCCCTGCATGGGCCCAGTGTTCATAAAGCCCAGGTGTGTTATAGCTCTGCATGGCTGTCAGCCTTAGAACATGAGCCTCCCTTAGAGCAATGTACTCCCTGCCAAGTGATCGGAAAGAACCGTGGAGGGCCAGCCAGGGCAGGTGTCGGATTTCTGCCTGCAGAAAGGAATGAAGTTGTGCCGTCTGAAATCCCACAACTTGGGAGAGCCACAAACCTTATCAGGATTCAGATTCTGGCTGCGATAGTTTTCCTTTATTGAACTTTCTCTCTCTTCCCCCACCCTTTCTTCCCCCCTCTCATCTGTTTTCTTTGACACTAGTCCCAGGACCACTGCCAAATCTCAGATCCATTAGTGAGGTGCCTTGCTGACTGAAGCACAAATCAGGATGGATCCAAACGCAATTAGCAGCTGCTAGCACCTCATCTGGAAGGCATTAGCTTGGATTAGGGGTGAGGGGAGAGAAAAGAGGGAGCGACTGGAGATGCCAAACTGAATAAATGCTAGCTTATTTTGATCATATTTTGAAACACTCTCCTTGCAGCCAGTGACGCACATAGAGGTGGCAATGTAAGCAGGCAGGGATGGAAACGTGCAGGGTAGGATAGAATGGTTGTGCCAACTTGCCAGCTCCTTTTAGATGCTTTAGAACCCACATGCTCTTTTGAATGATGATTACGAAGTAAGATGGTGCTGATGATGAGGCGATATGAAAGCCACAGTTGTGAAGGGCAATTTTGGAGCAGCAAATTTTAGCCCCATTTTGTCCCAAAATGTCAACCTTGAGCCCTAATGTTGGCAGCTCCAGCCTCCTGTGGCGAAAGGAACAAGAGAACTATCTCCAAGGCAACATGCAGGTAAACTTGACACATTATTCTCACAGATAAAAGAGAAGGAATTGGTCCCGGAGCTTGTCATCCAAAGTCAATTCACATCATCACCACCACCACTTAAATTCCTTAAACCAAGCGAGACCCTGTATCCCTCCAGAAACTGTTGTACTCCAACTCACATCAGCCTGACTCAGCATGGCCAATAGGGATGAAGGGAGTTGTAGGCCAACATCAGAAGACCTACAGATTCCCCAGCCCTGATTTATAGGGTTTTTTGGGGGGTAAGAATTGGGCTTGGACCTTTTAAGCAGCACGGGACTAGCCTCCCTTGCTGTATAGAGTATCCTTAACAGGAAACACAGTGTTATTGGAAGACATTTGTAACTTCTGATTGCTTTGCAATCTATTATGTTACCATACCCTCCAACATGGTGAGCCAAAACCGGGACATGCATCTTCCTTTCTGTGCTCCCATGCGAGTCACATGATCAGCATGAGATGATGGTAAAAGGTCATGCTCTTAAAGGTAAAGGTAAAGGGACCCCTGACCATTAGGTCCAGTCGTGACCTACTCTGGGGTTGCGGCGCTCATCTCGCTTTATTGGCTGAGGGAGCCAGCGTACAGCTTCCGGGTCATGTGGCCAGCATGACTAAACCACTTCTAGCGAACCAGAGCAGTGCACAGAAACGCCGTTTACCTTCCCACCAGAGCGGTACCTATTTATCTACTTGCCAGGTACCAGAGCGGTACCTATTTATCCACTTGCACTTTGACATGCTTCCGAACTGCTAGGTTGGCAGGAGCAGGGACGGAACAACAGGAGCTCACCCCATCCCAGGGATTTGATCCACCAACATTCTGATTGGTGGCAAGTCCTAGGCTCTGTGGTTTAACCCACAATGCCACCCGCGTCCCTGTCATGCTCTTATGGTGCCCCAAAACATGAGTTTGGGCCACTGCACAAGATCACAGCCTTGGAAAAAGCCCTGAATGCACAATATCACAACACCCAAAATGGCCACTGTTCTCTCAAAAGGGAGGGGGCAGGGGAGATCTCTGTTTTTCCGAGACACTTGTGTGGTATGTATTACTTTATATGATATGAGTTGTTTATTTTAAATGCTAAAAAAGAGAGGAAACACATCACCTCCCTAAAGAGGACATAAAACTTGCAAATTTAGAATGAGTTACTGTAATAGAAATACAGAGCATCTCACTGTAGTGAGGTGATTGTGACCAGGTGACCTGAGTGCTTGCTCAGTCCAAGTGCTGTTGATGGGCAGCTTCAAGGCCCCTGATCTGTCTCTTCTTATGCTTCTTTTTCTTTAAACTGGGCTTGGACTGGATATTTCCTTCAGATAGGGGATAGTAAAGGTAAAGGTACCCCTGCCCGTACGGGCCAGTCTTGCCAGACTCTAGGGTTGTGCGCTCATCTCACTCTATAGGCCGGGAGCCAGCGCTGTCCGCAGACACTTCCGGGTCATGTGGCCAGCGTGACAAGCTGCATCTGGCGAGCCAGCGCAGCACACGGAACGCCGTTTACCTTCCCGCTGGTAAGCGGTCCCTATTTATCTACTTGCACCCGGAGCTGCTTTCGAACTGCTAGGTTGGCAGGCGCTGGGACCGAACGACGGGAGCGCACCCTGCCGCGGGGATTTTAACCGCCGACCATACGATCGGTAAGTCCTAGGCCCTGAGGTTTTACCCACAGCGCCACCCGCGTCCCAGATAGGGGATAGTCCTCAGTAAATCAGGACCCATGGCCACCCTACTGAGGAGTGAGAGGCCACAGCCTGAGAGAGAGTTACAAAACCTTTAATAAAACTTAACATTGGTTTAGAGAGAGTGGCACTGTGAACGATCCCAAAATCGGGAAGCATGTAGACTGGAAGAATAAACATGACGACCCTAACTTAATAAAGTGAGGCATCCCTGCCAGGGAAAAATCAGTTTTCCCATTCTGTGGTGCATATTGATTTTAAGGGGCTCGCAGCTAACCTAGGCCCAGACATTCCCAGCAGGAGAGATTGCAATTAAAAACATTGGCAGTGGGTGGCACAAGGCTAATCCCAGCTCACACCAATTTTTGCAGAAGGCAAAGCTGCGTGTCATCCAGAATTGTGAACTTTGCCAAGTCAGTGAGAACTTTGCTGTGAATACTAGTTTCGGCTCCAAGCAACACAGGAAATGTGTATGTGGACTGTCTGTGTTGGTGGTACAGTAGCAAGTTTCTTAGCTTTTTAAACATTTTTTTTATGAAAAGATTTTTTTTTCATTACTCTTGTAGGAATTGAAGCTGCTTATACAGGTAATCAGTGTCTGCATTCTCCTACAGAGGAAGATCAGTATCTTTTCTGAGTACTGCCACATGTGATCTACAAATAGGAACACTCCTGGTGGGTCTCAATGATGCTAGTAAATTGAAGCAGCTGCCATAGATGTTGGGGTTGCGGGAAATGAGAGTTCAGGGTTTACCATAGGGATCAAAGACCTGCTTTTGGATATATTCAGAATTAAGCTTCAAAAAAGCAATGCATTCAAAGTGCATTTGCTTTGGTGACTTGCTCTTGAGGAGTAATCATGAGGAATAATCACACATGGACACAACTTAGGGAAGATCTACAACATCACCAGCATACCTCTCTTCTCCCGGGATTTGTCTAAACCGGGGCATTATCATACAAAGAAGTTCAGATATTTTATGTCTGCAATTGGCACATGATATTCCACCCACTACTGTTTTTTTCACTTACCATATACATTGCTATTACAGTGCTTGTTGTTGATAACACTGGGTGGAGCCTTGCAGAAAATATCCTGAATATGTTGTGTACTCATCTCCTGCTTAAAGGATTCAACTGTAGTTTGCTTGTTCTTTAAAAAAAAAAGATTATTTTTTACACAGTTGTGATTTGACAGAACTGTGTGAGATCTACATAATGAAAACAAATTGGGGTTGCTTAGTGCTCTCACTCTCTCTGTGTGTGCGTCCTCTGAATTTTCTGTAAATTAACATAATTCCATTCTCCCACACTTCTCCAATTGATGTCCAACTTCAATTAAAGCACTTTAAAGCACCTTGGAATCCAGATGTGTTATACCTGCAAAACTTATTTTAGCACTAAGTAAAAGACTACTTTTTAAAAAAATAAACAGAGTAATAAAATGGCTCCCACCACCAGAGTTAACAGTGAATGTGTGCTGAGGTTCAAACGAGCACACCCACTACAGCTGTGCAACACTAACTGGTATGAACAGAACATAGTGGGGTGTTCACATAAAGAAAGCCCAATATTCTCAATAGTGTGGAAAGTAGATTGCAATTCTGCTTGCATCATAAAAAAGGAAGAGCAAATAGGGAGTGGTGCTAGGAGCCACTTATTTAGAAGCTGTCAGGCTTCACGTTGTTGATAAACAAAACCATTGCAACTGCCACCAGAATGCCATGAGAGCTGATGTGGTGTGTGGTGGTTAAAGTGTTGGATACGGCTTTATAGCAGGCATAGGCAAACTCGGCCTTCCAGATGTTCTGGGACTACAACTCCCATCTTTCCTAGCTAACAGGACCAGTGATCAGGGATGATGGGAGTTGTAGTCCCAAAACATCTGGAGGACTGAGTTTGCCTATGCCTGATTTATAGGACCCATAGGAACATGCCGTTAGCAAAGTCACTTAAATTGTTTTGGTGCTGTTTTAGAACGATGCCTCAGACACTGCAGCAGGAGCTAATTTATGGAAGAATGCTAGCAGGAGTCTTGTTCTCTTTTTCATTTTATAAGATATTCTTGCCAATCCCAGTCTGTACACAGCAGTGGAATTTCTTCAGAATTGTGAAGGAGAATGATGGCCTAAATAAGCATTGGTTGCTGAGCTACTGGACTCAACATCAAGAAGGAAGAGCATTTGTTTTGGGTGGTCCAGGTCAGTAAAAAGTTGGAGCAATGAGATGAAATGAAATGAAGCAGAGTAAAATGTAGGCAGAATATCAGAAGTTTCTTAAAATTAGCTCCAGGAAAGAAATGTTTGTTAAAAGTTTTGAAGACTGTCCATTCAATATTGTGGGCCCCAGCCTGTGACTGATATCTCCTTCCTGACTGACGTTAGACTGGCGCCTTTCTTGCTGAACTTCAGGCACATGGCAAAAACTCTTATTCCAGCAGGCATTTTAAGGTAATGTTTGGTTTGATGATGACGTTTTATTATTTTATTTGCTATAGGGTTTATTTTTATATATATTGCTTAGAAATGTAATTAAGCAATATATAAAGGTCTTAAGCAGGACATTTGATTCTTCTGCTTGCTTTGAGATGGAGGCCCATATAGCGCTTTAGAGATGAACCCAGTGGGTGGTATAGCCAGGAACATATTACTTCATTTCATACCCATGTAACAAAACATGTGTCCTTAAAATATAGGTAGACTGTTGAACCAACAACTTTACCTGTCGCTGTCTAAGAGGCAAAAGACATGCAGTTATATCTGATGGGCTTGCTCATCCTCTTGTGGTTGTGGTTTTTATATATGGATTTAGAACAAGAGCCCGACTTATCCCAAAAACTCATGAAAGGTTACTGTTAACATGCCCCTCAAAGCTATGTTTCTGCCTGTCCGAAAGGCTTTATTGTAGCTAACAGCAATGCTTTCTTCTGGGGGTACTCATGGGTACTCAGTACCAGCACTGCCCCAGAAGAAGAGCACTGGCTAACAGGATTGCTGAAAGGTGCTGTCCATGTTGAGGGGGAATCAAGCAGGCAGGGGCCATGTTAGATCAACATCTTAGCTAGCCTAGCCATGCAATCCACCTGCTGTCCCTTTTTTTTTTTTTGGCTATGTACCACACTGATTTCAAGTTTAACTTCTTCATCCCAGAAGAGCCAGGACAGTGAGTGTTCCTAATGTTATGGGGGAGAAGGATAATACTACATGGAGGTGCTGGTTGACTTAGAGCCTGGTGCTGTGGGACAAGTAGGGACAAGGAAGAAATTTTATTCAGTTCACATTTAAGGGTGCATCTATCAAATTAACACTTTCCGGAATAGTGCACAAACTGAAAATTGAAATTCTCACTTCTCATATTTTTGCAGGGCAGTTCTCTGCCTAAGTAGTTTTACAGAAATGCATATATGAAGGCAAATGCAAAATGCAGAAACTGCTTTGAGGTGTGTTTTTTCTACGATCAAAACGTATATAAATTTTATGAAACAAATTTTTATGAAACAAATAAACAGATCTGTTAGTGAAAATAACATACAAAATGCTTTATAATAGGGAAAACTGCTTTGCAAAAATGTGTATGTTCGGCAACAGTACATACAAAAATATGTATATCAGGAGAAATTGCACTAAAACGTTGGTAAATTTTCACAAGGACTTTTTTTTTTTTAAAAAAAAAAAGACTGTAAACTTACATGGGTATGTGGAGAATTGAACTTAAAATTGAAAAATGATAAGCCAAGAGAAACCCAAATGGACAGATTCAACCAAGAGAGTCAACAGCTAAAAACAGGACGAAGTAAATACTTCCCACATTAAATGCGGGAGGGGGAAAATCATAGCTCAATGGTAGAGCACATACTTTCAGTGCAACAGATTTCGGGTGCAATCCCTGGTATTTCCAGTTGAAAGGGTCAATGAAATGCCTCAGCCCAAGGCCCTAGAGAACTAATGCCAGTCAGAAAAAGCATAACTGAGCTAAACGGATAGTCTTGCCTGATATAAGGTAAATATTCCGTATTTCAATAGTGACAAATACTAGGACCACTAAGGCCGAAATCCTGAACACACTTTTAGAATAAATATGCAAACAAAAGAAGAGCCCTGCCAGATCAAACCAAAGGCCCATCTAGCCCAGCAGTCTGTTCATACAATAGCCAGCCAGATGCCAACTAGATGCCAATGAAAAACCCACAAGCAGGACCCAAGCACAACCCAAGTCTGTAAGGGGTATTTTACAGGGAGAGGTTGTGGTTGTGAAGGATAAAATGTCTTCCATCAGTGAAGTATCTGTAATGCAAAGCAGCCTTCCACGAGTAGGTAAAATCTGGCATACTTGATGTAATGAAGTGGGAACATGATCAGCCAGAAAAGACAAAGAAAGGGGGAAGGGAGAGTCAACTTGAAGATGAACTAAGGAAGCTGGCAAGTCTCTTTCATCTCATAGTCCGAGGGTTTGCTAAACCCATTAACATACTTGCATGAACCCCTCCCTAGCAACTAAGCAGAGAAGAGACAATTTGGTTCACTTCTGCTGAGGCAATGTGGCGGACAGGAGCAATGGGATTTGGTCTGACCTAGCAATTTTGTAGGTCACCATGCAGTCCATGGAATGTTTTGCGTTGCAGGGAAAGAAAGAGGCAGGTGTTTTTTTGTTTTGTTTTTTTGAAAAAGAAAGATTTCTTTCTTCTTTGAGGTGGGCTGAGGGGACTTAAAACACTGTGGAGATTTCCTGACATGCTCATTGCGGTGCCTCCCATAGCTCTAAGTGCGGTAACCAGTGCATAGGTTGGTTGGTGGGAGATTTGTCCCCACCACCACCCCACATGATTTCTGGGGGATTCCTGACAGAAGTCATCAAGGCTGCCTTTTATCAAAGCTATACACTTTAGTAAGTCTGTTATTGCTCACACACAATGTGCTTCATGTCGGATTAATCCAACTATGATTCACACTCAGGATGTGAGTAGAAGGAGGGCAAGACAAGTTGAAAAGATTAGGAAAGTTAAACAATCTCACATCTTGAAAATGGAATTTATGTTTTAAAATATAAACTTTAGAAGCAAAGAAACATTGAGCCTGCATCGTTCAAATTTCAAGTTTGTTAAGCTGCAAAAAAAGGGAGGAGCACTGATCATAGCAACAAAGACAAACAGAAGCAAATAAATACATTATGAAGTCATTGAACATGATAGACAAGGGCCAGTTAAAATGGCCATTCTTAACTGTGGTGGACTGTCTTTCTTTCTTTCCAGATTGTATTTTACAGAGAGGCCAAGTTATCTGAATAGTTTGCTACAAGCACAAATTGTGACTTACCATGCCTGCCACACAACACACTTTTGGAAGCCTCTATCAGATGTTCTAGTGAATGTACATGGAAGAGAGAGACCCTGTCCCTAACTTATATTCATGGTTATAACATTTGCAGAGATTCTCCATAGTCACAACTATGCACGCAGAAGATTCTTTCTGCTCATGGTTTTCACTTTTGAGGACAAAGTTGCTCAACACTGCAGCACCTTACAAGCCATGTTGTGAATCTAGATGAGGTGCTCAATGCAGTGTCTTCCCATACTCTGTGGGACTGATTTCAGTTTATGAGGCTCGGTGCTGCGGACAAGATTGTTGCAATGATGCATGCCAGTTGGGAAGGATTGATCAGATGGGTCCAGGCTGTGGTGAATGTTTCTTTATGTGACAGAGTGGTGCCTTCTTCCATTAAACACTTGTGAAGAAGCCCACTCTAGATCCTATGGTTTATAACAACTACCACCTGGTTGCAAATACCAGGTGGTAGAGAAGGATATATTCCTGTAGGATATATACAGTATTACCTGGTGTCAGGTGTGGTTTGGGGGCTGAATTATGACCCATATCGAGAGTAATATAGAGAAGGTGTGACTTAGCATCTCAGTCTCTTAGCAGCTCTTGAGACCATTGACCATGGTATCCTCTTGGATTGGCTTTGTGGAATGTATATTGGTGGTTCCGATCCTACCTACAAGGTCATGTCCAGAGTGTAGCATTGGGAAACTGTGTTTCAGCTCCATGGTCCTTTCACTATGGTGTGCCACAGGGTACCATCTTGTCCCCAGTGCTGTTTAACATTTTCATCAAGCCACTGGGCACAGTTAGTCAGAATTTTGAGGCAAAGTGTGATCAATATGCCGATGACACACAACTCTACTTCCCATCAGGCACAGCCAAGATGGCCAATGGTCAGGTATGATGGAACATCTATGGTCTAAAAGCACATAATGCAGCCATTTTGCTGAAGCTAAACAGTTGTCTGTGTGGTCAGTGCCTGGATGGAAGTCTGCTTGGGAAAGCTATATATTAGGGATGGGGAGCCTGTAGCCCTTCAGATGGCAGGCTGCTGAGCTCTACATCCAAGAACACAATGATCACTTCCTCAACTGAACCAGCAATGTTCCTAGTGGAGGAAGACTCTATGCCACCTACTTTTTCTGCAGCAGGTGAGTTTTTTTCTGAAAGATCTTCTGTCCAGAAAGAGGATTTCAAACCTGAGACTAGAGAGCGTTCAGGATGGATGAGTTGTTAATGCCTGCAGTTGTGTCAACCTCCCAGCACCTTCGAGCTGCTTACAGGCATATTAAAACATTTCCAGTTGGGTGAAAAGTTATCTGCCTTAGGTTTAAAAACCATGTGTAAGAAATACCTATCTTTAACTTTTTTTGTACTGTTTGAAACACTGCTTTAGTTTTTCCTACGCAAGTCTGTTCTGCTTTCTTCAATAAAATACCATGTTGTTTGATTTTTATACCAAGGCAGATCAGTCAGGATCAATCCACCAATGGAGGATTTGAAAACCCAACAAGACACTTTTGCAATGTGTAAGTAAACTCCCACAGTTTCATTTACACAGCCCCCTCTGTCTTTATCTTCTCTAATTTCTTGTTTAATTTTCTCTTGCTTTTATGTCAAAAGATGTCTAATTCCTGAATCCCTTCTCTAAAACTCTTTTCTAATCTCTTCACTGACCAAACAAGGTTTTGTTTGTTTGTTTAATTCCGGAGAGAAACTATCCCATTTCCTATGGATTATCAAACGAACAAATAGCCTTATAACAAAAGTAAACAAAGTGAAACCAGCTTCTAAAGTCTTTAAGCTAAGGGCTTCTCATTCACTTCATTCTGAAACTGATCCTTGCCTCTCTTATAGCAGTGGCAGTGACTTCTGATCACTTCTAATGCAGGCTGTCTCCCTCAGATTAGCTGGTCTTCATAATGAAATAATAAAAGCTCTCCTTAATCATCTCACCACCAACATGTTCTGGAGACCCCCAACACGCCAACAATACATTAAAAAAAAGGCTTTAAAATGTATTCACTGGTAGACATTATATACACATTACCCTACAGTTGTTATTCTCTCTCCAACTCTCACCCAGATTCTATTTTCATTTGGGTTATTGGTTGCCCAAACTCAGTATTTATTTTTCAATAGTTTTAAAATCAAACATTTTGACAATATGAAATTCACGATTTGGCTCTTAAACAAAGAAACCAACCCACAGTGCTGAGAAAACTGCAGAGGACTTTTTTTGTGTGGTAAATCAATACCGTACATTTCCACCTCTGAACTTCTGCTAGCTGGAAGCATGTAATTATTTGAGTTCCATTGTTAGAGATAAAAACAAATCACAAAATTCAGATCAGAATCTGACTTTGTCATAGTTTATGACTATTTGGATTTGGGATGCTGATTTGGGGTGCAGTCTCGTTCCCTCCCCACTTCAACTGTCCTGTTTATTTGCTCATTCAGAATTAGATGGCCTGGGAGGGTGAATAAATTCATCATAGCAGGATGTATGAGAAATCTCACTGGCACAACAGCCTGAATGAACAAATTTAAAGGAGCCCGTTTCCCACTGAGGATCTTATCGAAACACCACTGTTCAATTTCTTTTCAGCACCATCTT
The DNA here is from genome assembly GCF_964252035.2 of Podarcis erhardii. Classification (NCBI taxonomy): domain Eukaryota; kingdom Metazoa; phylum Chordata; class Lepidosauria; order Squamata; family Lacertidae; genus Podarcis; species Podarcis erhardii. The sequence goes on along the minus strand of NC_138508.1, from coordinate 34,269,725 downwards.
TCATCTGGAGTGCTCCTGTGCCCCCCACCTTCAGCAACACAATATCAAACAGCTGGAGTTTTGGCAGCTGTGAGGATGCAGAGTTTTGAAGTAACTGGGGAAGCAGAGAGAAGCCATCCATTTTTGAGCAGTGAGTTGAAAATCTTAAAACTGTTTTTGTTAATCAGTCACTGATGTTAAATAGATGTTAACACTCTGGAAAAAAAGGAAGCCTTTGTTAAGGATTCAATCGACCGACCCTTTTAAAGGTGTACGGACAAAGTATAAATTAAAATCACAGAATATACAAGCCAGGGAAAATAATGATTATAAAATATGGTAATCCTGCATGTGAATCTAAACAAAATTAAAGGAACACGAAAGAAGAAAACGTTCAGGCCTTCCAACATACCAAAATTCCCCAAGCTTAAAATCTGAGACAATCTGATTCGTTTTGATGAACGGCAATTTTGAAATATAACTACTTCATTTCTCATCGGTATAGCAGAAATTATGCTTCATTCCCATTGTTAGACATTATAAGAGTTAGCAGTGATAGAAACAATAAGCTTTTATCTATATGTGGACAGGATGTGAAGATTTCCTGGTCCCACCTTGTTTTACATATGATGTAATATTCTTCAGACACACTCTTGCCTTCCAAGGCCGTGTCTGTACTATTGTAGTTTCAGATGCAAACCACATGCTCAGAAGTCAGTGTTAAAATGCTTGCATGCAAGTTTAAACCTCCAAATAACAAAGCTTAGATGGTCGGAATGGCATTTAAGAACATAAACTTTTATGGAGAACCCATCCTGTTGTTAACTCATCCTGTTGCTGACATATGGAAGTGTTTACCTCCAAAATACCACAAAGAACATCACAGTATAACACACCTCTCAAGGGTGCTGTAGCAGTAAATTTCTTGCATCAGCGTGGGGTTGGACTTGATGACCTTTGAATCTCTTTCCAGCTGTTAGATTCTATGACCCAGTGACTACTTCTGTGCCTTGAATAGCTGTATGGTAGAGAGAGGCTTGCCAGGTGTTGCTTTCCCCATCATTTCAAAGTCATGGTGGGTGATGCTTCACCTATTGAATTTATTTCTACCATGCATCTAGCGAAAGCATGGGAATAGCCTTCCAAGCCAGAAGCTGGAAATTATTGTGGGGATAAGGAGCTTATACAGGGCAAGTGTCAACAATGAAAACTCCAGAAATCAGAAGTTGCTGATATTAGACATTCTCTGGTATCTTAACAATTTGTTCTGAATGCATAAAAATCATTGCCCTTCACCCACTTAAAGAAACAACACATTACAACAGAAGGGGCGGGGGGGGGGGACACACACAATATTGAGCACATTTCCAAGAATCCACCACAAAGATTGTACATACTTGTCAGACACCCTGGCTGATTCACTTGTAGCTTACCTCTTTACTTTTGTTTTTAATCCTAGTTAATCCCCACTCCCACAGTAGGATTGAACCCTGGGAAGCTATACTGTACCAGAAAGGCAAGAAAAATCAGAGACTAGTAGAGACAACATTCTAGGTGTGAATATCTGCCCTAGGCTATTAAACTGATTGGCCTTCTTGAAGGCCATTGGCATGGCTCTCTAACATGAAATAACTTTGAACGGTGGGGGAGATGGTTACAAATTTTGGCATTACCTAGAACTCATTCCACATTTGGGTGTGTTCATATAGTTATTTTTTTTTAAAAAAAGAAAGCAGGAGATTTTCTGGACTAATCTCAAGGAAAGTGTCTGTGTACAAGAGACTTCACCCACCCTATGCATTTGAAGCACATTAAGTGCACCCTTGAAGCACACAGCTTCCCTCAAAAGAATCCTATGAACTATAGTTTGTTAAGGGTGCTGGGAACTGTAAACTCTGTGAGGGGTAAACTATGACTTCCAGGATTTTTTGGGGGGAAGCCATGTGCTTTAAATGTATGGTATGGATGTGAACAGTTTCCCAATAGATGTTCAGTGTAGACCAGTGTGGGGAACCTGTGGCTGTCTAGCTGTTGCTGTATTATAACTCACATCACCACTGACCTTTAGCCACACTGGCTGAGGTTGATGAGAGTTATAGTTCAATAACCTCTGGAGGGCCACTGGTTCCCCATCACTGCTGTAGACCAACCAAGATTTATCGGACTTGATCTTAGAAGCCTGCCAAACTCTTGTGGGCCTACAATTCTGAACATATGTTGTTTCACAGAGCAGGAATCCATGTGCTACCTACCGTGAGAGGATTGCAAAAAGCTAGCCAGCAGTGCAAAAGGAGTTTACGTGAATCTACTTTCAAAAATGGCCACATGTGAAACCCCACTAGTTAGTTTAATGAGGTTTTTCTATTCTAAGCAAATCACTTAAACACAACAGAAACTCTGAAGAAAGCATAGGAATGTACTTTAGGCCAGATTAGATTGTTCATCTGGTGCAGCATTGTCCCACATGAGAAATTCAACACAAATAAGGTGGCAAATTTTGAGTCCATTCACGCAAATAGAAACTAATACCAACATAAAAAGAGACTTTCTCTGAATATGAATACTGTACACACATTCTTGTGTTTGTGAACAGTACAGGGAAGGAGGAATCTATAACATGGTTCATCTTTATTCCCACCAATACTGTCTGGTTTTTTGTGTGCGTACTGAGGTGTTTCATATTTATATATCTTTTAAAAGTGTTGCCTAAACTACCTTATTTAAAATAATCACCACTGCCATCAAAAAGAGCTTCCACTCCAGTAAGGGAACAAAAATGTTGTTTTATCACCTTCCATAGAAAACATTAAAGCAGAAAAAAAATTACTGCTTCAGGTCTTATTATTTGTTTTCCCTGGATCTTTTTCAAAGTTTTGATTCCTGGGTAATGCAAGTTAATGTGCACACAACTTGTGCCTTTTTGCAATGTTCTAGTGGTGTTATGTAGAAAAACATCTCTGTCTCCCATTCTAGAGAATCAAAGGCATGAAGCAGCTTTGCAAGCTGAATCAGTATCAAAGAACTCACATTAATAAGGGAAGGTAAATAGGCTACAAGCTTGTTCATTAAAGAAAGTTCAGATTATACTCCCTCACCCTAGACAGTTAGATTAGGAGTATGGGCTCATCCAAACTTCCACTTGTCCTGTGCCTAAAAAGTACAGGTCCAAGCAGTTTTCCCTTTGCCCTGCGCCACTTTTTGCTGGAAAACCTGCCTTTTAGCAATAAATCGGAACGAATGGCAATTCATGGGAAACCTTATTGAAGTTTGTTCTGCTAAAGATCGGGTTTCCTGGGGGGAAAGTGCAGGGCAAACAGAGGTGTGTCTAAGTCCTGAGTCGTCATCGTCGTCATCATCATCATCATTATCATTATTATTTATTATTTATACCCCGCCCATCTGGCTGGGTTTCCCCAGCCACTGTGGACGTCTCCCCAAAAAAATTAAAAATAGAATCAAACATTAAAAACTTCCCTAATCAGGGCTTCAGATGTTTTCTAAAAGTCAGGCAGTTGTTAATTTTCTTGACATCTGATGGGAGGGCGTTCCACAGGGCGGGTGCCACTACCGAGAAGGCCCTCTGCCTGGTTCCCTGTAACCTGACTTCTCGCAGTGAGGGAATCATCAGAAGGCCCCTGGCGCTGGACCTCAGTGTCCAGGCTGAGCAATGGGGGTGGAGACGCTTCTTCAGGTATCCTTCAGGCCAAGATCTAGCCTGTTTCCCACTTAATATAAACTGTGAGCCACATTTATTTGAACATGGATTCCCCAAACCCTCTGATCCAAATTCTGCTTTCAAATAGGAACTCGATGGGGATCATGTGGTCAGGGAGATATTGCGTTCAGACAAATACACCATCTCCGTGTTCAAAACCACTCTTATTTATATCAATTATTGGGCAAGTTATTTTGTTCTAAAATGGAGTCAACTTACTCCGTGTTTTACTTTAAAATCTCTTTATAACACAGCTCTTATCCTTGTTTTGTGATTGACTCTACTCATGGCAAGGTCACGGACCAAGCTATACTTGGAAGTTCTGAGACAACTTAGACTTTGGTTGTAGACCAAGTGAATTACATACTTAACCAGATGTCACCAGTTGAGGTCTGAAACAGTTTCATAAAAGTCTGGTGATTTTATTCTGGGTTTAAAAACCTTTATGTGAGTTGGAACAAATTAAGCAGGATAGTGAAATAATGAGTTTTAGTCTTGCGCTTCACTATCAGTATCAGCCTACTAGAATCTCAAAGGAATCTCTCTCCTAAGATTTAGCCATGTTTTCAACCTCCTGTGAGGCTTCACTAGAAGTGGAGGCATGGGTTGATGGACATACAGCTCAGAGCAGTTTGGTGGGTTGTTCCCCCATCCCGTTTCTAATTGCAAGACTTTATTTTTAATTTTTTCGTGGCCAGGTCTCAAGATCTGAAGACAAAAGTGTGTAAGAATGCAAGAAGAGTTCTATTGGATCAGATCAAAATGTCAGGTGATACACATTGGGGGGAAAACTTCAAATTTCACACATAGGTGCACGAGTTTGAACTGGTGGTGACAGACGAAACCTTGGAGTCTTAGCTCAATGAAGATGCTGACCCATTGTGCGGCATCTATGAAGAAAACAAATGCCATGCTAGGGTACATTAGGAAAGGGATTGAAAGTACGGTAAAAGTTGCAATATCATAATGCCTTTACACAAATCTATGGTATGACTGCACTTGGAATATTGTATATTCTTCTGGTCATCCCACCTCAAAAAGGATATTGTGGAGATGGAAAAGTTTCAGAAAAGAGCAACCAATGATCAAAGGGTTGGAGCAACCTCCCAATGAGGAGAGGTTACAATTTTAGTTAAAAGAAAGGTGAGTAAAGGGGGACAGGATGGTGGTGTATACAATTATACATTGTGTGCAGAAAGTGGACAGAGAGACATTATCTCTCTCTCATAATTCTAGAACTTGGGGACATCCAATGAAGCTGAATGTTGGAAGATTTAGAATAGAAAAAAGGAAATACTGCTTCATACAGCGCATTTGTAAACAATGGAATTTGCTCCCACAAGAGATGGTGATAGCCACCAACTAGGATGGCTTAAAAAGAGGATAAGACAAATTCATGAAGCATACAGCCAGGATGGCTATGTTCAGCTTCTGTTCAGAGCAATATGCCTCTGAATACCAGTTGTTGGGAACTGTAAGTGAGGAGAGTGTTGTACACCCAGGTCCTGCTTGCGGGCTTTCTGGTAGGTGACTATGAGAACAAGTTGTTGGCCTAGATGCCAGTGTGGTGTAGTGGTTAAGAGCGGTAGTCTCATAATCTGGGGAACCGGGTTCACGTCTCCGCTCCACCACATGCAGCTGCTGGGTAACCTTGGGTTAGTCACACTTCTCTGAAGTCTCTCAGCCCCACTCACCTCACAGAGTGTTTGTTGTGGGGGAGGAAGAGAAAGGAGCATGTTAGCCGCTTTGAGACTCCTTAGGGTAGTGATAAAGCGGGATAACAAATCCAAACTCTTCTTCTTCTAGATGGGCCTTTGGCCTGATCCAGCAGGGTTCTTATGCCTAATAGCCATTGATAGACTAACCACCATGAATTTGTCCAATATCCTTTTAAAGTCATTCTAAACCAATGACCATCGCTATCATGACTGTGAATTCCATAGGTCCCGGATGAGTTGCCATATCAGATGGAGAAATCTGATTTAAGAAATACTTTCTTTTGTCACTTCTGAATCTACCAATCAATTTCACTGGGTGACCCTGAGAGTGCTTCTGGACAGTTGCTGTTTTCCAGTGGGATTCAGTCACATACCTCCAAGGGCAGCTTGGGCAATTAAAGAGCATTTGGTGCTCTTGCATAACAATCCTTCCCCCTTTGCATATTTTGCAAGAAGAAAAATTATGGGGAAACACACTGGAAAGTGTGGGATGACAGTTGCTTGACACAATGCTGTATAACCCTCCCAGAGACACATCAGAATGAATGGAATAGTCCGCGCTGTCTAACCACCCTGTGAACTTTGTGCAAACAAATCAGGATGAATGCATAATAAGTGGGTCCTGTGGAAGTGGCCTGAGTTCTTATGGGAGAAGAAATTCTCTCTATCAACCCTTTACAACCCAGCTAGATTGGTGGGGTATAAATAATAAAAGTATTATTATTACTTCTAACCCTCCATCATGTTTCCACCTTAGCTGGCCTTCCTCTTGCATTATGGCCCTGCGAGCAAATCAGTGAATGCTAGAAAGTTTGAATATACAGTCATACATCAACCCTCAGGTTGAGCGTTTTCAGGTTGCGTCCTGCGGCGACCCGGAAGTACCGGAAAGGGTTACTTCCTTTTTTTTTTTTTAATAAATATTTATTAAGGTTTTTAAATATAAATGCACACATAATAAACGATCTTACTTCTATTACAACAATTTCATCACTTCTTTGGACTCCCTCACGTCTCCCGCTCCCATTTACATCGTTAAAAATTTTTTCCAAATAAATTATCAACTTGTTTACAATCTCATGTCCACTCATTCAAATATAATCTAGCACTTCTTCCAAAAATTTTTTATATTTTCTTTAGGCTCACTTATCATCAAATTTAAATCTAGTTTAGTGGTGGCCAGTTTTTTATAATCTAGCATCCTTCTTAACATTCAACCAAATTACAATGTTTTTGTAGATACATCTTGAATTTCTCCCAGTCTTCCTCCATCTTCTCTTCTCCCAGATCACGGATTCTGCCGGTCATCTCGGCCAGTTGCATATAGTTCATCAGCTGCATCTGCCACTCTTCCAGTGTGGGTAGATCTTGAGTTTTCCAGTTTTTTGCAATGAGAATCCTTGCTGCCGTTGTTGCATACATAAAAAATGTTCGATCCTTCTTTAACACCTTCTGGCCGACAATACCCAGAAGGAAGGCCTCTGGTTTCTTTGTGAAGGTATACTTAAATACCTTTTTCAGCTCATTATATATCATTTCCCAGAAGGCCTTCACCTTAGGGCATGTCCACCAGAGGTGAAAGAATGTTCCTTCATTTTCTCTGCATTTCCAACATTTATTATCAGACGAATGGTATATTTTGGCAAGTTTAACTGGGGTCATGTACCATCTATATATCATTTTCATTACATTTTCCTTCAGAGCATTACATGCGGTGAAGTTCAGCCCAGTGGTCCACAACCTTTCCCAGTCCTCAAACATAATGTTATGCCCAATGTCCTGTGCCCATTTTATCATAGCCGATTTAACCATTTCGTCTTGTGTATTCCATTTTAGCAGCAAGTTATACATTCTAGATAGTACCTTGGTCTTTGGTTCTAACAATTCTGTTTCTAACTTCGATTTCTCCACCTGGAACCCTAACTTTTTGTCATTTTTAAAAACTTCTTTAATCTGAGCATAATGTAACCAGTCTCGCACCTTATCCTTCATTTTCTCCAAACTCTGCAATTTCCAGTTGTCTCCGGAAAGGGTTACTTCCGGGTTTCGCCGCTCGTGCATGCGCAGATGCACAAAATAACATCACGTGCATGTACAGAAGTGGCGAATCGTGTCATGCGCATGCACAGATGCGGGTTGTGTTCCTTTCAGGTTCGGAACGGGCCTCCGGAACGGATCCCGTTCGCAACCAGAGGTACCACTGTAATCTAACCTTTGCGTAAACTTTGTGCAAGCAAAACTGGTCGACCGCTCACTCAGTGCACAGATCCTTTGGACCTGTCTACACTATCGAATTCCCTGTGCAACCTGTCCCCTCTTGTTGGCGGGCTGCACCCTCCCTGTTCCTGTCCATAGCTTGTAATATGCCATAACCACATTGTTTAAATTTATAAACAAATAACTTAAGATGCCCTGGGGAAAGACGCGATGGTCCTCAGTTCTACAATCTCGCATACGCAATGCGCACCCGCCAACCCAACATTCAACAAACTTTCTTATGTGCAGTCGAGGGAAGCGATCCAAGGGGGCCTCTGTTGGTGGTGCTAACTTTCCAGGACAAGGGGAGGTAACTTGTTTAGTAGGAGCCGCATCTAGGCAATCTCGTGGGTCTCTAGGCCCCCCCCCCAACAGCGCGGCAGATTGTTCCGAGTGATCTGCCCTCTCTCCACATCCCTGCCTAAACAGCCTGCTGTGATCAGTCTAGTGTGCTCTAAAAAATGAGCCTCCGCTATAGTTAAAGACGCTGCTCCTGACTCCCCCGCTCGCCTCGTTACACCCCCTCCCAGCCCAGCACTGATGAATAGCGATCGGGAGCTTTGACGGAGGACTGTCACATACCAACTGCAGAAAGCATAGGGGTGGTATGGAGGGAGAGGGAGGGAGGGAGAGACCCTCCTCCTTTCTTTGCAAAACTTTTCAGCCCAACTTTCCCAGCTTCCGCTTCTCTCGGATTGGCGAGGCCGTGGCGGAGGGGGGGGGTATCGGTTTTCCTATGCGATCCCCTGTAACATCGCCTTCCCTTCTTTAAACCTCAGGTGCAAGAGGGCGATCTGTTCTCATCCCGCTCCGGACTTCTTCTGGGGGGAGAGAAGGTGATTTTTTTGCGTATACTTTCCTTTTTCTTTTCCCCCTGGCAGTTCCATTTCCCCCTTTCCCCTTCTGCGGCTCCTCCCTTTCCCCCTCCTCCTCCGCCAGGGGAGGCGGGGGCAGGACTGGGAGGCTTCCGAGCCGGGTTAGCAAAAAGAAGGGAATTGTTTGAGAGTTCAGTCATCCAAAAAACCTTCTTCCATATGGAGGCTCCGGCTGCCTCGATCCCAGTGGCTTTCTCGGCTCTCTGCAGTTTCTTCTTCCTCTTCCGCTCAGCTTTGTAGGGAAGCTGCGGACTCTTCCTAAAAGCAGCCTGATCCCAAGTACAACAGCCTCCCTTTCTCTCTTAAACCTCCTCCATCCAGATTCTCAACATCAGCTTTATTTGGGTGAGTGCCTAGTTGAACTGCCCGGGCTGGGAGCTCCCCAGTCTTGGGGTTTGGGGTTCTTTGTTGCTGTTTCTTTCCTTATCTTTAAAAACTCCCTTCTTTTCCTTTTTTTCCTTTTCTTTTTCGGTAACCGCTCTCCCTTCAGCATCATCAGAGATTTTGGCTGAGGGAAGCAGCAGCAGCAGCAGCAACAACAAAAACAACCCCAAATTTGATTTTAAACAAAATCAAACAAAACCGAGGAGCAAAATAAAGTCATAGGCTTCCCCGTGTAACAGTAATTTGTGGTGTTGGGAATTTGGGGGGACAGAACCGGGATGGTTGGTTTTTTTCCTTTTTTGCGGGGAGATGTAGGATGAGTTTGATAGTTTATAAGAAGTCAAGAGTTTCCCATGGTTCTTTTAACTTTCTCTGGTTTGTGCAGGTTTGTTTTTCACTGGGCAGGTGAGATTTGCAGCCTGGCTGTTTCACTTTTTTGCCATCATCTTGGCAGTAATGGAGGACCTGGCAATTGCTCTGTACAATTCAGCTCCAGCTCTTGCCAAAAGTCCACCAGAGATTGCAATGTGTTTCTTTGTTTTTTTGTAAAAAAGGAAAGAAATGGGGGAGAAATAAACTTTCTTTATCATCTTAGTTCAGGCTTGTAAGGCAATCTAGGAAATGCCTTGTAGCAAGCCTGCATCAGTAGGGTAGATTTATTTAAAAGTTTTTTAGAAACTTGAAAAGATGGAGGGGAAGCATGTAAATCTTGCAGCATCTTTTGCTTGTGACAATGCAGGCTGCTGCAACATAGAGAATGCATGAATGAGTTTGCTCAGATTAAACAAGTTTGTTGTCTGAATTTGCCTGTTCAACTGCTTATTTTTGTAAACTTTTTGTTTCCATCTTTAAACGAAAAAGAAATTGGCGGTAGTAGGTAGAAAAGTATTTTAGAGGATTTTATATCTTACATGCCTTGTTTTGGTTGTAAGATTTTGTCAGAGACTTGTGATTGAGAGGTAAAAGTTATTTGCAGGAACTTCCCAGTTCAGCTTTTCAAAAAGATATTTAACACTTGCTAATAAAGTGGGGAGAATCCTCAAGTAGCAAAACTTATGTAAACACCTTGGGCATAATCCAGCTGCCGTTAAGCCCTTTTAAGATTTAGGGATTTCATTGGTAGAGAGTTCTGCACCTGCTTAATTCTCCAGTTTGTTTCAATAGGTCAAAAAGGTGCTTACTGTTGGCTGGGTTGTAACCTTGGTATTCTTGAGAAATATTTCCAAGAGCCCTCATTTCTGAAATACTTCAGTTAATTAAAAACTCATACTAAAATTTTAGTTTTTAAAAAACTGGATGTCCATATATTGTAATTGTATATAGCAAAACTATATTGATATTGTGCTTACGTTAAAATTGTAAAAGTTCTAGGTAAACTGGGATTTTCCTGAGAATTATGGTATGACAAATCTAATTTTGAAAAACTTCCTTGTGTTTTTTTATGATCCCATACCCATTACTTCAAAACTACAAACCTGCAGCTCATCCTATATGTATGTAAAACTCCCTATGAGTTTTTGGAAATTAAATATATATATTATAGTTTGATTAAGTGAAGGAAAAATAAGATAATATTTATGTGAAAGATGCATAGCTGGAAGCCAAGAGTTGTTCACCACTCTCTGTTTAGCTCCAGGCTTCCCAACCACTTTCATAATGAAACCTGTGGAAGATGGTTATGTCCAGGCACAATGTCCTTGCTTGTAGCTAAAGAGTAAAGTTTAAATTGCATGTGGCTGTTTCTAACATGGATTCAGATATTATGACAGCTATCTAGGAGATTTGTGTCTATTTAGGTGTGGATTTACCTCACTGTGGGTTGTGTAATGGAACTGAACTGTTCTATATCAATGCACCACATGTTCTGTTGGGGGTTATTGTTTTAATAATCAAATGTTTCCCCAGCTATTTTTATTGATGTCTGTGTCTGTGTCTTTGTTGATAACTGATTTTTAGAACATCACTGGCTTAGTCTGAAAGAATGAGAGTCACAAAACAGAAAGAGTTTTTATTGGTCCTGCATCTGTTGTTGAACTGGTGCATACTTGCTGAATAAACCTCAGAGGCACAACCCTTTTTAACGTAGAGTTGACCCATAAAGAATACCACCCTAACTACTTGTAACCAATGAAGGATATTTTATAGATAGATAGATAGATAGATAGATAGATAGATAGATAGATAGATAGATAGATATAGATATAGTCTTCCCTTTCATCCTAATCCCCTCTCTCACACAAAAAAAATATCCCGTTAATAATAAACCTTCCCAGACCCTTTCTATAATGTCTTCTGCAAAGTTTGCCACTTAGAAATGTAGATTCTGCTCCTATTAACTCTCCGCTAGCTGCGGAGTGCAGGTTCCAGCTTTTACTATTTGCATTTAAGTCTTCAGTTTGTAGTTTGTTTCCAGTCCAGCGGTTCCACTGCAGTGACTAATGAAGGTCCACAATGTGAGAATGTGGCAGTTTCAAACGGACCCTAGCTCTTTCTTCCAGAGATTGTATAGGGAAGGCATAGACAGTTGGGAGTTTGAGGTAGGAGTGGTATACATTCCTGCGTACAAAGCACAAGATCTGGAAGGTCTATTCCTTGCTCAAGCTGACTTCTATGATTCTTTTCTAACCCACAAACCTGTGATAACATATATCTAACTCATGAATGCAAATCATTATAGCATTCATCACAACTTGCAATAATAAATAACTGCAGCCACAATCATGTGAAAGAGAAGTTGTTAAACCAGTCGCTTCTGTTGGTAAAGAAAGGTTAGTAGTATTGAGATGCTGAAAATTTAGCTACAGCGAAAGAGTGAGTCAGTTTTCTGATTGATTTACACCCATCTTTAATTCCTAGAAAGGAGGAGTAACCAAAACACTTTCTTTATATAGGCTGGCAAAGGAAACAAGCACAACCCATATATATATTTAAAACACTCTCTACCTTTATAGCTTAAAGGCTGGTTTGTGGTGAGTAGCTTAAGGCCATGCCTATAACAGCCATATGGATAGGCAAGACACAAGAACTACTGTTGATATAGGGAGGTAGACTTGGGGAAGCTCATTATCTTGGCCTGTTTTGGCTCCCACAGGTGATGAGAGACTTGTGCCATTGACTTCAGCAGGAGTCATAGTAAGTTGGTATGAATCTGGAAGTCTCCCTGTTAGGGAGAGTGTTGGTGAGTTCAGCTTGTGAACTTTTTAATGATTGGTTCTTCATACTGAATAGCCTTCCTTGATATTCATTTTACAGCCTAGTCTGATCTTGGAGGATTGCTTTATCAATGGCGGTAAACTGAACTTTGCAGTGTTGCAGAATGGAACTTTCTAAACAAAAACAATTAAGCACATTAAAAGTTCAATGCATAATAATCCTATCTTAGCAACAGGTGTTGGCTGTTTCTGATGAAAAGCTCTGAGACTCCTTAACTTATCTACACTTTCAAGGGGTCAGACAAAAATCCAGTATTCAATACATTAATAGTATAAATACAAATACATGTTTAATGTTAGGTCTGAATGAGGTCACTGTGACAGACATTGCTGAATATGTTCTAGCTGTGATCTTGGTATGGGTGTTGGCTTTGGTCACGTTACCTTCTGACAATAGTATGGTGTATGGGTGGGGAGCTTGTGGCCCAACAGATGTTGCTGGCCTACAGCTCACATCATCTCTGACCATTGGCCATGCTAACTGAGGCTGATGGGAGTTGAAGTCAAGCAACATCTGGAGGGCCACTGGTTCCCCACCATGAACTTTTTAGTCGTGGTGCCTGTTGGAACTTCCTGCTTATGACGTTTCATCTTATGACATTTCATCTTATTTCAAAGAGCTTTAGTCTGAACTTTTCCAGTTGAAAAACTGATGATGATGCCTGTGTATATTTTGATAGATTTTACTTATTGTTTGATTTCTTAATGTTGAAAACCAGTTTTGCTGCAGATTGGTGCAGAACTTTAATGATAACTTTTAGCTCATTGAGCTTCCATCTACAAACACCAAAATTCCCAAAGTTGATAGCATTCATATGACCATATACTGTGTTAATGTGTTATTGCACGTGATGATTCAGCAATCTGGGGAAATTTCATGAAGCAAATAAAGCTTCATCTTGCTTAATAATTTTGTATTCTGTGAAAGGAACAGATCTTCATGTTGCCTTGCATCTTTCTGCAAAGAGTAGTCTGGCAATAGAGTTTGTTTCTGCAGATTTTACTGAGTTATGTTTTAAGGTGTATAGAGTTAACATTTTAAAAACTACAGCTTACAATGATATTAGAAGTTTATTTTCTATCACAGCATCATATTGCAGAGGTCCAGTTCCATCATAACAGTGGAACCATGGTTAAGCATTCAAGAGTAGGCCACAAAACCACGCAGACCTTCCTGCTGTAATGCAGTTATTCCCAGTCTTGGTTAAAATTAACATAGTCTGCTTGTAAATTAATGTTGAGAACCCATTTTTAGTCCCCTTCTGCGATGCCAGTCAGATGGAGAAGACAGATATGGTTAGATTATTTGCATACATTCCCTAGTGACATTGGAATGTACTATGGTTACTGTGCAGTGTGTGTGTGTGAAGAGAGCTGTCTTTAGTGCAGGGATGAAGTGCCTGTGATTCTGCAGATGATGCTGGACTACAATTCCCATTATCCCTAACCATTGGCCAGACCAAAAGCTAATCTAATCCAGCATTTTGTTCTCTGTGACCAACCAGATGTCTATGGCAAGCCAACAAGGTCATGAGTGCAACAGCACGCTACCATATGCTTTTATACTATAACTATCATCCCTTCTGACCACTGGCCATGTGGGCTGCAGCTGATGGGAACTGTAGTCTAACCCCTGTAGCAGGCTACCCCTGTGTTATGTATGGTCATGCTACATGCATGATGATTGGGCTCACATGATCCCCTCTTCTCCTCTGATGCAATTCTGAGGGGAAGATTGGAAGTACCTGTTTCTTCAAAACTTATCAGAATTCCTTGTTAATGTCTGAACTTTGGGACCTCTGGTTATTTTGAACTATGGTTAGTAAACTAGCCAGGATCCTAAACAACAGTTTAATCCTGGCTTGTTTGAACTAAGTAGAGTTGCACAAGTGTGAACATAATGGGGATCTCTTTGTTTGTTTAAAAGTAATTCCCATGTGGAGAGGAGGAAAGGGAATGAATAGTTCATGGGCAACGATCAAAAGAGAGATGGTGCCATTGTAGGTGTTCTGGGAAGGTGTCCTTGTGCTTTGTGGGTTGGCAGCATGTCAGCTCTGTCGTGTACTTTGACAAATGGAGATTCAAATTATTAATGCCTGAGTTTGTATAGTCTTCTCAAAGGACTCAGTTTTCATGTAGGAAACCACTTGTTTGAAACAAGCCAAAATGTATCACTTCAAAGAGAAGACTTGCTTTCATGTCTTCTTTCAGATGTGGTACATTATGGTGTGCGGGGTGTGATTTTCACAAGTGTGGGTATAAAACAAGTGACTTCCCACCTGAAAACTTGAGATTGTACTAAAGCATGAGAGGATTATGTATAGCTGAATTGGCCCTGAAGATGGTCAGCTGATGATCTTGAGCAGGTAGGCAATTGACCTAGACTTTTAGCCAATAGCTGTACAGAGAGACTGTTGTAATCTTCAATCACGCCCTTCCCCCTACCCCAGATGACTGACTCCTACATCTTCTCTCTGTTAAACCATTCCTTCAAATTCCCCACTCCAAAAGGCAAAGTTGGCTTTATCTTTAGAGAAACTTTTGGATGCCAACATTTGAGGGTGGGAGCAGGAAAGGGCAATGACATCAAATCCATTAGTCAATTTTTAGCACAGTTGCCAAAGAAAATGTTTTTTAACATACTTGGGGGGGGGGGAATTGTGTGAAGGATCCAACTGTAGATGAAATAAATGTAGGCCATTCCTTTACAGAGTAATCAGAGTGGGAATATTCTGGCAGAATTATGCAACAAAGATTATTTCCAATTGCCACTAAATTGGAAGCCTCTGGGTTAATAATAATAATAATAATAATAATAATAATAATAATAATAATTTATTATTTGTACCCCGCCCATCTGGCTGGGTTTCCCCAGCCACTCTGGGCAGCTTCCAACAAAGATGAAAAATACACTAAAATGTCACATATTAAAAACTTCCCTGAACAGGGCTGTCTTCAGATGTCTTCTGAATGTCAGGTAGTTGTTTATCGCTTTGACATCTGATGGGAGGGCGTTCCACAGGGCGGGCGCCACTACCGAGAAGGCCCTCTGCCTGGTTCCCTGTAACTTGGCCTCTTAATAATTATTGTACATTTATGCAGTCTTTCTGTCTACCCCAAAAGGAATAATGCATAGATCTAACTCTCTCCACAATAAAACACTTGGAACTGGTCTATGTCTTAACTTGCACCACAGACCAGTAGACCTGTGGCAAATTGTCCATACAGCCCAACTGTATTGTGAAGTCAGACTCATTGTTTGACTTGAGGGTGTCATGTTGTGAATTTCTCTTTTCCCATTCATTATGAGTGGCAACCAGGGTGGAGCACAAAAATATATAGTTTGGTGCACAAACAACCCCCTTAATGGATAGTCAGATTCCATAATAAAGTCAGTGCCATTTCTTGCCAGGTTCTGGAGCTCTTGCAAGCAGGCTTAGATAGGGTGTTACAAATGAAAAACAAATAATGCTGTTACATTTTAAAAAAAAAAAAACTTAGCTGGTCAACCCTGCTTTATGATTTGGGGTACTAAAGGCCATGAAAAGCACCTCAAGTTTAGGCTGCGAAAGTTTAGAAGGGTAGAAAAGGTAACTGAAGTATCCATGTAAATAATTCTTGGTAAAAAAAAAGGGGGGGTAAAAAAAAAAACTTGGAGGAAAGGCTTGAGGAAAGAGAAGGTAGAGTTTGGGCAAACATCAAAAATGAAAACCATCTTTCAAGGAGGATAGAATTTCTTGACCAAATCCCCAGTGCAAGAACTGTAGCGATCAAAGGAATAGTTTCACCCTTCATCTTTGAGTTAGATTCCTCCTCTGCAGAACTGATGGTGAGAAGACCCAATTGACCTTCTTCCCCAGTCCTTTTGGGTGGGATCTTTGCTGCTCCCAAAGTGTTTCCCCTTGCAGTGACTCCTCCTTGGATACTTCCTTTTTTCCGGTGTGATGTGCATAACAGCTGTCTGGATCACAAACAATTGCTGTTTCACTGTTCTGTTTCTCTAGGGTTGACATTAGAGAAACAAGGTGATAACCATGCAGCATTTTACTCATTTAAAATCTGTAGGAATTATTTTTTAATGTTCAAATGCTCTCAATTCCAACATGGAGAACATGGATCACTCATCCTATTAATATAGTAAAAGGTCCTAGGTGGTACTTTAGGCTGCAGTTAGTGTGATAGTTTCACTCTTTCTAGCCCTGGGATCCATCTCTAACACCAATCTGTAACATGAAGTCCATTTTCAATGTTTTATCTTGTTTGTTACTCTTCCTTTTATTCTATCTGACTGTTTACATTTGTGCTGCTTGCTTTCTTACACTCACTGATTCATCCAAAGGAGGTTGTGGTACTGCAGTTACAACTTACCTTAATGCCAACCAGTTGAAGACTAATGTACAGAATATTCAAGGAATGAGAATGCACAGCCACACGTCACTAATTCTCAAAGACCCAGACAGCCTTGACTGAGATTGATAAGAAAAGTATGGTACATGACAAATGGAGACTGTAGATGGCTCGCCTCAATTTAGTTGTTCTTGTTGTTCTTGTTATTATTATTTATTTCATTATTATACCGCTTTATATTTTAAAGAAAAAAACTCTAAGCGGTTTACAACCTACATTAAAGCATC
Source organism: Podarcis erhardii (assembly GCF_964252035.2). Taxonomy (NCBI): domain Eukaryota; kingdom Metazoa; phylum Chordata; class Lepidosauria; order Squamata; family Lacertidae; genus Podarcis; species Podarcis erhardii. Next base: position 34,252,952 of record NC_138508.1, on the reverse strand, counting down.
AAATGAAACAGTCCAGAATAAAACTTGGCAAAAGAAAGTCAGATATAAAGAATGCATTCAAGGAAACACAATTAACAGGAAATTAAACTTTTATCTTGAAAGATTTCAAAACAAAACATTACAAAGAAGATCAAGCACAGGATGTGCATTTAAGGCATCAAGAACAAATTATCTTAACATTTCGAGATAAAACATTACTCAAGGAAGTCAAATGTAAAATGCACATTTGAAACAGCATTATCAGCAAGAGTATTAATTTAAGCAGAGGACGTATCTGGTGCTGTTCCTGCCAATCCTGCCAGTGGTGGTTCATGGCAGCCAGCGGCTGTGGAAGCTCAGGCTCGATGACCTGGGTCTGCACTAAGAGACAGCTAAGAGACAGTTCTGCCTGCGAGCAGCATGTTTTGCCTGTGAAGTGCCTCTAATTCCGCTGCTTGGAGAGGGGAGGAAGAGTACCCGGAGAGTTGGCTTCTTCTGATGACTCCTGATTCATCCTGGGTTTGTGGGAAACTCAACCCTCTTGTTTTCAGCCACAGGAATGATCCTCTGAGACAGTTGTCTGTGTTCCTGGCTCTTGGGTGTGGGGCAGGATGTGTGCCAGTTCTGCTCTGTTCTTGGATGACAGTGGCTAGAAGTAGGATGCAAATAAGGAGAAGCGGAGCAGAGGCGGGATGGTGGTGGAGTGAGAATTGTAAGCTGCTGAGTTCTAGCTGTAGGGGAAGGAAGGATCATATGGGCAACGGCTGGTCTCTTGTGGCCTCTTTGATCCTGGCTTCAAGACAATCTGAGATCTTCTGAGCAAAATCTCTCCTCTCTGTTATTTCCAACTTCTTTCTATAGGATATTCAGCATACAGTAACCTCTTCTCCTTCCTTTGTTTCCCCTCCCCTCTCTTCTCTCCACATACAAGCTTCTTCTCCCCTCCCTCCCTTTAAATCTTCTTGGCAGAAGTTGAAACACACAATGAGCTTGGACCAAGATGAAACTAGTTGTGGAGTGTGTTGGGCAATGAGATTCATTTGTTCTGAACCTTGAGGCGAGAAGGCGGGTGAAGGAAAAGGAGGAGAGAGAGATGACCCTCCCCAGATTGGGCACAGTGCCAAAAATGTGTTTTACTTGTAAAAAGAAAGTTTTGACGTTATCCTGGAGTTAACTCTTTCGCCACCTGTAAGACAAGGACCATTAGACAGAGCAGCAGACATCTTACTGCCCTCCTAAGGGCCCTATAATAAACACTGACTTAACTGTTGTACCACATTAGTTAAGATTGCCATACTTATTTTGATAGGCCAAAACCTTTAGGAGTACTTAGCAACTAGCAGCCATCATCAAGGATACTGACAGCAAGTGGCATCCCTCGACTGAAGAGAAATGTGCATTTCTTTTTCAGAGAAACAGTTATGATTGTCACCATCTTTAAAAAGTCAGAGTTCTTCAATTAGAGATGGAATATCTGTTCTATGTTCCCTTCTTTACCACAGGCACCATGTTATTATGATCGCCCTTTAAATCAGTTCCTTTTCACTGCAATACCTCTAACCCTCCTCATTTGTACCATGAGGAAAATGTTATGCCTTGCTTCACAGAATGTAGGAAGTTTGAGCTGGCTATTGCTGTTTAGACAGATATTTTCATACCGTGACATGAACGGGATTGACAAGAGCCTTGCTTTTTCACTGCCAAGTAGCTGTTTTAATTGAAAAAAGGGGACTGCGGGGGTGAGGTGAGAGGAAAGAGGAAGAAAGATGATTAACACAGAAATGTTGTTGCTTGCAGCAACTGAATAATCACAGCAGCTGGCATTGGATTATGGCTTGCAATTTGTATACTTTGAGTCATCACAAGGGCTTGATAAATTTTCTCCAGATGAGAGGAAAATGAATGTGGTGAAAGAGATGGTGGTGAGGACATCCATTTTCTCAGGAAAAAAGTCTACAGGAAGACAGCCTCATATCTGGGTTCTAGGCCTAGTAGAGTTACCCAAAGCCAGCCTATTTCTTATTAGTCATTCACATTAGCCTGGTGTGCACATCACATTAAGTGATAGTTGCAATAAACCAAGGTTTAACATGAACAAAAGGTATGCTGGTGCATGCTTTTGAAATTGGGGGCCTTCTAAAATTCCCCACCCTGATCCTTCTGCATGGTCTGGCTTGCTGTGTTGTCCAAACCCAGACTCCTTGTTTGTGTCTCTCCACACTATGAGCAGTAAGCCAAAAACACACCTTGGCTTCTGTGAGTGGTTTGTTTGTAGAGAAACAAACCACAAACCCAGGTTCAGATAACATGACAAGACAGACCATAGCTTGTTTCCTGGCAATGTGGCTGCAGCAGGAGCCAAAGTGGAGCAAAGTGCCTACAATTTCAACTCATTCATGTTAAACCATAGTTTATTTTAACAGTGATTTAATGTGACATGTGAACCAGGCCATTACGTTGAGGGAATAACGTGGCACAGTGCATAAGTACAGCACTGGATTGTTGTTTTAATTCATGCATATTGACTAGGTGGTAGCAGTTGGGTGATAGGCTTTTGCTTTGAGCCCCACCTCCTGAGTTGGGTCATTGGCTTAAGACAAATCTGACAAGCATAGTGACACATGAGCTTCTCCTAAGTACCGTTATAGCACCCGCATCAGCAGGATTTCCAGGTAATGGGAGTTAATCACACAAACAATGCTCTGTATTTTGTTGGCCACCAGATATCTTGTTTGTCTCCATTTGTTTTTTTCAGTTTTTTGCCATTACTGTACTATTTTGCAGTAGGTAGACAACACTGATGCCTGAGGGCTCATTTTATGTCAGTATTATGTCACAGTTGGTCTTCATTACAAGATATGTAGTTCAGTTACATTGCTATAACTAGATTAGATTTCCTGCTGGCACAATAAATGCCAAGACCTCAATCCTCAAATTTGATAGCATATTCCACTGAAATCAACAGGACATGATCATGGAGTGAATGTGCTTAAGGGATGGTGTTTAAATTTAAACTAGGCTTCTTGTTCGTTTGACAAACATTTTCTCTTGGGTCTGTGATTTTGAGCTGGTTTATTTGATATATCCCTGTAAAATTATCCTGCTGTTTTTGTCTATACCAGCCTCTTACCACACTGCTTTGGTATGGTTGCTCCTTCCCTTAACCACAATATTTTATGTACACTGTAAATTGCTTTGTTTCCATTGTAAAAAGTAAACTGATCTGTCCTCCATCTATTTGGTGCTATTGGACCTTCAGAGTGCTAACACTTTGAATTCTGGAGATTAGCCAGTTGATTTTTTTAAATTATTTTTTTTTTGAGAGAGAGAAAATATAATTAAGTGTTTTACAAATAGTAAATGTGTAACAGTTACAGATAGGTAGCCGTGTTGGTCTGCCGTAGTCAAAACAAAATAAAAGAAAAAAAATTCCTTCCAGTAGCACCTTAAAGACCAACTAAGTTAGTTCTAGGTATGAGCTTTCGTGTGCATGCACACTTCTTCAGATACCATATCTTCAGATACCGTATCTGAAGAAGTGTGCATGCACACGAAAGCTCCTACCTAGAACTAACTTAGTTGGTCTTTAAGGTGCTACTGGAAGGAATTTTTTTTCTTTTTTTTCTTTTTTTTCTTTTTTTTCTTTTCTTTTTTCTTTTATTTTGTTTTAAATGTGTAACAGCACCGTACATATCTACTCAGAAGCAAGGCCCATTGAGTTTAATGGGGCTTACTCCCAGGTAAGTAGGGATACAGGATTGCATCCTGTCTCGGAAGTAGTTGATTCTTTAGTCTGCTTGTTAGCATCCACTACAATATAGATATCTATATCTATTAGGAATCATTGTCACTGATTAATGTCGCCAATTCAGCAAGACTATGTGTGAAACTCAGGTTGTCTTCTCCTCTGTTCTGAGAAATAATGTACAGTACCTGGTGTGTCCCCCCCCCCCCATGACTCTCTTCTTTCTTAACCGTAATCTTATTTTGTAAACTAAGTATAACTCTTAGGGTTCCAGAATCATACCAGGACTTGGATCGCTCTTGATCCACAGTGCAGCTATTTTAATCTAAAACATCACTTCTAGTTTTGAACCCATAGAGGTATGAAGCTATTCATGAAAGCGTTTTTGGTGTATATGCTGGCGATTTCCCCGAAAATAATACTTGGGTAGATGTTCTAGCAGAGAATAATTTTTTATACTAAGCCTAAGATTAGGTAGAACTAATCTGGTTTTGCAGCTATCCGAAAACACATCTGCAAATCTTTTGAGGAAGATTGGTCAGAATTATGGTTAGGGGTGGAAACCACATGGAACCAAGCCACCCCACAATGTTTCTACCCTGAACCTTGCAAAATACATTGGAATGGGGGAAGGTGGAGTTCAGAGGGAGTGCAAGTTGACACATAGATATATTTTTTTAACGGTGGGAGACCCTTCTGGATCAGAATTACCACTTTTCTGACTCTTCTTCCTGTGCTCTGCTTTCTGAAAGCTGCATATATAATGTTTCAGACATATAGGAAAGGCAGGCTATATTGCAGTCAACAATGGCCTTTGCGGTGAGGAATAGCTTTGGTCTGCTTGGGAAAACTTGATTCTGGCCTTGAAGATAAAAAGTAGATGATTGTGTTTTTAAATTAAGATGTGGGCATCAACTAAAACAGTAAAATGACTTGGAAGCAGGACAAAGGATTTGAGTTCATTGGGAGCTGAATGCATTGTTCTTTCTATTTTATCCATATGTTTTTTTCTGACTGTTGTATAATTCCAACTGTCTTCCTTGCTCTCTTTTCTTCCTATTCCTTATTCCTTTTGTAAACAGAGCATACCAAATCCAGCTTCATTGCTGGCTATGCTCCACATGTTTGTTTTCTGTACACGTGCTGCTCTTGCCAACTCTGTTGGGCTTTGGCTGTTGAGAGGAGGAAGGCAGGATGGAGGGGTGGCAGAGTGACATGAGAGCAGGCTGCTGCTTTACAAATTCATATTTGTTTAAAGCTTAAAGGCTGCTTGAGAGAACTTTTGGAGTGAGGAGAAAGTAGAAGGGTGGGAATGGGGAAGAGGAGAATGTAAACTGTGTCAGCAGTAGCAAACTTTCCAGCTGGGGCCTGCTCCTGTTGCCTGTGTGAAGACAAGTACTTTTAAAGATCTTAAATCTCAGATAAAGCACAAGTGGGGACTGCAACAAAATGTTGCCGTGTGTCCTTGCCTACAATACAGCTATTTAAGGTACTAGCCAACTATTTTGCCTAAGCAGAGCATCCCCTGCCCTGCACCATATATGTACACCCACCCACACCAATTTCCTGTTTTTCTTTTCCAACTGATACTCGGCATTCAGTGGTTTCTGTGCATGCTCAGAAATGTTAACATGGTCAGAAAACTTACATCTCATTTTGCAAGGCATGGGATACCCGGCACTCTGTTCTTGGACAATGGGCCACAATACGCCTCAGGAGAATTCAGAGTTATGCATTACATAGGAATTCCAGCGCAAGGCACTATTCCATGGATACTCACAGAACAATGGGAAAGCAGAATCAGCAGTAAAGACAGCCAAAGCAAACAAGACTGCAGGGGATCCTTACCTGGCTTGATTGGAATCACAGAAACACACCCTTGCAAGGAATGAACAGTTCAAAGACTGATGAGAAGGAGGATGGAGACATTGCTGCCCTTGGGGGACTATTTGCAACAACTCCAGGGGAAATGGTGAGACAGTAGACTTGGATTCCACAAAAGGAAAGAGCTAAACAAGCAAAGTACAATGCACAAAACAAAAAAAAATGTATCACCTGCAACAATTGCACAGGGATGAAGAGAGAAGGTGGTACGACAACCAGCCCACCTGGATGACTGTGGACCAGTGGTGAAGGCTCCACTGTGGTGTATTTGCTAGCAGCAACCTGTTGGCCAAACCAACTGATTAAATTAATTGTCTGCTTTAACAAAGACGTAACTACATGTATATTGTTCAGAAGTAAAGCTAGCAATAGCAGAGGGAGGAGTATGAAGGAGAAACCAGAAGTGGGGAAGTACAGATAGGTGGAGATGGCAAGGAGAGAGCATCATGCCCTGTAACTGTTCTGTATGAAACTATTTTAATGAAGTACACTGTTATGTGGGGAGTTGCCCCTTTGATTGCACAAACAGTGAAACAGTGTCACCTTAAGAAGCTCTAACTTGTTCTAGATGCTCTATAAATATATGGGGATTTAGTTTTCTTTCATCAGAAGGTGAAATGTTAAATTAACTGTCTCCACTGCTCAGTGGCCAAGAGATTATGGGCTATTATGAGATTTCAGGGAAACAGAGGAGCCAACCTGTTACAACTTGCTCTTAAGGTTTTCTGAGCTAAAACAACTACTCAGCTTGTTTATGGTGCTCAGGTTTGGGAACTGGCTGTACTTCTTCAATAGACAGTATCCAGAATAAATATTTAAGATCACGTTTGTGCTGCTTTCTCTCCCAGCGTCGTTTCTGAGGCTAGAAAACAGGTTTAAGTTCCTTGAAAAGTAAAATCCAGAGGCTGCTACTTAATTATTGGCTTAGGCTCACCAGAATGAATATTTCTAATGTGGCACATTTATGTTTTAGGGGATAGCCAATTAGGAACCAGCGCATAAATCCTTGAGATCTGTGACAGAGGAGCACATTCAATAGGGTGGGGTTTTATTCATTATGGCCTCAGCTGGAGCTCACATTACAGTTAGATTGGCTGGTAGATATAGAACATCAACATTATTTGCCCTATGTTGAGGGAGCCAAAATTTCCCATTGGTATATGAAAATGTTTAGTTGTGCTTGACATAGCTTAGTCAGTAGAGCATGAGACTCTTAATCTCAGGGTCATGGGTTTGAGCCCCACATTGGGCAAAAGATTCCTGCATTGCAGGGGGTTGAATTAGATGACCCTTGGGGTCACTTCCAACTCTACAGTTCCATGATTCTATGATCTCCTGTGATCTAATTACTAGGTATTGTAATAGCCAATGGCTAAGTAATAAATTTGAATCTGACCAGGGAGAAAGGCTGAAAGGCTGCTCTCAGGCAGATTTGAGCAAAGCAGATGATTTCATCCTGGAGTATAGGGTGTTCAGGTCAAAAAGCAAGGCAATAATTGAAGAGATGCTTAAGTGGAGATTAACAATAAGACTTCCAGGCCGGGCAGGAAAAGTTAGGGATTCAGAAAGGGCCTGAATCTCAGTTCAGCAAAGTTTAAAGTTCACGCAAGACTGAAAGCTGAGAAGATCCAAGTCGCTAAATGGTGAGGAGAGGCATATTGTTGAACTCGATGGATCACTGGATGTTCGCATCTCTGTCTCCAAGTGCAGTTTTTTGTTTGATTGGAGTATGTGTATGTTCCTACTCTAACCAGCTTTCATGGCAGCACAGGAAATAGAGAGCTCATGCTTGTTCCCCAAAGACCAAGGTTTGAAGCCTACAACATCTGATGTTATGCTGCTTCTATACATAGCAACATTTGTCCACTCCAGTGAACTAAGCCCCACATTAAAATGAACGTGCACTTAGTGTGATTACAGTCTTAATTAATTTGCAAATTATAGTCTCAATTAATTTGATATTCCCACATGTTCTTTCTTGCAATTGCACATAATTAGGCAACACACTTGCCTTATAGCTCAAGATTGCATTTGAGATTGGCTTTGCAGGAAAAATCCTATAGAGTATCTAACATAATTAAGATGAAGGTAATTGTGCCTTAATTTTTTTATTTTAGGGAGTGCTTAATTTCATAATCACCATTTTATTTGTATGCGACCTTTCCATAGTTAAAACCATGCACAAAGTGACTTACAATATGAAAAAGGTACATAATTAAAGAATAGCCATAGACAATAAGTAAAACACATCAAAAAGTACACAAAATCGAACAATTTCCACATAAATCCTAAGAGCTTAATAACAGCAACAGCCCCTGTTAAACAGTGCCCAAGCCCAGTTTTCGAAGCTGGATTTAGTCAGGGCCCAGCCCTCCCAGGCCAGGTGGGAAAAGGCTAGCAAGGCAGGGAGCAAGTCATTCAGAACTCACAGCCAAGATGGTCAAAGCTTACACCAAAGTCTATTGAAATTACAATAACTTGAAAGAATAACTTAAATTGTATGTCAAGAGTAAAGTTCCTCCAGATGTAATAACCATGAAAAAAACCCTGCTTTATATAAAGACATTTTGTTTTAGGAGCATATTGTGATGTCTCACAATGCCACAAAACTAGTGATGCTAAAAATAGCAATTACAGTTGCCCGTTTGAATTCCCAGGCAGTCATTATGTGTGCTAAAGTTATGGAGGTTTTGCCAAGGATTAATGAAGTCATGGAACTTGAGATAGCTGGAAGTAATTTCTGCAATATTTCATCCAAATGTTATAGGAATTTTAATTTAATGAAGAGAAAATAGAATAGGCTATTACTTAAGATCCAATTATCGTGTGATTTTTTTTTTTTTTAATCATTTGTTACAGCAACATAATTCCATATTAGCTAGCAAGTTATGGCTCAGTATTCAGAGGGTCACTTTGACAATTTGAGTTACAGGTAGGTAGCCGTGTTGGTCTGTCATGGTCAAAACAAAATAAAAGAAAAAAAATTCCTTCCAGTAGCACCTTAAAGACCAACTAAGTTAGTTCTAGGTATGACCTGTAACTGGAACTATGGAAGGCACCACATTGAGCCGCATGAAATGGAAGTCCATCAACCTCACCAGGTATCTGAAGAAGTGTGCATGCACACGAAAGCTCATACCTAGAACTAACTTAGTTGGTCTTTAAGGTGCTACTGGAAGGAATTTTTTTTCTTTTATTTTGTTTTGACAATTTGGTTGCCCATAAGTGGGATCTGCCACAACTTGTTGTAGTGTGGAGTACTCCTGTTCATTGTTCCAGTCATACTGATACTCCATTCCCTTCCGTCTGGTTTTCCATCCCGTTTCCAGCATTCGTTCAGTATTTCCTCACCACTGAGCATACTCGGCCATCATTGGGCAGTTGTGGGGTTGTTTCCCCTTATACTTCTGCAGACCTCAGGTTTTCTTCCAACTACTATTGATACCGCTCTTGTACATGGAAGATGCCATTTTGGATTCATAAAGATCCACACTCAAGAGATTGAGTTCTCCATAATTACATACAGGGTATTGGTATATAACCCAAGCTAAGTGATGCTCCTATTGTGCCAAGTCCATGATAAGAAAAACTAAACTGAATAATGAAAATGTCAGTATAAACAAACTATGGACACGATCTACCCACTTGCAGCCAACTATTCATGGAGAGATTGGCAGTGTTTGTCCTCTGAATGTGAATAGGCTTATCTGAAGCATTTTGAACACAAGAAGAGCCTGCTGGATCAGAACAAAGGCTTGTCAAGTCCAGTATCCTGTTCTCACAGTGGCCAACCAGATGCCTGTGGAAAACCAGCAAACTATGTGAGCAAAGAATATTCTTCCTTCCTGTATTGGGAACAGACAGGCTGTGTTTCCCATATCACTTTCAGCCCTTCCTCTTGCCCAGGTGAAAGTTTCTTGGGCACTATGTACACCAGTGGAGGTTAAGGTGACATGACACCTCTATTTATCTTGTGAAATGCCATCTTTGATGCATTTCCACAATCCATTTTGTTTTGTATCTGATGCATAGAGGTTACTATTAGTAAGCCACTCCCAGCTGATAGAGGAGGTCAACGTTGGAGAGAAGTTGATTTCTGAAAGTGAAAAAGCCTTGGTGGACATACTAGACTGAGGAAACAAGAATAGATAGCAATTACAAATATGACAGATATTCATTGTCTGTAGAAATGAGATACTAATTGCTGAAACACAGAAGGTAACTAGAACTACTGTCTGCATTGTATTTGTCTCAGCAACATAAACATTCCTGACAGGTGGTATTATATAAGAAAAATTGAACTTATCAAAACAATCCCAAAGGAGGAAACAGATTGATTCCCGTCGTAGAGAAGTCCCACCGTGTTGCGGACACGATTGCAATGGTAGGGACTGGACAGCATAGGAGGTGTGCTAGCATATGTTGCTAAACTCATTAAATGCAAAAGCACCATAAATGGCAATCTTAAGGTGCTGGAATTCATCTACTTCACTGGCCAAAGGAGGAATAAACTTGAGCTTGGTACTCACTGATATATAGGCAGGCTATTTGTGAACAAGTAACCAGTACACCCACACACAGAGTGACCTGGTTGACAGGTAGGCTTTATTACCAGTTTATGTAATCAGCAGCAGCAAAGCTTTGCTGGACATTATCACGTCAGGCTTCCAAGTGTGGTATGTATATGGGATCTTTGTAAAAGCTCACTGTACCTAGAAAAATGCATGTAAGGGGGAAGGCTAGGCTGCATGGTTTGATTATCTGCATGGTTTGATGAACTGTCTGCTATTCTAATCACCTCATAAACACCGTAGTATGCAGTAGAAGAAACTGAAACAGAAGAATTGCAATTTGGCTTCGATGGTTCCTCCAGCGCTGAAGCTGTGTGAATTGAGGGCCATAATGTTTGCATTGTGCAGTGAAAACGTAAGCATGCTGAATCAGAAGTAAGCCCTGTTTTTATTTTTATTACTTATTTTGTTTTGTTTTTTATTGCAATTTTATGCTATGAACTGCACTGAGATCTGCGGGTATAGGGTGGTATACAAATTGTGGTGGTGATGATGATGATGATAAGTGGTGCTTACTTCTTAGTACTACTTACTACTTAGTAAGTTTGTAGTACTTATTACTACTTAGTGTTACTTACTACACAGTAACTTTACTTAGGATTGCAGCTTTCATGCTGAATAGTTCTAAATTTTGGAATTAATTAGATTTTTAAATTAATACATACAAAATTTTCCTAAATCTACACACAAACACAACTATACACATATGTATGTCATACCTGCTAAGAGAGACTATGGCTCAATGATAGAGCACATGCTTTGTATTTAGAATCCCTTATTTCAATCCCTTGTGTTAGGAAAGGCAAAACTCCAAGAGACTGCTAGTAGAGCAGACCATACTGGGCTAGATGGGCAAACAGTCTGATGGTGTTAGGCAACTTCCTATATTCCTATCCAATCACAAAAGTTTTCTAGATATACTGTACTGTACTGCACTTGCTGGCATTTGTAACCAAAAATACATTGAGACATGGAAACATTAATGTTGCACTTAATAATAGTGAGAGAGACCTGGTCCTTCCTCTGGCATGCACAGAGGGGTTGGGGGCAGGAGGGTTCAGTGCAACTACAAATAATTGCCATCAAGTAAGCCAGGACAAATTTGTGGACCTCTGTCTTCAGGTCAAGTTTTTCATGCAGTCCAAACTACAACCAATACAGTATCTCTCTTTATAATATTTAGTCAACACATGCTGGGATTTGGTTGGTGATCTGACAACCCATTTGGTTTTCTGAGCCACTTTTGATACAGGTCTGGTGATAGTAAAACTAGTTGTCTTGGGAGTTAAAGTAACTTCTAGACTATCCCAGGTTGTTGTATAATTTTTGGATGTTGGAGGGATGAAATGAAGACACAGCAAAAGAGATGAAGGATGCAGATGTTTAACTTTCCACCAGGGGTCCTCCTGGCTGGAATGGTTTGTTTACATGTAGAAAGGTCTAAAGTCCTCTTAAATCCCTTCCTTTCTAGATGATGCTACCTATTTTTTTACAAAGTCCTACATTTACTTACTTGTATTTAATTTTAATCCCACCTTTCCTCAAAATTTTTACCTTCATCTTAGATTTAAGGCTAACAAAAATCCTTTCAGACTAGATATGCAGAAATGAGATTTAAACTTCTTTGTTGGACAAGATAACATACAGAAGACTAGTAATGAAGGTGTTTTCATGCTATTGTATTATGAAAACTGATAATCCACTTCTGTTCGTATGCTGTAGATCACTAAATGTTGCACTGGAGGCACAATGACGTGATTTTTGTTGTTGTTGCTATGGAATGACTTCATTGTAGCTTGAAAGAACTGACATTTTACCATGGTAAAAGCGATGTGTGAATTGGTCTTGTAATTTATTAGTACTGATATTATGCAGCGTTCCCTTAGTGCTTAATACCACACATTCCATGCTTGGAACACAGGGTGAATATTGTCTTACCTTATTTACAATATTCTGGTTATTTAAACACTCTCTTTACCATAATAGAACAAAAATCTTGAGTTTGCAAATAGGAAAAAACCAGTGATTTACTGTTTTAGGGGATTAGTGTTCTCAGTTTTGTTGAAAGTTATTGTGGACATAGAAGGCCAGTTTTTGTTAAGTTGCTGCTGGAAATCTGGTAAGAGTTAAAGAGCTAAGAATTACGAGATATGACAGCATTCTGTAATTATTTTTAGTTTATCATCCCTTATGTAAGTGCTTGCGGGCTATGTATTCTCACTTGTGTCATTAACATGTTCATTAGTTAGAGGTGGAAAGAGTGAGAGAGCCATTAGAGAAGAATTGTAGTTAAGATTTCATTTGCGGTATGGAGCTGTGACAGGAAGTGCTTGGGTTACAGAAAGCATTATTAATAAAAAGAAACATATTTGGCATTTTATTGCAAATCCAGTCCCTTTGAGCGGAGAGAGAAAAGGTTAGCCATCTTCTTCAGCTCTGAATTGGTTTGCAGTGCCTGCTTTTGATAGCTTTTATCTTCTGGAGTAATTTCCTTGACCATTCTAGTTCCTGGCGCAGTTTACCTTTATCGTGGATATATACCACAGTCTTAATTTGTAAACTCATTATAACATACTTATATGTGGCAAGGAGAGTTTTACCACATCCTTGGGCTTCACCAGAAAGCAAGCGCTTCAGAGAACTGATAAAATCCTGCTCACCATTTGACTGGATACTGTGGTATTCCCTGCGGATTTGTACTTAATTCTAGTAAACTACCACTCGCTAAATGGTAATCTGTATTCACCTTCCACCCAAGTCATCCAAGTTTGCAACATTCCTGCGAAGGGCAAGGATTCCTATGGTGAAAAGGGACTCCCGCCGCCTTTGCGCACAGGTATTTGCGCGAAGAGGAGGCATTGTGGACATCTTGACAGCTGGCCCACGGCATGCTTATTAGTTGCTCCTTTACTGTCCACTCCACTTCCTCATCTTCCCAGCCATCTTTCTTCCCTTCTGCAAGCGCCAAACCCTGTCCCTTCACTGAGCCCCAGCCTCTCCAGATTAGAGCTCTCCAGGGACCTTGTCTTTTGAAAAGAGGAAAGAAAGGGAAAAAGGGAGGGAAAAAGAAAGAAAGAGAGGGAACAGAAGAATGAAAACAGACCCAAGGGGCAATAGTCCCTCGAGCCATCTCACTGCATTACAATGAATATGGACTCTATTAAGCTCCGTTCTGCCTGTTAGCGTTTCCCAGGGCAACACAGCTCCCATATGGCAAGCATGCAGCAGATTAGCGTAGGCCTCTAGGCCTCATTGAAGACCTGAGGCTTGACTGGCAGTTGAACTCCCTCCCCCCTTCTCCTCACACTTGACACTGCCTGTGTTTATCTAAAGCGGGGTGGGGGGGTGCATTTGGAAGGTTATTGTCCGGGGCAATGAGAGATAGGAGAGGGAATAACTGAGCCAAGCTGGGAAGGAAGAAGGAACATGGGAGGGAGTGGGGCTGGCTGGCCAAAGGAGGGAAAGAGGGAGGTGAGAAGGGAGCAAAAGGAGATAGGAAGGAGGGAAGGTTGGAAGGGGGATGGCAAAACACTTCATAAATATTCAGGAAGGATGCTGAATAGGGAGAGGAGAAATAAAGCAGATGGAATTCATGTTAAAGAACAGCCACAATCACCCTCCAAAAACAAGAAAAGAAAAGAGAACTGCTTTAAAGGAGCATAGGGAACGACGTTTATCCAATTAGCAGGGTTGTCAAATTGAATTTATACAGAATTGAAGGGGGGGGGGGAGAGGAGTGAAAATTAAGTGTGTGGGGTTGGGGGGGGAGAAATATATAGAAGAAAGGAAGTGCATCTCTCCCCCCCCCCCCCTTCCCACTCTAGTAAGGAGATTTTATCCTTTATAGGGCTAAGGCAGTTTCCAGAGTGTGTGGAAGGCGGGCAACGCAAGGGGTAAACTGACTATTCCATTTTACTGTGATCTCACTTTGGATAAGAGGGTAGAAAGAAGTAACAGAAATGAAGCATGATGCAAGAACGCCAGCATTGCTTTTGATTAAGGCCGCTTTGTACCTGAGAACGCTATGAATTTGGGACTGGGATATTAAGTATATTAGATTATCAGTGGAAGTCCCCTATCATACACAATTGTGATAGGCAATTGTCGCTTTAGCTGGTGACATTGGTTTCTGGGTTGCAAGAGAGCGTTCACGTGCCATAATTACTTCAGTCCTTAGTCTATAAGCAAGGGAGGGTCTCAGTGGTAGAGTTGCATGATGGTCCTAAATGCTTTCAGTTTTCAATTTTCTTGTAGACTATCAAAACAGCTAGAGAAGATTTGATTATATGAATATATGTGTGTTAATACAGATACACTGACTAACATTGAAACATATTTTTTCTGCTTTTTATCACTTGGTCAAATGGGCAACCTAATCTGTAAATTTCCAGGGCTGTGGGTAGCCACATTAATCTGTTGCAGCAAAATCAACAAAGACCCTTGTGACATGTTAAAGACTAACAAATGTCATCATTGCATAAGCATTTGTGGGCTTCATCATGAAAGCTAATGCCTTAATAAAATGTGTTAAGCCTTTAAAGTGCTACAAAACTCTTGGCTGTTTTGTCTCATAGAAATGTATGTCTTTGATTTGTGATTGTGCAATACAGTACAGTAGGTGTGAAGACCTGGGAAAAATAAGAGTTTCCACCTGTTTTTTTTTAAAACACCTGCGCTTTCACATCTCATTCTTCCCCTCCTTCATTGTTACTTTTTACATTTTGTCCTACAATACCCACCAAATTCAAGAATTGTTAACAATAGCAGCATGCATTCGTGGTCTATCTGTAAAGCATAGAAAACACCAAAATTATATATTTATTCAAAAGTCAGTTATGTGAAAGAATACAGCAATACCTATTCATTGATCTCTTACTGAGAAACAGCTGTTGTCAAAATTATAGTTCCGTGAGGAGTGTCAGTGGGCCACGCTAGATGGCTCTGACCCTACTGTTGTGTCCCCTTCATCACCTTCCACACATTGGAGGGTGGGGAAAACTGAATTGGGGAGGCTGCTCTATGTGTTTAGGCTCGCTCCATGATTCAGAACTCTGCTTGGGCAGATGCCCTACACCAGACCTTCCCTCTTCAGTGTGTGTAAGGTGGTTAGGGGATCATGATGGAAGGGCAGGGCCAGCAACTGTTGTCCCCACTTTTCCTCTCACTCAGCAGTAATTGCAGAAGGGAGAACACCTGAATAAGGCTTAAGTTTCAGGAGATTCTCTAAATGTCATAAACCTTAAGCTTTCACTAAGAAGCATTCACATTGTACTACTCACATTTAAGGCATGTTTCCCCACCCCCAAAGAATCATGGGAACTATAATATAAGGGTGCTGGAAACTATAACTCTGTGTAGCGTAAACTACAATTCTCAGGATTCTCATGGGGGGTGGGGACAAATGTGCTTCAAAGGTATGGCGTGTATGCAGCCACAGTCTCACCTCTATGGCAGAAACCATAAGTAGCAATTTAACAGCTGGTCTTAATGTGGTCAGTTAATGAGCTATTCCATAAGTATTTGTGTCACTATTCTGTGTGGGCTTACTTGACCTATGGTCATGACCTATTGTTCTTAACATATATGGAAATGTATGTGTTACTGAGATCAATGAACTTTTTTTTTTTTTCAAATACTGTACATTATTTTGTTCTTCTAAAAAAACGCCCCATGCTTTCCCCCTTCACAAATGAGATGCTCAAAGCAGCATAGAAGAAAACATAAAAGTAATAGTGATCCAACCATTAAAACAAAAAATGAAATTAAACCTGTAATCTTAGTTAACTTGCAAGTGACCTACTGTAAATCTTGTCTTGCAGATAATCACTTATTTTAATTACCATGAGCAATGATGCAGACTAATTGTTTTGTATACCTGTAGACAAAACTAATTCATGCAAACAAAAAATAATTAGAGATTACTATATTCAGATCAAGAGGGAAGCCTAAAATGTCCATTTTATGGGGTCTGATGTTCACAACATTTAAATTGTGTATTTAGCTTGGCTTTCCTGTTTCTAAAATCAGTCTTCAAGAGTGGCGTATCTAGGGCTGATGTTATAAACTGGTCTGCCACCTCAGATTCCTTGTAAATGTCACCAAAGTGGAGAAGATTAATGGATTGGTTTACATCCTTGGCCTACACTTTTTTTAAAAAAGCTTTCTTTTCTATCGTTTTTTTCAGCCCTCAGAAATGGGCTGAGAGCACATGACTAATTGTGGGCATGCCTTCTCTGCAGCATCCTGCTGCTGGCTGGCCTCTATGACAAGAATGGGACATCATTTCTGGTTGGGTTTTTTATCAATCCAGCCTAATACATGGTCAATATGGAACATAGTTCAGCTTCGTAAATAGATTCTCTTTGGTACCTGACAACAGGAACAAAAGTGGCAGAATAAAACAAATTCCTTCCAGTAGCACCTTAAAGACCAACTAAGTCAGTTCTTGGTATGAGCTTTCGTGTGCATGCACACTTCTTCAGATACACACTTCTTCAGATACAGGTATCTGAAGAAGTGTGCATGCACACGAAAGCTCATACCAAGAACTGACTTAGTTGGTCTTTAAGGTGCTACTGGAAGGAATTTGTTTTGTTTTGACTATGGCAGACCAACACGGCTACCTATCTGTAAAAGTGGCAGAGTCAAGACTATCTTGTTTGGCAGCCCATTTAAAACCTAGACTTTCCTAATGGAAGTTTTGCAGTGTCTGCTTATTTTCCTGCACGATAAAATACATAACTCGTGCACTCTTCCCTTACATCTTTTCTCATTTGAAGTAGTTCAAAGGTGAGCAAGATATTAACAGTTAAAAGGAGTAGTCATTCTTCTTCCCCCATGCCGTAGCCTTGAAGTGTTTCTTTATTTGTTTCTGTCAAAATTGTACCTGTGACTAAGCAGGGGCAAAAACTGAAAAGTACAGACTCTTGGTTGTGTTTTATGCAGTGGGATCTTACCCTTATTTACTCATAAGTTCAGTGGGAATTACTACCAAATCACTTCTCATAGCATCACAGTCCAGTTCACTCAGCTTGTAGAACTTTGATACGTCAATCCCTTTGACTGAAGACCTGGCAGAATTGCAGTTGCCCTTAGACAGGAAACCACCTTACAGGCTTTGACAATTCTGCCTGCCTGTCTGAGTTCCCTTTTCATTTCTCCTTTCCCCAAACACCTTCTCCCTTCCCCCATTGTCCTTCATCCATTCCTCGAGTTGCAGCAAAAGGCTTGCTCATGCCCAGCAGCTGAAACATGGGCTGTTTTTCATTTAGGACCCTCCTCATAAATTTCAGATGGTGTGGTAGTAACAAGAATTGCTTGGCTGGCCCTTATTTAAGCAGCAGGGGGTCTGAAGCTGCAGGCAGCATTTCCTCAATAAAACCTTCAGATTCTAATCAACAAACACCTCTATAGCTGCCAATGTTACTATTATAGGACTCCCTCAATCTTCCTTTGTCTCTTCCTCCATCCCTCTTCTTGTTCTCCGCAGTGTATACAGATTTTTCCACATATACACACTTTTGAGCAGCATGGGGATAGGTAACGCTGATGATATTAGCTTTTACACCTCATGCATCTGATTCTCCCCCTTCTTAATCTCTGCCAATAGTGTAGTCGTTGATTTAATGAAAGTGACTTCCATGCCCCCAGTCCACGGACAGGAAATTGTTTTTAACCTGAAGGGAAATAATTTATAAAAACAAAGTTCTTACTTTTCATTTCCTCTAATCCATTGTCCCTGTTGCACCTTTACTGGTGGGATAATGAAGGATTCAGTCCAGTCAAAGTTGAGAATTTTAAAGCTCCATTGATTGAATGGAAGAGTGAAGCATGGGCTTATATCTCTTCCCTTGGAGTTAAAAATGACTTTAAAATGCTTTACTTTGACAGTACCATGCTCAAAGTAAAGTCTAAATCTAATTTGACACTGCCTTTGAAGTCAGTGGGGTGAGGATTCTAGCCTGAGTCTGGATGCATTTATATTGGTCTGGTTTTATTTTATTTTTAAATTCCTTACTGCGGTATGTGAGCACTGTGTCTATATAGTATCTGGTGTATCCTTGTGTGACAATTTTCTGTGTCTCCTTTTTACCATAATTTCTCCCCAAAAAGCTTTTCTTTTCCTGTTTTTTTCTCTGTATTGTATCTGTTTGTATTAAGAAGAGCCCAGGGGCTGAGGAAATCTATTCATTTGTCTTTCTGTTTAAACCAAAATATTTTTTATAACCACAGCCAAGTAAAGAGGTAACAGAACTTGGCAAACAAACTATTTAAGCTGCACTTGATTGGACCTGTTCTTATTTTATGTCCTAAAAATATCCGTAATAGCACATTAGTTCACTGCGATGTTTCATTTGTGGTGGATCGAGTTTATACAATGGGAGCTAAGCAGGACTGTGTTGTTCACATATTAATTTTACTACAAATGAAAGATCTTCTGCAAGGGAGTGTGTGGTGGTGGTGGTGAAAAACAGTCATATTGATCACTACCATGAGTGTAACATGTGAACAGTGCTTATGTTCTTCCACCAAATGCTTAAGTATGGTTGCAGCTCGGTACATTGACAATCCATAGGCTTCTATATCCTTAGTTTACATGAATTTGTTGTTCCAAAAGGCAATTACTGCTGCTAACTTCAAGTAACCAAAAGTCCACTTGTTTAAATACTCATCATTTTTGTCATACACTGCTATTTGCAGTATAATTGTGGCAGTTTTCTTGACCCTCTGGCTATGAGACCTTCTGGATCTTGTACTGAACCATTTATTGATTTGCCGACAAAAGAGAAGATAAATGTGCACTGCGCTGCATTCATGTTTATGACTTCCTCTTGTAAACGGTCCTTGCAAAAGAGGCGATAAGATCTGAACCACCTAGTTTCTTCACCTCAAGCTGCCTTCATGGCAAGATGGAATGCTGCCTTCACTTATTAGGGTTAAGAGGCACAACTATCCATGTTTGCCTTTAAATTTGTGATTCCAACCTCTGAGGACTAAATGCTGACTCTGCGTGTTGATTTGTGTCAAAAAAACTACCGGTATTCTCTTGACTCTTGACTAACCTACTATTTTATCTCTTATCTCCCTGTCATCCAGGGCACCTCACAAAGCTGAATTTCCACCCTTAAGTCCTCTGGGGCAGCTTATGGGAACTTCACTTGGCATCTTTTGCTCCAGACTCCTCTGCATGGGATGGCCATGATATCAGAGGGGGAAAGACCAATGACTGCTATCATCTGTTTGCTCTTGGCATCTGCTGGTTGCATTGCAAATTTGGGTGAGTGCCCCCCCCCATTTTCCCCTAATAAATGTTTAGGGAAGCTTTTAATGTTTGATGTATTACAGTATTTTAATATTTTTTGGGAAGCCGCCCAGAGTGGCTGGGGAAGCCCAGCCAGATGGGCGGGGTATACATTATTATTATTATTATTATTATTATTATTATTATTATTATTATTAAGCTGCTGCATTTTCAAGGACTCAACTTTATCTCCATTTTGCTTATGGGATTGGTCCTACTTCTCAACTTTCAAATGCTGCCCTCCCTTTAATCTTTTTCTGTAGCCTTATTTTCGGCCACTTAGGACTGCTTTCAAATCCCAAGTCAACATTTGAGAATCATTGCTGAGTCATGAAATTTGCTGCTCACCTGGAGTGAGTAGCAATTGCCTATGGGTGAGCAGCCAAATGGCAGACCCACCTAATTCCAGAAGTGGTATACCTCTAACCATGAAGTGATGGGGACAAAATAACAGAAGAGGCCTTTCTTGCTTTATGAGATTTCCAGGGCTACGGTATATCCCTGTTAAAAACAGAATGTTGTCCTTTGATCTGATTCAGCAAGACAGTTCTTACATTCCACTTTGTACTGCTTTTTTACTTAGTCACCATAGGACAGTACTTTGCTTCTCTCACTATGGAAGCAGAGTACAGTGGTGCCTCGCAAGACGAAATTAATCCGTTCCGTGAGGCTCTTCGTATAGCGGTTTTTTCGTCTTGCGAAGCAAGCCTATTGACAGCTTAGCGGATTAGCGCTATTAGCAGTTTAGCGGCTTTTAGCGGATCAGCTGTTAAGCGGCTTATCAGCGGATCAGCGGAAAAGGGGGGAAGGGGGGGGGAACCCGCAGGAACTCGCAAGACATTTCGTCTTGCGAAGCAAGCCCATAGGGAAATTCGTTTTGCGAAGCGCCTCCAAAATGGAAAACCCTTTCGTCTAGCGGGTTTTCCGTCTTGCGAGGCGTTCGTCTTGCGGGGCAGCACTGTATTACAAATGTTCTCTTTGTGTACTGTCTCTCCTGAAGTAGAGGGCAGGACAGAGAGAGAGAAGGCAGCTAGAGTAGTGTGTAATGGAACATGCCTTTACCTACATATAAAGCCACATTAACTCAGCATGGTGCCCTTGTTGAGAATGAAGATCTATATCCCTAAGGTGAAGTCTCAACAGTTGAATGTGATGTATTCTTATGATCTTACTAATAAGTAACCAACCACTAAATGCCAATAGCCTTCAACCTGTGGTATCATCTTGTTCTATTTTTATTGAATTCTGTTCAGAATGGTTAATGCATGACAAGCCTAAACAATGTGAATGTGATTAGAATGTTGATAGCTGGTACCTACAGTATTAGTAGATCTACTTCCCTTTTGTAAACCAGTGTTCATGAGGATTTCTCAACTGTCCTCCTTTTTCAGGTCAATCTCGTCAGGTCACCGTGCAGCCTGCTTCTGTGGTCCAGAAGTATGGTGGCTTGGTCAGCTTGAGGTGTGTGGTCGAGCCCTTGACTGTAAATGTGTCCTGGAGACTAAATGGAAAGGAGCTGCTTCCCTCAGATGACATCCTGGGGATCCATATTGATCAGAGATTGCTTACCGTGGCATCCTTAAACAACGACACAGTGGGCCGGTACCAGTGCATAGCCCGTGTGCCTGAAGGTGTTGTTGCCAGTGTTCCAGCCATGGTAACATTAGCTAGTGAGTAGCTTTGCTTCTTTTCCTCAATGTACAACACATTGTCTTTAGTTGCCTGATTCAGTGCTAATCAGATGATCTAAGCATCCTTCATTCTCAAACATAGGATATATTTTGGATGTGAATGCTGGCCTCATGCTGGGTTACACATATGCTTCACCACAAGCCTCATTTTGGAGTGAAGAAGAGCGCCTTGTACTTGTCTGAGCTCACACAGGCACTCCCACAAATAGGACTAAGTAGGATACTCAGATTGGGATGCTGGCATTGTTTAAGAGTCAAGAGTTCTAACATGGCAAGCCCACAAGGTAAATGCTATTATGTGTATGAGTCATAGGACAGAACTGCCTAGTAACCTGTCTTGACTAGTATCAGGAGGGTTCCCTCTTAAGGGACCACAGGGCGTGGAGGGAAATAGAGAAAGGAGATATGCCTCTAAAAGATTGAAGGAGATACATTTGTGCAAAACAGGGGCTGGTTTTGTTTCAAAGCCAAGAATTATTGGCTTGTCATCAAGATATTAATCAGAAGTGAAATGTTTAGGTTGGGCCGGGTTAGAGAAGGAGAATGGAACAGCAGCTCCAAGGCTCCATGGGAGGGGTCTGCCATTGGGTTGAAGCCTTTTGGGGATTTGGAGTGAGCTCTGCAGTTAGATTAAGTTTCGGAGAGTGCATTCCAGAGCAGAATGGGGGCTGTGTTTTGCTTGTGGGCTCATAGAGGAGGGGAGTGAAAAGGTGGATGAGATTACTCAGAGCATGGTTTGCATTTAACAGGGACTGGGAAAGTGCTGCTTGCTCAGCCTCTTAGCACAGTTGTTTTGCTTATGGGCCTTTCTAGTATTCCCTCAAATGTTTTTTATTTGGACAAAGCGGTCATTGTTCAGCCTACCTGGCTGATGGCTATCCATTCCAGCCTCAGTGAATGAGGGGAGTCAGGCTTCCACAGCAGAGCTTCTAGTAAATCTCCTTGAATGTTCATAAAATCTGGTCCACAGATCCAGCTTGCTTTTCTAAACTGTTGCTGTTGAAATAAAACGGTTTTAATTAAAATTAAGAAGACAGCAAAGTTAGCTAGTGATGTTACATCACAAAAAGGCCATTTACAATATTCACTTTCAGAAGTAGCTCTAGTTGGGAATAATATGTGATTATTAAATAATCTTGTATGTAAAAACTAAATGAGGCTGGTATATTTCAGCACAATGTATGCTGTTTGCTAATAACGTAGACTGTGAAAATAGTATGGAAAAAGACCCAGAACACATATTTTCCTAGATTCCACGTGAAATAATTAAATTAGGAATGTATGTTATTAGAGAAAAGTGGAGAAAAGTAACTACCAAGAACGTGATGTCAGATGTCCAGATTCAAAGTTTCCAGTGTACACAGACGAGGAAGTAACACCTGTTTTTCTAGAGCTTATGTGAATTGGAGACACATAAAATTTTCCACCAAGTCACTTTGAATTTGAGCCCATTGATACAGGCTAAACTTCCATACATATTTACTGGAAAACTCCAAGACTCGCCAATCCTGCTTGCATGCTACATTAAGCCATAGTTAAAAACAAGCTGTGATTGAATGTGCAGTGTGCTCATGCACACAGCTAAATGGTTCTTGCCCCAGTCCTCCCTTGCTGCCACCATACCACTAAGAAACAACTCAGAGTCTGGCTTATTATGACATTTGAATCCAGACCATGAGTAGTAACCAAGGTTTGCTCTTGGTTTAGTGCTTGAGGTTTGTTTATGGGAAACAAACCACAAACCTGGGTTCAGACATCACCATTCTAGTTGTTTCCCAGTGTTGGGCAGAAATACTACCATACTCCCCCTACTCTTCAGCCTGGCTTAAATTTGCACATTGTTAGATCATGTGCCATTTCATACCAGCTTGACAGGAAAGAGTTGATTTACTATGTAACCATATTGCCAGTATGCTTATGTTGAATTGTTAGTGAAGAGTCTGTATGTTACAGGTTTTGAATTATTGCCTTTAAAACAATAGTTTAATGTTATCGTGAGTGTTTGTTCATTTGTTGTTTTGCATAAAACGAAATTTGCTTAAATAAAAGATAATCACAATATTTTCTCTTTTGTGTATGAAAGGAAGAGGCACAACTGGTAATTTTATTCCCTACATGTATGAAGTGAACACTGACAGACTGAATATGATAAGCTACATAATATGCAAGAAGATCTGTTATGTCTTATCATTTGTAAACACAGAGATAGTCAAAAGATATCTGTTCAAAAGATGCCCATTCAATTTCTGTTGTATTCTAGTTGCTCAACATTTGCTCCACGTGCTCTTGAGAGAAGGCCATGAACACAAATAGGCAAAATGCCTCTTAGATATTGAGAGAGCTGGACAGGTAGGCAGCAGAAAGGTGGGCTTATGTGATGCAAGGTTTAGTGGCAAAGTACATGGTTTGCATGCAAAAGGTTGCATATTCAGTCCCTGGTATCTTTAATTAGGGCTTGGAAAGAATCCAGTCAGAATCCTGGAGAGCCACTGTCACTGTAGACAATTCTGAGATAGATGGACCAACAATCTCACTTGGTATAAGACAACTTCTTGTGTTCGTTCTTTCGGGGAAGGATGCTGGAGTCATTGAGACTAAAGGTGTAAAGGGAAAGAGCGCTGGCCTCTGGCACCAGCCCTCCAAGGAAAGTGACACCTTGGAAAGGGCAAGACTAACCTAGCCCCAGCCATCAAACAGAGAATGAGTAGCTTCAAGAACCTGCTCTCCTGCACCAGGAGAAGGAAGCCTGCTGTGTCCCTTGGGATTGCACAAGTGAGGGAAAAGTCACCCTTATCTCTGCCACTGGCCAGAGCAACAAGGGCTTGGTTTTGTTGCAAGCTGCCTTGGAAAATGTTAGTTTGAAAGGTGAAGTATACTTCTGGATGCAGAAGATAGGCAAGGAGAGCAGTACCTTGTAGGAACCCTGAGGATGCCCTAGAACAGTATGTGGTGGAGAAGCTTCAAAAAAATTGAGGAGTCTGTTGGGATTTAGCTGAGAAAGAAGTTGCAATTCAAGCCCAATGGAGGTTGTTCAGAGGTATTCAGAGTAGGCATCTGGGCCCATTGTGGAAAGAGAGAAGCAGAGGGACACATAAAAAGAGAAAGGGGATGTGGGTAGACATCCCTGGTTGTCAAACAAAGATGGATCTAAAAGAATCTTTATTCAGGATTCCTCCCCTCCTTTTTTTAAAAAAATAATAATTCTCCTTTGGTTCTTGGAAGGTATGTTAGAGACTATATCTCCGTCTCTTTGGTGGCAGTTAAGGTTTCTTACGAGGTTTACACATCGCCCTTCCTGTTTCCCAAAGGCACCATGTCTGAATGGGATTATCCCTGCCAATATTTTTGACATGTTGGCAGCTGAACTTTAGCCTTGGGATATGCCTGCCTTTAGTGCAGAGATGCTGATTGACACCCTTGAGCTGGTCCCTGCTCAGGCTACTTTGGAGAACTAGTTGAGACTAGCAGTTAATTCCTTTAGCAGATTTTTTTAAACGTAGAGATAAATTGACTATTGTTATATAGTCCTTGACAGAGGGAAGGAAATGTGGAAATGGTAGACTTGTTAAAGCAACAATAGAGTTGCAGTTGCTCATATTAGCTAGTGAATGTGTGCAGCCGCTCCCAAGCAAAGATAAATACAGGAAAATAATCTTCACACATGGCAGTGTACATCTTTTATTTGTTGCAGTTATATTATTCATGAAGGAAAAATGTTGCATGTGAACTGGCATTCTCTGATAAATACTACCTGTTTCTGACTCTGATGGTTGCATAGGAAATCCTGTGCACAAGGATAGGGAATGCTTGAGAAATTCATTCGCTTCATATTCCAAAGTGAACTGACCTAATCGGTACCCTCCTGACTAATGCAGCACTGTACATTTGTTGTATTCAGTGTTGCTTGAATCCTAGTTGTTTTCTGCCTCTGAGCAAAAATTGGAATAAAAGACCCCCAAACTAAACACACAAATGGAATGCTAGAAAGGTTCATTGTAGCCAAAGTACAGAAGGATTCTCTCCAACAGTATTTTCAATGCAATGTCCCTCCTTCCGAAATGGATCTTTTGCTGCCTCCAACTAGCTAGATTGGGAAGAACCCTGTTTAAAACTGGCTGGATTCACGTAACAAACCCTTTCAGCAGAAGCCCTGTGCAAGGACTTCCACTTGCACATTGCGGTTTCCCTCTCTTCCCCTATGTGCCCTATAGAATGGGCTCTGGTGGCAAGTTATGAGAACCCCCAGAACAGCCTATGGCGGGAGGAAGGGGGGTGGGTCCGGCAAGCTGCAATGTTTGTGAATGGAACGTTCAACACTGCACAATGTTGAATTTCAGCATATAATTCTTATCAGCAGACACTTCTCAAAACTGAAATTGTGGCAAGATGAGGCAAGAAAAAAGATGATAAAAAATGTGGAATTCAGTAAATATGTAACTAGCATATTTGCTAATATAATGAAAGAGGGCCAGTTTTAGCATAAGCAAGAACAGCTGGCTGTTCTAATTAACACCAGGTGAACTTAGCATTGTATATGAAGAATTCAAAGAAGAAGAAGAGGCAGTCTGCTTTGTAAACAAAATTCTCTTGAGTATTACCTAAAAAATCTACAGTTTTGTGAAGCATCCTTCGTTTTCATTTGGATGCTCCATTCTGAATATTAAGCTATCAAAGCAGCCTTCAGCTGGAGCTGGACACCTGGGTGTTAGCTTTTTGCAAAGTGGCAGTGGGCAGTGACCCTTGCACAGAGGCATCTTTAGGGACCTGGGGGCATTTGCAGCTGTCTTTTCAACAACAAAAAGCCTCATTTTTCATTTTGCTTCTGTCAGGGCCTCTAATCTGATAAGTCCCTTGATACAGCTGTTGGCTCCATGTTGAAAAGCCATTTTCACCCTCTAAGAACTTCCAGGGTAGAATTACAGCGAGGGAGAGAAAGAAATGAAAACATAGGACTGTTCCTGGATTTATATAATGGTGATAGTAGACATGTGAGGAGATAAATGGAATATGTGATACACAAGTTTGGAAGGCTGGATAGGATATGTATATGTGCAAGGTAGGGAAGGATGTCTGAAAGATGTGTCTTTGCATATGGGGATATGGGTTTACAATAGAGAGCAGGGGAGAGGCTGCACATATACAAGTACACGTAAAGTACATTTGTGACAGTGGCACAGGAACACAGCAGCTGAGAACAGAAGGAGGATATGTTTTAGGTATGTAAGAAAGGTGGAGATAATGGAACTATGAACTTACATGGGGTGGAATTCAACATCTTGCTAAGGTCCAACTTCCAAGGGACTGTGATCTACAACCACTATAAAAAAACTTAGGGAAGCCAAGGTTGTTCAGCTTTTTTTTCCTTTTTTGGGGCGGGGGAGGATCCCACGATTGACCAGGGGCATCCTGCAATCGACCAGTAGATCACCATCAACCTGTTGGACATCCCTGCACTAGAGGGTCTCTGTGATCACTTCCATTGCATAATGACTTAGCAGAATCTGGCCCATGATGTTTTGTGGGTGTATCAAGAGTCCCAGTCTCCTAATGTTCAAGGCACCAGTCTCTGTGCTGGTTGCTGCTGGGCTATATGGACTTGTAGGACCAGCATGATTGCACAACCACTGTCACACCAAAACAGCAACAGTCAGTTTAAACATCTGCAGTAGGACGTGGCTCTTCTCTCAGATATTCTTTGTTCTACGCTATTATAGCCATTTCAACTCAAAGAGGTTTGCTTACGTTGTATATGAAGTGAGTTAGCAATGCAGCCAGAGTTTAATGGAAGCCAGGCAAAGTGCTCCACCATTCTGTATTCCTGTAGCTTAAATGTGGATTACCAGTGAAACATATCATATTCTGCTTTGCATTAAAAGAGGCTTTTAGTCATTTTCTTTTCCTGAACTTGCATCTTTCCACAGTAATCCTTTACTGAATTTGATGTAATAATATATTTGGAGATTTGGTCATTTTAATTATTTTCAATTTATTTCCCCCCCAGGAGCACTTCTTTCTGTCTAGTACATTTTCTTCTGCCTAATGTTATCCATCGAAGGATTTGAGTCCTTCAGAAACTGTGGACAGAGTTAAGGGGGATTTGCAAAAATCACCAAATTTGGGCAAGATGGATGGCAACTAACTAAGTAAAGAACAGTGCCAGTTTAAAGCAATATGTTATCTGGGACCAAAGGCAAACTGACAGCAGATGTTCTTAATTTTACATTTCAGTTCAGTTTAAGAGCTCCTTGGCTTCTTATATATAGAACACAGATTTCAAGTTCCAAGCAACATCAGTGTAGTGGCTGGCAGTTTTTCTTTATGATTGCTCTGTTTTACTCCAAAGCTCGTAATAACACACTAGGCCTTTTTGTTGTATATCTGTTTTCTTCACTTTGGCTTCTCTCTCCCCCCCCCCCCTTCTTCTTCTTCTTCTTCTTCTTCTTCTTCTTCTTCTTCTTCTTCTTCTTTGCAAAACCAAACAAAAATCCTGAAGCTGAGTTGTAAAGTCTCTTGCCAATATGCAGTAGTAATTACAGGCAGTTTTATCTTCTAGCTAAAGTGTGGGAAACTGGATATGGCAGGTGGGCAAGATATTGATCTACCCCCCCAACCCCCACAAACTATTTTGATAGGTAGGCCAGTAACCCGGCACTTAATATCCCCATGATGCAAGGTAAAATGTTTTTCTTCAGCCTATATAGTTTGGAATTGTATTGGGCAAAGGCTCAGGTTTTTGGGGGGGTTTTCTAGCTTAAAATTACAGGTGTGGTGAAGGCTAGACTTCGTCATACAAATCTTCCCCAAAAAAGTGGAGCTGTTGCTATAATTTACTATGACCCTGTTTGCATGGCACATTAGATCATAGTTTGTTTTTTATGTATAGTTTAATATGAATGCAGAGTGGGCTAGTGCACACTGCTGGAAAGTTCTTGCTCTGCTCCCCTGCTACTGTGCTGTATGTAAATAAGCCAGAGTCTGGCTTGTTGTGACGTCCAAACCCATGCTTGTGTTTTGTTTTTCTCCAAACAAACTATGAATAGTAACCAAGCTTTGTTCTTGACTTTCTGCTTGTAGTCTGTTTAGGAGATATAAACCATGATACTGGGTTTGGCCACTTCAACAAGCCAGACAGTGGCTTGTTTCCCCTCTTGTGCTGCAGTGTGCAGAGCAGAGTCCACTTACATCATTAATGTTGCTGCATGTACACATTAAGCCATAATTTTCTCTCAACTGTAATTTTAAGTGTGAACCAGGCCTATACAATTACAACTTGCTTTCTCAAGAGACAGTTGAAGGCCAAGAGGACAGAGCGTTAGACATAGACCTGTGCTTGTTTCGTGTGTTTCAGATGAGCAGTTATACGGTATATTTAATATTAGCAACATATCCCATGACAAGTGAGGTGGCTACATTTCCCCCCACATGTATGGAGAGGCACAACTGAAATAAGATTTCTGTGCATTACCAACTGCACATGATGTAGCTGGCAAATCTTGAATGTGTGAATATCCCTGTTATGCCATATTACTATTTAAAGATGCAGGCATACTCTACCAAGTTGCACCAGTACAGTGCTACCTCAGGTTAAGAACTTAATTCGTTCCAGATGTCCGTTCTTAACCTGAAACTGTTCTTAACCTGAAGCACCACTTTAGCTAATGGGGCCTCCTGCTGCTGCCGTGCCGCCAGAGCACGATTTCTGTTCTCATCCTGAAGCAAAGTTCTTAACTCAAGGTACTATTTCTGGGTTAGCGGAGTCTGTAACCTGAACTGTCTGTAACCCAAGGTACTACTTACAGATAGGTAGCCGTGTTGGTCTGCCATAGTCAAAACAAAACAAATTCCTTCCAGTAGCACCTTAAAGACCAACTAAGTCAGTTCTGGGTATGAGCTTTCGTGTGCATGCACACTTCTTCAGATACACTGAAACAGAAGTTTCCAGAGCCTTCTATATAGTGAGAAGGTGGGGAGGGGTATTACTCAGAAGGGTGGTGGGAATGGGTGATAGGCAGATAGCTGTGATGAGCCTGTTGACGACTCTTAACGACTGCAATAGGTCTTACAGGAAAAAGCAAGGGCTGAAAAGGTGAAAATGGCTTTGTCATGTATAATGAGATAAGAATCCAAGGTTTTTGTTCAGACCAGGTTTCTCCATGGTTTTGAGTTTGGTGATAAGTTGTAATTCAGCAGCTTCTCTTTCCAGTCTATTTCTGAAATTCCTTTGTAGTAAAACAGCTACTTTGAGAATAAACGGACATAAATCGGACATCAGGAATCACAAGACAGAGAAACCAGTAGGAGAACATTTCAATCTCCCAGGACATTCTATACAAGATCTCAAAGTAGCTGTTTTACTACAAAGGAATTTCAGAAATAGACTGGAAAGAGAAGCTGCTGAATTACAACTTATCACCAAACTCAAAACCATGGAGAAACCTGGTCTGAACAAAGACCTTGGATTCTTATCTCATTATACATGACAAAGCCATTTTTCACCTTTTCACCCCTTGCTTTTTCCTGTAAGACCTATTGCAGTCGTTAAGAGTCGTCAACAGGCTCATCACAGCTATCTGCCAATCACCCATTCCCACCACCCTTCTGAGTAATACCCCTCCCCACCTTCTCACTATATAGAAGGGTCTGGAAACTTCTGTTTCAGTGTATCTGAAGAAGTGTGCATGCACACGAAAGCTCATACCCAGAACTGACTTAGTTGGTCTTTAAGGTGCTACTGGAAGGAATTTGTTTTGTTTTGACCAAGGTACTACTGTATCATAAAAGTGACAGAATATTGATGTGGAAATCTGATCTTCCTATAGATGAGAGATTAATTTTCTCTGTTTTCCTGTTGGGGAATTTGAGGGCATGGGGAAAATAAAGTGACATAAGTAAAAAAGGTAGCAGAGATGTAAATGCATTTCAGAAGATAAGTCATGGTTCTTTTTTATTATGAAAAAGCCATTCTTACCCTTGTGAAACTGAGCTTGGGTTGCTTCTTCTTTCTACAAGCAAACCTTGTAATAGCAGAAAATGTTTTATATTCCATCTACAAAGAAAGTTGTTCCCTAGTGGCTTGGCTTGCAGAAGTGTTGGGCTGTTCTTTCTCTGCTCATTGGCCGAGACGACTTTGGCTGTTTTTTGTTTAAAGCTCTGGATCTGCTTTTGTGCATACATATCCTTTGCCAGTAATTTTGGAGCCTTTGCCTTGGCTCTGGGATTCAAAAATGGCTGTGATGAATTTGGACCACCAGGAGGCACATTAATTTTTCCTGATTCTATTTGTATTTTGTTGATCAGATAAATGTGTGATGTCAGCAGCCAAGCTTTCAAATCTCTTTTCTCCCACCACTGTTTTCTGTGTCTCCTAACATTTTGTCCCATGAGAAAGAGAAATGGGAAAATAAAATCAGCACCACTCTCTCCTTAATTTTTGTCCCAACGATATCTTGGGAGTGAAGAATTAACCTCCCATCTGTCTGCAATACCCAGTGGAAACATGGCTCTCCCTCCCCAGCCTGCCTTTAAAGAATTAATCACTTTTCTGAAGTTCACTCCTTTACACCTTCTTTTTACTTTTATTATTATTATTTTAGTTGCATGATGCCAAGACATTCCTGAAGCATTAAACATGTTTGCTGCAAATCATTTTTATGTCTTTGTTAAGTCTCTCCCCTCCTTCCCTTCTTGAATCCAGGCACTAGCACGGAAATATTCTCCTGACAGCTAATACGTTTTTCATTTGGGGAGGCTTTTTGCCGTGCTGCCAAGGGAGCTGTTTTTTATTTAAAAATGTTTTTGAAGCAATATTGCTTTAATTAGCCTGTTTGAGAAATTTCATGTCACTTTTCCATAAGCGTGGGTGGGAGAACCTTGGAGCCAGAGCTGTCTTTTGCTGTTGGAGAGCTGGTATAAATCCCAGAGAAAGAAAACATATTTTTCCACTCTTCCAGTCTGCCAATAGAGACTTGGCCATAGTTTTCAGTTCACAGGCTGTTCTAGTTTTTGCTGTCCCGGCTGCCTGAATACTTGCATTGATCCAGTCCAACTGTAGACAGCACACCCTCTCACTAGCACGGGTCATATGAAAGAAGTCAGGAATCCTAGGCTACCAAATCACAAACTTTGCAGGCAAAAATCACAGACTCCAGTCTTATGGAAATGAAGGGCTTATTTGTAGTTTTCAGGTGAAGGTTAAAATTAAGAACTGGTGCAGTAAGGGGTATTGGTGTAGCTTTTCTTATTGTAGCGCTTCAGTGAAGGAATACTTGATATCTATATCTTGTGATATTTTTCCCTTCAGTTTAACTAATTTCTTGATGTTAAGGAGTCCTTTTAGCCTTTGGACCTGGCAAACGTGTTTTTAGAGCAGGGCGTGATGCAGCACAGAGCTGTTTCTTTCTATTTATTACATTGTTTCTCAAAATTTTTGAATTCGTACCGCCTTCCAAACTTACAGCCTCTAGATCAGAACCAGTCCTTTATTCCTCAAATGAATGTGCAGAGAGGTCCTTGCTCACAGTTGTGTGCATACACCCTGCTGCTGCACTGGGGTAGTACTGTATATACTTGAGTATAAGCTGACTTTTTCAGCACATTATTTATGCTGAAAAAGCCCCCCTCGGCTTATACTTGAGTGAGGCGGGTGGCAGCAGCGGAGAGACAAGTGGCCCAAAAGGAGCCCTTTCTCGCCATTGGTCCCACTGCCGCCGCCCACCCCTCGCAAGGGCAGGCACAGGAGCCGTGGTTGGGAGAGGCATTGCACTGTGCTGTGCCTCTCCGAATCGTGGCTCCTATGCCTGCTCTTGTGAGCAGCAGAGGTGGCGGTGGAGGGACGAGTGGCCGAAAGGAGCCCTTTCAGGCTGCTCCTTCCTCCTCCTTTGCTGCTGTCGGCGGAGGAGGAACGAGCAGCCTGAAAGCAGCCCTTTCGGGCTGCTTGTTCTTCCTCCGCCACTGCCGCCACCACCAGGTTTCTGGTGTGGTGAACAGGCTTATACTCGAGTCAATAAGTTTTCCCAATTTTTTGTGCTAAAAATAGGTGCCTCGGCTTATATTCGGGTCGGCTTATACTCAAGTATATACAGTAATTCCACACAAGCATTAGGGAAGGAGTAGAACAGGAGATGTCTGACACCCTACTGAAGCCACAGTCATAAGCATCTGCTTCTGAGCTCTCATTTTCCCATATCATAGTAGGATGATGGGGTAGAAAGGATGCTGTCAACCTCACAAACCCAATGTGGATCAGGGAGGTTCCACTGCTAAGAGGGCATTTGGTTTAACTCAGGGGTTGGCAGTTTGAGGAAGATAGCACTACAAGAAACCATGAGGACTAGGTGCGAGTTCTTTAATTAAAGCCAGATTAACAGGATCCCACATAGCTACTGGGTTGAAGCATATATTTGCCACAACGATCATGCCACACTGAAGGCATTCCAAGAAGGAGTGCTGTGGGCAAAGGCTTCAGTAGTTCATCTTGATATTTCCAAACATAATAGTTATTTTGTGCATGTTTTATCATTAGGAGATGTAATATGTATCAAACAAAGGCCCTTTGGATGGGCTATGTCTGTGACTCACTTGATAATTGTAATCCCATACCCAGAACTGGAGTCCCCTTTAACTGTTTTCTGCTTTGGAGTCCTCAGTACCTGCTAACAAACTAGCGAGCCACTCTCAAACACCCATGACATATTGGTAGATCCTGCCTCAGGAATCACAGTTCTAATACCACTCATTATATGTAGGTCACTCAGGCCCTCATTGCATTGCCCCACGGAACTTTGCATTGTAAGTCCTTGGTAAAGATGGCATTGTATTTCTGAGATACTGTTATGTTTTGCTAGATAAGGAAAGGGGTTTACTAGGGGAAGAACCAGTGAAATAGAAAGTTGTTATTATATGACAACTTCATGAGAGGTTTCAGTTTTGGGCACCTGATTCTTGAAATCCTGTGTTCAGACACAGTAATAGAGAAAACAGCAGGGAAGAGAGGAAGAAGGAAGGCTGAGGTTGTTGGGGGTTTTTTTGGCTGGTTGTGGTGAGAACTTATGCAAACATTCCCTCCTAATGGATTTCTCAAATGTACTGGCAGGCAGGCAAGCAAAGGCAGGTGTCACGTCAAATACCTTCTCTGATGAAACTTGATCCATCCCTCTTGATCTGGTATACTCATTCTCACTT
This sequence comes from Podarcis erhardii, assembly GCF_964252035.2. Taxonomy (NCBI): domain Eukaryota; kingdom Metazoa; phylum Chordata; class Lepidosauria; order Squamata; family Lacertidae; genus Podarcis; species Podarcis erhardii. Next base: position 34,219,601 of record NC_138508.1, on the reverse strand, counting down.
TTAAAGGACCTCTTTGTTGGTTGTTTTGCTCCTAAGAGCCCAGAGCATAGTGCAGCCAACTAGTTTAGCAGACAAAGTAGACCTCAATAAGAAACCTTTCTCTCTCTCTCTTGCTCTCTAATGTTAATTTTGCAAGTATATCTGAAACCCCATTATATTTCTCTTTTTCTCAAGGTTCATAACAGTAGAACATTAGGACAAGTATTCTCAACAATTACAATTTGATTACAGACATACAAAGCTGAATAACTGTTCCCTGTTGATAGGGGTTTCTGTTTTGAACAACAATGAAGTTTTAAGCTTGTGTATTATGGTTATGGCAATACACTTTGAAACTGACTCCTCCTTCATAAAAGTCTCGGTTTGGTTTGAGAACTAATTATCTGTTCCGGGGGGTTTGCGGTAGTGGGCTAAGTTTTTATGGAATATCCTAGATTTTATGGAATATCCTTCCCACACTAGCAGTTTAGGGCAGAATTGAACCGCCTGATTTGCCTTGTTGCGGAGTAGGTTGTAAGGAATGGAGGTCTCTCACTGCCCAGGCCAGAACAGCTGTGTCAGCCTCCACCTATGGAGTGACACTAGCATCACTCTGCCAGCACATAGTTCCCCATTCCAAATTGATTGTTTGTGTATGTGTGTTCGGGTGCTAAAAGGGCTTCACCAGATAGTAAATTGCAAAGCAATGTATTTGGAAATCATATGGTCATAATGGATAATTTTAATAATTCTGCTGACCTTTTTAAAAAAGAGATCAGCTCTAGTCTACACTCCTATTTGATGTGGCAGAGAAATTAGATAGTTATAAGAATAAAGAAAACAGAAGATAAGTGAAAAATCAGTTGGGCTGTTCAATCTGTTTCAGTTAAAAGTCAATCAGTCAGTCAGTCAATCAATCAATCAATCAATCAATCTAGAGGCATTATGATTTTCTTAGTGGCATACTGTCTTTGCCCAGCAACTGCATACGTACATCCATTGTACACCATGAAAACAGGACCATGCCTACAGGAAACTCCCCAAATGACTCCTGGAGACACAAAGGCTGGACTCTCAAGCACACTTGCATGTAAATCCTATTGATATCAGTGAACTAGGTATCACATTGGCAAAAGCGTCGTCCTACCCACATATTATCAAGGTGATGGGAATATTGGAGCTATTTGCAAAGGGGAGATTGGAAGACAGATGGCAGCGTGGCGTAACTCCTCCTGTGCATCCAATTTCTATCCTGAAAACATCCCACCCAGGCCATGTTTCTCCTACCTAGGCTTGTTGTGGAGCCCAGCTAAAGAAAAAAATTTAAAACTTGACATTTAAAATTTGCTGGACTGAATGTGGAGGGTGGGAGAGGAGAGAGGGAAGATTAAGTACCCTCCTCTTGTCCGCCTGCACTTCTTACAAGTAAGCATTCTACAATAGTACAGTATTGCAAAGGAAATGGAGAGCTTAGAACCCCATGTTACCTTCCAGCATGCAGTTTGTTCTTTATTTCTAGGTTTAAGATCAGGAGGTTAGGAAAGAATGAGCACTTGGGGCATAAGAAATGGTCATATTTGAGACACCTGCATATGCTATGGTTCTTGGAGTTTTTTGACAGTACATGAGATTGTGATATAATCTCATGAAAAGGATATAAGCTTCCTCAGTTTGTAATAAATGCAAATCCTTGAGTACCCCCCCCCTTATGATTCTTTTTAATCTACTTACATTGTCCACCACTGTTACTTTTCTCCCATGTGTAGCCCAGCAGTTCAGCTTTTAACAGATCCTGTTGCTATCCTCTTAAACAGATCTCAAAGACTTCAAATACGATGGCCAGCATGTGATAGAAGTTGATGAGGGAAATACAGCTGTAATTGCCTGTGATCTTCCTGAAAGCCACCCAAAGGCCCAGGTTCGCTACAGTGTGAAACATGAATGGCTGGAGGTCTCCAGAGGTGAGTTGTGACTGACTTACAAAGGAAGAGAAACTGGAATTGGTGTCTGCTTTATATCTCACTTACCTTCTAGTCACTCCTCCCTACACCTTTTGACTGTGCCTTTTGGGCTGATCTGTACAATCATTTTTCTGAGTTCTCTTAAGGGCTATGGCTTTCTGTATAGTAGACATGGTTTTTCTTGACCACATTTCAGTCCTCACCCAGGAGCAATTTCTTGACTGTCCTGTAACTTTCTTGAAGCACTAAAAATATACCTGTGAAAGAAATAGCTGAAAGCTGGGAAGTGCTTGGAGGATGAGTGAATCCCTTATTTTAATAATAAAACCAAATGATGTCCTAATTATCATACCAGGTTTGCCATGAGAATTAAAGCTTTTTTTTTTAACTCAATCTTTTTATCCCATTTTTCCAACCACCCACCTTTTTCTTTCTCTCAATCTTAGCTGGAAACTTCTTCTGCTCCTCTTATTATTATTCAATAATGTTCCTTTTGTGTTTACAGTATGCTAGAAATTGTTTAATATGGATGTTCCCTGCCTTAGGAATCTCTTGCTCCTTTATCTTAACAGATAACTATCTGATCATGCCATCTGGGAATCTTCAGATAGTCAATGCAAGCCAAGACGATGAGGGAACTTACAAATGTGCGGCCTACAACCCTATCACCCAGGAAGTAAAAACATCTGTGTCTAGCGAGAAACTCCGTGTGAGACGTAAGTCACTTCTTCCAAATATTTGGGTTCACTGGCTTCAGGCTGTCTTAAGGTGGTGGTCCCATTTTGCAGGTGCCACCAAATGCAGTCCTTTTTTAAACTGCATGTTTTACACAAGCCCTTCATATTTGAGAGCTTGCTTTCTATACAGGAGTGTTAAATTCAAAGTATCCTCTTGCAGTGCAGGTAGCAGTAGCTTATCTCACAAGCATAAGGCTTCATTGTACATTTTCTGTTGCTTTTGGTATTATATATGGAGTGATGAAGTTGTTGATAGCAGAGTTGGTGAAATTCCAGTTGGTGAAACTTCCTGTTTAGTGGCTTTTTCACCCCAATAGGCTTTTCTGCTTACATAGTGCATCTTGTCCTGTTCTACAAGACTGTCTTACTTTTGTTTCACTGATTTCTCTCTTGGCACTAGGCTCCACAGCTGAGGCAGCTCGCATAATTTATCCCCAAGAGGCTCAGACCATCATTGTCACTAAGGGTCAAACTCTAATCCTTGAATGTGTGGCTAGTGGGATTCCACCTCCACGTGTCACATGGGCTAAGGATGGCTCCAATGTCTCTGGCTACAACAAGACTCGATTCCTTCTCAGCAATCTCCTAATTGATGCAATCAGTGAGGAAGACTCAGGGACCTACAGTTGTATGGCTGACAATGGCATGGGTGAGGCTGCGGCAGCATTCATTCTCTACAATGTTCAAGTGTTTGGTGAGTATAACTTCATTTTCCTCCCTCTTCTCTCCTGTTAGACCCAGCAGCTATAACCATGGTCTGGAGACTGCTCACATGGTCATATATTTCAGAACTGGTTTTGAGGTGAAATTTAATGCTCACAAGCAAAATTCCTCCAGTTTAGATTTCACTCAAGGGCCTAACTCCTAATAACTGCCTAAGTAAGCTTTGAGGGCAGAGCCAAAGCTTTGACTTTCCAAAAAAGAGCCAGAGGATTAAAACTGAGTTATTTATTGAGGCACAGTAATTCTAGGCGCACACACATAAATATAATCAAAAGACAGAAAATCGTATTCAGTAACTAGAAATGTTCTAAGCTAGATGGAATGTGCTGTGAAAAGCAGTCATGTGCTTTTAGCTGAACTGTAATTTAAAGATCCTTGGGTGAATTTGGTCCTTTGAGTCTCTCAAAAATAAATTAAAGAGATATCAACATATAGTATGCCAAGCTAAATGATCAAGCAAAAAGGCATTTCCTTTTTAAAGGAAATAAATGTCTGGGCTATAAGCTAATGCAGGCTAAGTAATCCCTGGCCAATCAAGAAGGCTGCTTCATCTACCTGCATAATAAGCCCAATTTGATAGGATTACCTGGTGTACATGCATATAAAAGAAATACAGAAAACAGGCAATTGTTCTTGAAGGAGTTGATTTACAGAACTCAACACATGAAGGTTTTACCTAGGTCCTTTGCTCAAGAACCTGTATCAGGGAGCTCTTGGAAGAGATTTAATTAATGGAGAGGTCCATTAGTTTTCCAGTCTAGAGCCTGTGGTCGTAGAAGAGCATAGTGACTGCCCATCTGTCATGGATGCTTTAACTGAGATTCCTGCATTGCAGGGGGTTGGACTAGAGACCCTTGGGTCCCTTCCAACTCGTAAGATTCTATTATTCTATTATCTCCGAAAGATTACTTTTTAAATACGTGAAGGATCTACTTATAGCACACTTAATGGCTGTGCACAAGAATAAATAGGTATTGCTGTCTTCATAAACCCTTTTATAACACAGCAACATAGGAGGATAGCTACAAATATTTCAGTTCTGCCTGTTTCAGAGGTGAATGGTCATTCTCACACCTGAATTGTAACTCTGTTTCCTTTTCAGAACCCCCGGAGGTTGTCATGGAACTATCTCAGCAGATCATCTCATGGGGTCAAAGTGCAAAGTTCACCTGCAAGGTTCGGGGGAACCCCCAGCCATCAGTTGTGTGGCTGCGTAATGCAGTTCCTCTCTTCTCCAGCCACCGAATGCAACTCTCTCGCAAGGCCCTACATGTCTCCAGTGTGGGGCCTGAGGATGAAGGGATATATCAGTGCATGGCAGAGAATGAAGTTGGGAGTGCACAGGCTATGGTTCAGCTGAGGACTACTGGGCCTGGTAAGTCCAAAGTGAAGTTCAAAAGGTTCATATAGGGATAATGAAATAATAATTGTAAAGCACTTTGAACAGCAAAAGTAAGTATAATAATAATGTTGTTGTTGTTGTTGTTGTTTTTTATACCTCACCCATCTGGCTGGGTTTCCCCAGCCACTCTGGGTGGCTCCCAACTGAATATTAAAAACACAATACAGCATTAAACATTAAAAACTTCCCTAAATAGTATCTCATTGCTATTAGTATTAGGGGTGTTTCTGTCTATACATGGGGTTGCTCATTCTCTGTTTATGCCAAGTCATGCAGCTCAAGTTAGTTTCTGATCTGGAAAGGAACTTCCTGAGATTCCTACTTCTCAGATGTGTGGCTTTCAGAGTATTGGAGAAATGAACCTGAACACATGCAGGTTGTATCTTGAGTGAGTCCCTCAGTACTTTGGGGGAAAGTTGCTTTCCCTGTATAGCTCTGTTTCATGGACTAAGCTTCTTAAATTTTTTATCTGTCCATTCACTTATGTATTAAGTGTCTGAATAACCCTCCACACTTCAGCTGCAATAGCAACACTAAAAGCAGCTTACAAAAATCAAAATATTTGTAAAAATTCAGTGCTGAAGTGATAAAATAGGTGATTGTGACAAACATGACAGATGTCTCTTTTCTGACACCACTCTTTCTCTATTGTTTGTTTATTAGTAACCCCATTCTCTGCCAAAATAAAACTGCACAAATTAAAATTCTCCAACTAGAACATAATTTGTAAAGGGACTGAGTCAGATGTATCTAGAATTTAATGAATTTTACAGACATACATACATACATAACTTTATTTGTATGCCACTCTTCCACAGTTCAAACCATGCTCAAGGCGGGTTACAACATGAACAAAATATAAAACTACAACATAAACAATAAAAAATTAAACAGGCAGAACCAAACTGAACAGTTTCCACAGAAATTACAAGAAGATCTAAAATAAAAATACAAAAAACCAACAGCAACAACAATTCCCCCCAAAATAAACCCCCCTACACAGTGCCTCAGGCCAAGAGCTTTGTGGCTGGAGTCAGTCTGGGCCCCACCCTCCCAGGCCAAGTGGGAAAAGGCCTGCAAGGCAGGGAGCAGGTCTTCCAGGACTCACAGCCAAGATGCTCTCATTGGTGTCACTGAGACAGCATTTGGATTTTGTGTAGACAAGAGTAGGCTGATGTCTAGTGCACCAAAATCCCAGGTGCTTAGAACTTCCCCTCTGGCTACCTAAAGCAGACTTTCTATTTTCTAAAGAAGCCAAAAGCCTATGAAAAAGTTAGGCTTGTTAAGTTAAGAGGAAGAAGCTAAAGCCAACTGAAGACTCACGTAGTAGTTTATAGCCGTGGGAGACACAATGCAGGAATGGAAACTTACCCGACTTGATGGGTGTTATTCTACTGCAGTGCTAAGAAAACCCTAATAAGCTAGATACACACACACACACCTTTTCCTGATAGTTGGGAGTAAGTGGCTATCAGTTTTAAGACATGTGTTAGTGCTCCAGCATTTGTTCAGAACATCTCTCTTGCCTTCTAGGAACAACTCTGACGCCACAGCAAGGTTCTGTTGCCCATTCACCTCAGTCTGCCTTGTCACCTACCCTGCTTAGCAACAGTGAAAAAATGCTGAAAGACAAAGCAAACTTCCTAAGACCCAGGCCCACGACACCATCCGTGTCTGTTCAATGTACTACCAAAGAGTTGGTGTCTCCAGCTGAGGCCCCTGTCATCCTTAGCTCTCCCCGGACTACTAAAACGGATTCATATGAGCTGTTGTGGAAACCACGGCATGATGGCAAAGCCCCAGTCCTCTACTATGTTGTAAAACATCGCAAGGTTAGCACATTCCTTTTTAACTGATTTCTGATAATGATGCTGAATTACAGTTTCTCTGGAAAGCTCTGTTTAGCTTACACTTTCTTGCCAGTTTAGGTAGCAGCAGCCCATCTTTTGGATGGGCAGGATATTTGTCCTGTGTGCGGTCTCTGAATTTCAGTGAGTGATAGCAGCATAAGGAACAGGCATAAGGAAGTGGGTGCTTTGGTGCAAGTTTGAGATCAGCATGGGAGAGAGAACTGCAGAGATGTATGTATCAGTGAACAGGAGCAAACCCAGGATGTACATAACCCTGGGATTATGCATATACTTTACTTAGTCTGGGGCATTTCTTCCCTCTCCCACTACCCTCCCTCCTCTTTTGATGAACTTATCCTTACCATAAGACAGATTCCAGTCAAGTAATGATTCCAGACCATCATGGTATCTTAGCTTGCTGCATGTACCTTCCTTGCTTTGTTCGTTGGTTGTGGTCTCTCTTTTTTCAGTCGCTTCACCTGGAAGGCTCTTGGGTCAGAGGGAGTCACCATGGGTCACTGCACTTAGGACTAATATGTTTCCAGCACAGAGCAAATTCTCAGCTGGAGATTCTTGTATCTTAAAGGTCTTTACAGAAGGGAACTGTTCCTGTTAACCCTGCTATCACTTTCATTTGCATGGCTGGTAACCAGACAGACACCCTGAAATGGGCTTTATGTAAAGGAGAAGCTGGGTTTAGCCAAATTCTGAATAAACATGATTATATCATAGCTTGTTTCAATAAATCTATTCTGACATGTGCTTACTTGAGGTGTAAGTGCATTTCAGAGAGTTTTATCCAGCTAAGTCATACTCAGATATGACTTATGGAAAACAATGGATAGGGCTAAGTAATGTTAATTCATTTCAGTGGATGTATTCTGCATTGGATACCATCCAGTTTATGGAGTGCCCACGTGTACTACATGTGCTAACTAAATAACCTGTACTGCTTAGAAATCTTTTAACTAAAGATGGCACTGAAAACTCGTTAACCCTGTGCAGCTTTGTTCAGTACATCCACAACACAAATTATAACATTGTGATTACATATTCCTTGGGAGATGGGAATAGTGGTGAATGGAGAAGTGGTACCTACCTCATATGTCAATTGATTGAGGCCGTTAGTAGCAGTGGATATCAAATACCAGAATTCAGTCATTTGCCGGTAGACAAGTAGTTCTGCTCATTTCAGATTGCAGGTTTGTCTACAACTATCTGTGATAAATATGGCATGGTCTCATTTTCCTATTGGAGGCAAAATAGGATGTTCCATTTTCTTTTTTAGGACAAAATTGTAGGGTTGTTTCCAATTCAAAGAAGGCACTGTAGCCTATAAGTGCCTTTCACCAATGGAATGTGAGGATGATAGTTTTCAGCGATTCCTCATCCTTTTCCAGTCCCCTATGTCCCCACCCCCCATCTGCTCCAGGTAAGGGGATATTTGCAAAAAAATGCCTCCCTCTTTGTCACATTCACGGAAACTTTCACTGGAGCTAAGAGCCTGCAGTGAGTGGAGGGACACAGTTGGATACAACCTGTAACTGTTTGGTAAATGCACAGGTGCACAACCTGTGTAGCTTGCAGCTGCTAAGTAGACGTTGGAGTTCTCTCCCTTGAGGGTGTTGATTTCCCCCCTCTAATTCTTGATGATACAGCTCTGCAGCTGACTTTTCTTTCATTGTCATATGGATATTTTTGGACTGGGAAATAGCTAATAATCTTCATCTTCTTCTACTCAGATAGAAGGGCTGTAGTTCAGTAATTAAGTACTTGTATTGCATTCAAAAGGTTCCAGGTTCTGTAGTTCCCAGAATCTCCTGGTAGGAGAGAGCCATTGCCAACCAGTGCAAACCGTTATGAGCTAGATAACAGGCAGCTTCCTGTGTTACTTTATTCCTATGTTATCTCATACCAGTTTGCCAGTGATTATTTTATATATGCAGCACACATGTTTAAACAATTTCATTTTATAATTCTCAATTGCTATTAGCAGGACTTCCTGTTACAACATGGAATTATAAAGGGGTTCCTCTGAGTGGCATCAATTTAATAAGATCATGCTGCAAAGTAGCTTAATGCTTCTGAGAATTTATTTGTAGCATTCTTGCTGTTGTCATTATTACTCAAATCCAAACTGCTCTTGTCAGTATGCATGACACTTTGCAGAATACAAGCCAATCTAAAATTTACACTGGGAAAACATAAAGGAAGGGGAGGAAAGGGGAGGTGGGTTAAAAAAATGAAGCAATACAGTAATGCACTTGTTTCAGTTGCATTTCCTTAGGCTTTATTTCTGCTTGTGCTGTAGTGAGGAGCAGATGGGGCTTACCAGCCTGGAAAAGTAGCCCATCTAAGAGAAGGGAAACTCTGATCCTAAACCTCTGCTGCCTTGTGGGATATCTTTGGGAGAAAACGGTTAAGGAGTAGACCGAACAAAAATCCGAATGGAGTCCCTAACACGGTTGAGTGGCGCCTTATATGCTTCCTTCCAACAACTCCTGGTGCCAAGCATATTGCTCTGCTTTCCTTTGGACCACATCAGCAAGGCTGAGAGAGCAGGGGCCTTATCATCTGCACAGCCCAGGGCCTCCGTACTTGCTTGTGCCCTGGGGAGGTCACTTGGGTGCTGCTAACACAGCAGTTTGACTTCATCCCTGCACTCTATTGTCTCTCAAGACAGATGCCAGCAACAAGTTTATTTAGATCTTGCTTTGGCTAAAAATGCTCAATAACCCTTTTATCCATAATAAGGTGAAGGTAATTGAATCCACTCATAGGTGTGCTTGTTCCTTGTCCTTCAACAGGTAATGAATTCTTCAGACAGCTGGACAGTCAGGGATGTCCCTGCCAACCAGCATCATCTGACTCTAATAAAACTGGACCCAGGAAGTTTGTATGAGGTGGAGATGTCTGCCTACAACTGTGCTGGAGAGGGGCAGACAGCAATGGTGACCTTCAGGACCGGTAAAGATGTAGTACTTTCCCATGAGTTGTAAATTCTCTCTTTGTCCTGATGCTGAAGGCTTTGTCATTTAGAAATTTGCTTTCGTTAATAATTATAATGTTAATAAGACACAGTTACATCCATGGAATGTAAGCCGCCACAGAATATTGGTGAAGTTTATCATTCAGAGCAATAAGACACTAAAAGTTTATCTCATGCCATCTTTGCTATTTTTGTCTTGCTTAGGACGTCGACCCAAACCAGATATCATAGCCAGCAAAGAGCAGCAGATTCAGAAGGATGACCCTGGCACCAGCTCTCGGAGCAGCAACCAATCCGACAATACTCGCCTGTCCCGTAAGGCCACTTTCAGACTTGCGGCAGAAAGGGTTTTCTGGCTCTAGAAGCCTGATTATTCTTGGGGGAGGAGAGCTAGGAAAGATGGTGGTGTGGATGAGAAAAAGACAAGCCTGGCACAAGCAACAGGAAGGGAGTTTGCTTATCTCTGCTGCTTCTGTCCAGTCCTAATTAGGCCATGTTGCTCTTCAAAGTCGGTTTTACTGGCAACAAGCACCTATCAGACAAACAGTCTAGTAATATGATAGTGAGCGAATCATAGAATCGTGGAATTGTAGAGTTGGAAGGGACCCTGAGGGTCACCTAGTACAATCCCCTGTAATGCAGGAATCTGAACTAAAGCATCGATGACAGATGGTCACCCAGCCTCTGCTTAGAAGCCTCTAAGGAAGGATAGTCCACCACCTTCTGAGGGACCCTGTTCCACTGTCAAACAGTTCTTACTGTCAGAAAGTTCTTCCTGATGTTTAGTCAGAATCTCCTTCCTTGTAACTTGAAGCCATTGGTTCAGGTCCTGCCCTCCAGAGCAGGAGAAAACAAGCCTGCTCCATGCTCCATGCAACACTTCAACAAACAGTGATTTGATTATGATTGTTGCGGTGGGAGGAGCCTTGAAAAAATATGCAATTTCAAGAGGACTCTTTTTACTGAGTCCAACTTGTCCGTGTGTGCACCTTTATTACTATTAATTAAATTTCTATACTGCCCTTCACCCAAGGATCATTGGGTGGTTTACAATATAAAAATATATACCATGGTAGCAAGAACACCTTTTCTCCCCCCCTCTCCAATTGTCTTCTCCCTCTCTCTAGCACACTATTTCATCTTGCAAGGAAAGTTCACTACAGCCCAGCTTTCCCAATCTAAAACTGGTTGTATATCTGCTAATGTTGTTCTTCTTTTCCTTACAGCTCCCGAGGCTCCAGATCGCCCCACCATCTCGATGGCATCTGAGACATCTGTCTATGTGACTTGGATCCCCCGTGGAAATGGAGGCTTCCCCATTCAGTCATTCCGAGTAGAATATAAGAAACTGAAGAAGATGGGGGACTGGGTGCTGGCCACAAGTGATATCCACCCTTCTCGTCTCTCTGTGGAAATTGCAGGACTAGAGAAAGGTAGGAGATCTTCTATTCCTAGCATATAGGCTTCCTATGGTCCTTGGAAAGACTTCATAGTGGCTTCATATCTTGCCTGCTGCTACAGAAACCATTACCCACGCCAAGGAGAAAAGGTCATTTCAGAGTTGTCATAGTCCTCTTCTGGAGAAATGTGAAATTCTGCAGATGCTTTCTTTAATCCTGAAATTATTCTGCTGAGAATAAAAGCTGTGAATCACTGTATCCATGCCAAACTACATATTACCTGCAAATGTATCTAATGGCAGCCCAACCATTCTCTTTTTTTCACATGGAAAGCTACCGCAGATGGGTCAGTTAGGAACAGAAACGTGTGTGCATGTGAGTGGAAGTTTAACCCTTTCCCTGCCTGCTGTTTCCCCACTTCAAGTGGAACAGATTGCCTCAGGAGATGGTGGGCTCACTGCTGGAGGTATTTAAGTTGAAGCTGCCGGGGGTGGGGGCGGTGTCCTAGATTAAGCAGGGAATCCATCCCTAGTCCATGGGTGTAGCCAAAGGAGGGCAGGGAGGGGCAGCTGCCCCCCCCCAACCAAGTAAATCAATACAAAATAACTAACTGAGGTTCTTCCCCTCTAACATAAAGGCTGGCTACGCCCATGCCCAAGTCTACAGTTTTATGGCTCTACAAAGTCACCCACTTTGTATCTTCCCTCACTGCAAGATTTCAAGCCTTTGTTTACCCTCACAAATACAGTTTTGAAGAAATGGCAGGAAGTAAAATGGTTAATTGTGTGTGTCCTTGTATCCATTTCTCCAAACTTCCACCCTAAAGCAGCTTTTCATGCAAAGACAAAAGCCATAGACCAACTGTTCTTTACACTTGTTGGCATGTAGCGTGTACGTTAGCACTCAGTCTCTTCTGTGCATCTGAAGTAAGGTAGCAAATGTGATCTCTTGACCATTCAGACCAGGTTAAAAAAACACCTGCACCTTTTAAAAAGCAGTCATTGTCTGGGGCAGCAAGATTAGACTTTTGCTGCTATTTTGTTTCTTAGTTCATTAGGTCAGGAAACACCATCTCTGAAGTATGTCATTTTGCCACCTGCTAATGTGGAATGTCTGACTTTTCAGGAAGAGATGAACAAGGAAAATACCAAGGTCAGAGGTCTGCTCACTTTTCTCCTGCATTGTTTCTCCATTCCATATTCTAGGCACATCCTACAAATTTCGAGTGCGAGCATTGAACATACTGGGGGAGAGTGAGCCAAGTGCTCCATCTAAACCACATGTGGTATCGGGCTACAGCAACCGTGTATATGAGCGCCCTGTCACAGGGCCATACATCACCTTCACGGATGCCATCAATGAGACCACCATCATGCTGAAGTGGATGGTAAGCAGGGGAGGCAGGAGCTGGGACCAGAATTCAAAAGATAGGACAGGAATTTTTTTTCATCTGTAGCAAAATGTGCTCAGTAAAATTGCACAGGATTTCTTATTATTTCTGTTAACACTGCTGATACTAACTAGTGCCAAATTTTAATTATCACTACCTTAAGTTTCTCTGTTGCTTCCCTTCTTCTACTCTATTGTGCTGGACACTTACAGTGTCACTGTTCTGTGTTTCAATACTCAAGCACACATTTGATTTTATTGACTTTGTGGCTTAGATCATTTATGTTCATTGCATTTCAGTTAAAAGTTCCACAAATGAGCAGTATTATTCCTCTCATATATACCCACCCATCACGTGTAGCACTTTCCAGCCTCTGCAAAGTCTACATAATAGCTTTCATATTGGCATTCATTTTGAAACAGAGGTTCTCAAACTTCTACAGAGTGGTCTCTTTTAGCTAAAGAAAAATAGACAGTGCACTATCTGAAACACAAGTATGTGCCTTTATAGCTTGTACATTTATTCCCCAGTTTGTAGCAATTGTGGGAAAGTTTCCCATTATTTCTCCTGTTCTCCTACTGCAATATCCTATGCCTGGGAATAGTCAGTGTTAAAAATGTTTTAAAAAGTTATCAAACTGCTTATTGCTAGTAGATTCTCATGCATCAGCCCCAAATCATCTCTATTTTCCTGCCTGTGGGAAAATCCATTGCAAACAATGGATTCTGAGTGGTTAATATGAACACAACAGCAGGAAGAAGGAATGAGTAGGCAAATGATGGATACATAGAAAAGGGGAAGAGTAGAAAGAGGTCCCCTTTTCTATGTAGCTTAATGGTAGAACACTTGCCTGGTAGTTTGCATTCATATATGACAGTCTCTGGGTAAATCCCTGGCATCATCCACTAATGATTTCAAGTGGCAGGGCTAGGAAAGAAAACTGGTAGTGATATACTGCTGATTAGTATTGACTGTGCTGGGCTTGATGTATCTCTGCTCATATGCAGTACAAAATGAGTAGTGAGCTGAAGATTGACAGTGAGAAATAGTGGCCTTCTTTAAGACCATGTATCTGCCCTACAGTTTTGAGAACTCCTGTTTTAACCAAACAAGACAGCAATTGGTTGTAGGCACAAATTGCTGGATATCCCCCCACCCCCATATCTTCCACTAGAGAGATGACATACCCAGCAACTTGTCCCTAGGGCCATAACTCTCTTTTTGGTGAAAGTAGGAGTTCTATCACAGTGATAATTATAGTGCTATCATATCCTAAGCTATCATAATGGATTTTTAAAACTTTTTCCCTCACCTGCCAAATAACAGTGTTCAGGGCTGAAAGAACAAGATATATAGTTCAATTCATCATATGATGAGAGAGAACATCAAAGTGTAACTTGTGCAAAATATTTGGGTTCAGCTCTACTGAGGATCGCAATACTGAAGCTGAACAATGCTCTATTCCTTAAAAAACCTTCACAAATACATTTTGCACTTGGCTCCACTCATTACCATTATTTTGCCGTTGTCAGATCTTGGTGTTCCAATACACACTGAAATAAATCCCACAGTCCAGAAGTCTGCCCAGTCCTGCCTTATTCTCTGCCTCTGCAATGAACACCAACACTTTTGTGGTGTAGTGGTTAAGAGCAGGGGACTCATAATCTGGTGAACTGGGTTTGATTCCCCGCTCCTCCACATGCAGCTGCTGGGTGACCTTGGCTAATCACACTTCTCTGAAGTCTCTCAGCCCCACTCACCTCACAGAGTGTTTGTTGTGGGGGAGGAAGGGAAAGGAGAATGTGAGCCACTTTGAGACTCCCTTCGGGTAGTGATAATGCGGGATATCAAATCCAAACTCTTCTTCTTCTTTTGTTAATTTCTGCCTTTTGCTCCTTTCTATAGTACATTTCAGCCAGCAATAACAATACTCCAATTCACGGTTTTTACATCTATTATCGACCAACTGACAGTGACAATGACAGTGATTACAAGAGGGATACGGTAGAAGGTAAGGGTACACCAGCTGGTTGGCTCCCAAATGTTAATTGCACCAAATAGTCTACTGAGGGCCTATCCATACTTACCTTTTCTGCCCTTTTCCCAGGCACAGTCTGCACTTTAAAGCTCCATATCCAAGTGCCCTTTTTTGCCCTGGAGCTTTCCTCATGAAAACTCGCTCTTTAAAACTGAATTCAGAGCAAATGCCAATCTGCGTAAAACCCAAATTGCCATTTGTTGCGCTCCAACTTTAAAAGAGCAACTTTTTGCAAGGAAATCTTTGGGACCAAAAAAAAAAAAAAGTGTGTTCTGAGTCCCCCACTGCAAAGTGTTTATATGAAAAGGGCTTCTCAGTTGAAGCTGTCTGGGTGACTCATTGGGTTCCTGTGAAGATAAAACGGAGATGGGGAGCCATTGAGCTCCTTGGAACAACTGAAGGATGTAATTATAATAAACAAATCATTTGCGTTGAGAGGAAAGGCCTCTTGGCTGGGTGGTGTGAAGATTCAGCTACTGTACTTCTGACTAGTCACAGCGATACAGAAGCCCTTTCATTACTATGTCCCCCTCCCAGAGAGGTTCAGAAGGTGGCAACACAAGAATGGGCCTTTCCTGTGGTAGCTCCCCAACTGTGGAATGCTCTCCCCAGAGAGGCTCGCCTGGCACCTTCATTATATGTCTTTAGGCACCAGGCAAAAGCATTCCTCTTCAACCAGGCCTTTGACTATTAAATAATCTATGACTTGTTATTAAGATTGTTTTATTATGCTGTCTATTGTTATGATTGTTATTATTTTTATTATTGGTGCTCTGAAATGTGTTGTTAAAGTTGTACACCACCCTGGGATCTTTTGATAAAGGATGGTATATAAATTGAAATAATAATAATAGGCATTTCCCAACAAGTGTGGGGGGGGGGAATTGTGTTTGCTGTTAACTGTCCCATGTCTGTATTGCTGTGTGATAATACAGTGATCCGTTTATGGCACTGGGATAGAGGTGTGAATAAAAGGAAAGTGACACTTGTGTGTATGTTGCTTCCTATTCAGGTGACCGGTACTGGCATTCTATCAGCCACCTCCAGCCAGAGACTTCATATGACATTAAGATGCAGTGCTTCAACGAGGGTGGGGAGAGTGAATTCAGTAATGTGATGATGTGTGAAACCAAAGGTAACTAGTCCAACGCTATATTCAGGTGTCTCAGATGCTCCTCCTCCACTTTGCAATATGAATAAGCTTGTGAAGAGATCAGGAAGTTTAGAAATATATTATCCGTGGGTGATTGTAAGATATGTGTGAGAAACTGATTAGGAGAGCAAATAATATGAAACTAAGGAAAGGGGGGAGTTCTGGTG
The DNA here is from genome assembly GCF_964252035.2 of Podarcis erhardii. NCBI lineage: Eukaryota > Metazoa > Chordata > Lepidosauria > Squamata > Lacertidae > Podarcis > Podarcis erhardii. Next base: position 34,203,812 of record NC_138508.1, on the reverse strand, counting down.
ATAAAAATTCATTCATTAACTGCAGAATTTGAAGGATAGGTATAAGTACCCCCCATTGGTGAAAAAAGTGACCCAACTGGATATTATGCAGTAAGTCAGGAGTGGGGAACCTTTTTCCTCCCATTCCCTTCTGAGCCATCTTAAGTGCCAGCATTGGGCAGAGCAAGAGGCAAAAATGGGCTGAGCAATGAATCCAAACTAGGTTCATAAACTATGAAGAAGCTGGAGGCTGCCTTGCACCTTCGCTACATATCTTTAGGTGCTAGGAAAAACGTTTCTCTTTTTGCAGGCCTTTGACTGCTTAAACAGGCTATGGCTTTTTAAATTGGGGGGGGTATTTTGTTTATTACTACATTATGCATTTTTATGTGATCCTTGGATGAAGGATGGTGTAGAAATTTAATAATAATACATTGAGAGAACCATGTTGATATTGAAAGATTGGGGTGGGCATGGAGGCTGTGTAAAGATCTTAACTATGCTTTTCTTTCTCTTGAAGCTCGCAAATCTGCAGGAGTGCCTGGTCACCTCCCACCATCTACAGTATCTACGATACATCACCCCCCACCCAACAGTGGCCATAATTTCTTAGGGGCAGGGGCCATGGTGGCTCGCTCCAGTGATCTGCCATACTTGATTGTAGGGGTGGTGCTGGGCTCCATCGTTCTCATCATTGTGGCATTCATTCCATTTTGCCTTTGGAGGGCTTGGTCCAAGCAGAGTAAGTGACTTTAACAAAAGGTACCTGTAACTCTGAAACAAAGGGCACACACACACAACTTTCACTGGAGGTTATGGGCTATTATAAGGGAAACCAACCCAATTTCATGATATTCCTATTCACAGGAAATGTTGCGTGAATAACTCATCCTCAAATAACTTTACATGTGCATGTGATTAAATTCTGACTTCCCAAAGTCATTTCATGAACATAACTGTCTGAATTGGCTCTGTGGCCTTCAAAAGCCCACTCATAACCAAGGCCCAAAGATATTCTATGCTGTCCTCAGAATGTTTTTTCCTGTTTTCTTTCTCTTCCCCAATGGCTATGTCTGCAGTGTTTCCAGTTATGGCAGCAGCTCATGTTATGTCTGTGTTCAGTCTTTAACATGTATATTATTTTGTCATTTCAGAGCAGAGCATAGATCTGGGTTTTCCTGGTGCAGGGCTGCTGGTGTCCTCTTGCCAGTACACCATGGTTCCCCTGCAAGGGGTCTCCACTCCTCGAGCTAATGGGCTGCGTTATGCGAATGGCGTGCATCTGCCAGCACACCAGGGGGCCAATGGCCATTTCCCCTCAGCTACAATTGGATATCCCAGCGCAAAGTCACAGGATTACAGCCCAGATGAGGTTCAACAGGTAAATATATTTAGCAACAGCAGGGGGTGTTGAGTGACTTCTTTATCTCCTTACCCTGAATAATGGCTCATTGCAACGCCCAATGCCTAGTGTTCTGTTTCTGCCTCAGGAGGCAGAAGAGGAAGGAAAATGCTTTGCCAAAATCTTCAGTTCCTAGACTAAAATTTATTTAGAGATTATATACCCTGCTGACTAACCAAAGTTTTCAGCTTGACTTACAATATATTTAAAATGCAATAAATTATTGCATGGCAGCTATACTATTTATATAAGCTTTCCCCTAGCGTCCACTGTTCCACTTGCCACTCTGCAGCTGAATCGTCACATTTGGAAATGGCGGCTGAATCAGCCAAATGTTAAGTTCCTCATATGCCACGGTTTCTTCACTGGACTGTTGCCAGTGTTCCTTACAACCACAGCCTCTGGGGGCAGATGCAAAGGTGTTATAAGCCTTCCTCCCAGAATGTAAACCTGGAGAGGTCAGTCTTATTTTTAGGTCTTTTGGACAAGCGGAAAATTTTGAACCTATAGATTCTGAATATGACAGAATAAATAGCATTTGAGCATCTAACTGGTTATTAATGAACCTTTTAAAGCATCACATCCTTTAAAATGCAGTACATAAATTCCCCACAGCCATAGAAACAGGTTTCAGAAGTGTGCAAAGGCCCAGAGAAGCAGTAATCCTATGGTTCTGGGTCAATGTAGAGTCCAGTTCCCTAAAGCAGCTCAGTTTTTATAATCCTAGAAGCAGTAATGGTTCTGAATATCTAAAGTTGAACTCCTTTGGCATAATCCCATGCATTGGCTTTGGAATCTAGACACTTTAATTATCTTCTAGATTTTTCTTTTTCTAACTTATTTTTTTATTCTCAGCAGAATGGAACCAATGCGTTTCTGCAAGGGAGGGTGCTGCAAAATGGAAATATTCCAGCTGAACACCAGAGGTATGGCTCTAGCTATCAGGCTTCATGTGTAATGGCAATATAATGTCACAGAAATGATGGAAATGCCTCTTATGTCAGCATTTCTGTCATGCAAGATTATTTCATTAGGGCTGTAAAAAATCAAAGCTCATACCACGTTTTATTTGGCAATCTGTTCCCTTAAAGTTTTATAGAAGTGAAATCGGAAGTCCTTTAATTTCACGGTACTGATGGCACAATAGGACTGATTCACTAATTGCTTTTAAACTGAGGCAGACAAAACAAATGTATTTTATGGTAGCAGGCCTGTGTGTGTATAGGCTCAGTGCAGATTAAAGAACATCTCAGAATCAGATTAATGACCTAATAGGTAATTATCCAAACATGTATCACCAATTTAGTGAGATATAGCCCCACAATTCTGCTCTCCTGCCTTTGTCATAGCTCATGATCGTTACCCAACCCAGTTAACCCTACCTTAACCCACCAAAATGAATCACCTATCATACCTAGTCACTGTCTGCTCCAAAATACATGGCAACCTCATCCTCTTGATAACCTCTGTGAAATGTAATGCTCAGTAATCACAACACAATTGAAATTGCATACTATATTGTTGTGTAAGATTATATCCTACTGGAACCTAGAACAATGAGCATGGAAATGAATGTATGAATTCTGCCAAACTGTGTCCTTTTTCAGTTTCTTCAATTAACTTGTATATGAGGAAGTTAATCAGAGGATAATTGAAGATGATGTCCTCAAATTGCTTTTTCTCTGCAACTTAGGTCACCTAGTCCTGGACCAGATCAGAATTCTTTTCTCTATGGGCTTCCAGATGACTCCACACACCAGCTGCTTCAGCAACATGACAATTGCCATCATCGTGAACAATACCTTGACCTGTGTCACTCTGTGCCGCCAGGCAAAATGGGCAACTCCACTAAGGAAATCATGAAGGATCCTGTCTTCCATACAGGTCAGTGGGACATAAACCATAAAAGGATATTTTTGCTCCTGTTGCTTGCTATGCATTAACCTTTGGAGGAAAGTTGCTGCTTTCAGCGCCGAGGGCCTTCTGGCAATCCCCTCACTGCGAGAAGCTAAGTTACAGGGAACTAGGCAGAGGGCCTTCTCGGTAGTGGCACCTTCCCTGTGGAACGCCCTCCCACCAGAAGAGAACAACAAGATCAGGCACCAGACCTTTAGAAAACATCTGAAGGCAGCCCTGTTTAGGGAAACTTTTAATGTTTGATGTATTATAGTATTTTAATATTTTTTGGGAAGCCGCCCAGAGTGGCTGGGGAAGCCCAGCCAGATGGGTGGGGTATAAATAATAAATTATTATTATTATTATATTATTATTATTTCTAAATCTAGGGAAGGACCTTGATGTGAAAAGCAGAGAGAATGGTAGTCATGGACTTTCTATTCAGTTAAAGTTCTGCATTATTTGCAAGTTATATATGGTGGCATATACAGAAACTAATGTTCAAGCATTTGAAATATACGGCCTAGAAAGATAGATCCAATAGATCCAACTGGAGCATATTCAACTTTCCAATGACATTGCTGTGCTTCCAACCAGTGGCGTAGCGTGGGGGGTGCAGGGGGGGCCAGCCGCACCGGACGCAACATCTGGGGGTTACGGTTAGGGGGCGCAAATCCACGGGTTAGGGGGCGCAAATTACTTGCCTTGCCCCGGGTGCTAACAACCCACGCTACGCCACTGCTTCCAACCCAAAACTGCAAGCATCTATATCAATTTCAGTAAATGTCAGAGACTGAATTTTGATTGGGAAAATGTCAAGTATTTTATACTAATGCAGGCTTCTTTCACACAATCATTTTTGTGTTAGTGTAACAGAAATGACTGCATGAAATAACAGTGTAGCTCAGGTCTGAAATGTCAAAAGCCATTACCAAAGGCTTACTTGGCATTTACTAATATGCCTTTTGCTGGCAAATGGAATAAATCAGAGTAGAAACTTGTCATTAATTGGTGATTTTTGAGAATTTATCAGTAACTGGCAGAATTTGCAGACATTTTCCACTGGCATCACTTTTACTAGAAACTCTTAGCATTTCAGTATATGTCACTTCATTTTTTTATATTTTCAGCAATACAATCATAGCTTGCTATCTGACAAATTGTAGTAACCCTTCTGGCAGATCTCCAGAACAGGGATTTAAGCTCTTTTGGATTTTCATAGTGAATTTCTTTCAAAGTGTTTTGAAGAATAGTGGTATCTGACCAAGGACACACTTTCATTGTCCTTCCTTGTCTTCCCAGATTCTGCCTGCTGCCTTGGTCTAGTACCAGTTGAAGACGTAGAGAGGACAGATTTCTGCCAAGATGAACGACAAGTGTGGCCCCCAAACACAGTGGACACTTGCTTGGCCGGAAGCACCGAGAAGCATCTGAACAGCCTGCCGCTGCATGTTCCCTTAGAGACACTTCCTGGCACCAGTTAGGGAACTAATTGCCTTACAAAGACTATTCTAAACAGAAAAAGGGTTATTTATTTTTGTATTACATCTCTATTTATATATTTATGCACTTGTAAATAGATGTGTATCTGCCTTCTATAATTACGCTGAAAGAAATGGCATCATGCGCAAGAGGTAATAAACTGAGGCAACAGCATGTACTTCCATCAGATCACGACTTTTCCAAGTCAGCTTCCAAAGGCAGCTTCCTACTCTCAGCAACAGAAGAAGCACAAGGGCAAGAGCTGCATTCTCCAGCTGCAAGAAGGTGTCTCTAAATGGTGAGATTATGGGAAAGGGTCTTTACTTGCCTCCCAGCAGGAGGAATCTCATTGCAGAATGCCAAAGGAAAACAGATATAAAGTAGGTACCATATTTATCTGCATTAACAAGCAATATATACAAGCACAGATTCTGTGATAGTGTGCCTATATAATGAATCCAATGCCATGCTTCATCAAGTAAATAAAGACTGTTTCTTCCCTTTGACTGAACTTTTATTTAGGTTCCTTATACTTAGGTAAAGCCTCCTTTCCTCATGTTACAGTCCGCTTAGCATTTATTTTTCAACAAACACACACCTCATTAAGATCATGGACAACACTAAGGAAGAAAGTTTAGCACTCAAAATGAAACATTTTAAGCTTCTGGTTTCAGTACAAATTTAGGGGTATTAATGTGATCAGCTTCTAGTCTATAGGAAGATGAGTCATCTAGGACATGGTTTTTACCTATAACCATTTCATTAAGCATCATGAATATCTACTGGAGCAGAAAGAGACCTTTTGTTTCTTTAAAGTAATAGCTTCCCTTTGAAGCCAGAGTCTGGCACAGAAATGTGTTAAAAAGTAAATAAATCAATGCTAGTTTTTTTTATATATACTATTATATATAAAAAGCTGAGAATTCTCCAGATAGCAAGCACATCATTTGAAGCAGTGCTGAGTTCAGTACAAAGTATAAGGTGAACAGCTCCAGGGCTGAATGAGGACATCAGAACAATTGCTACATTGACTCAGATTTTATTGTCAATCTCATAAGTATTTATCAACAACACAGTTCCATGTTGAAAGTACAGATATGGAGACACATCTGCATCAAGATACTAATTGCCCAATTAGGAGGACAAGGCTGTATATCCATTGTGCCTGATCTTGCATATATTTGGATCAGGAAGTAAAACATCTATTTGAAGACTTTAAGACAGCATAGTTAATTGTGCCCTCCAGATGTCGGCCTTCATCAACCATGACCATTTGGCCAGGCTGCCTGGGTTGACCAACACCATGTCCCCATGTGCCCAAAGCCAACAGGGTACACTAAGTAAAAGAGATAGATGGGGTTGCTACTATTTTCTTAATAGTGCCTCTTGTGCCTTTAGCAGCCATATGAAAGACAAATTCAAGAGCTGCAACTTTCTCCCGTCAATGTATCAAATCACTGAAGGCAAGGAAAAGTTTCAACATTCTGCCTGGCCTATGCTATTAGAAGATCCAGAATTTCCGCCAAAAGGGGAAGAGCTTTAAGACCAGGACACATCATATGAAACTTAAATCTCAAGGGCTAGCTTGCTAATTATTCTCATGCAGTAGGATTGATATGCATAAAAAATGAGAACAAGGGAACGACATGAAAAGGATTTAATCCAGCATCCCACCTTGAGGATATCCAGGCTGAGATGGTGGAAAGATGCGGCCATCCTTCCTGCTTAGGAGAGTGATTTCTTCTTTCAGGACCTCAGCTTCTTGGGCTTGTAACTGGACCAATGCAATCAGCTTCTCCTTCTCCTCAATATCTGATTTGCGAGGCCCTTGGAATTCTGCTCCCTGAAGAAACAAAAGCCAAAAACTGCCCTCAATCACAGACAAAACAATGACATTACTTATAGACTCCAGGTACAGAACACTTACAACACTTTTGATCGTAATACTAGCAAGGAGCTCACTCCCTTCTTGATGTTGGGCAAATTACTTTCTCTGGTGATTGGTTTGTGTCATTCCTCTCACCCAATGTGGTTTAAATGCAGGCACACATTCAATACGATGAATAAACCAGAGAGAAAATGTGGATCAGGTTATTGAGGAACATGAATAACACCCTCCCTAGGTAGAACAGAAGCTAGTAGGGTCAGTTTACAGTTATAACCTCTAAAGCAGCCCGAAAAAATTTTATTTGGCTTGCTAGTCAGGAACAAGTGATCAAAGCAGCACATACCAGGTTATTCTGTAGTGCGTCCAACTTAGTTTCAAGTGTCATCTTCTCCATACAAAATGTGTTCATTTGCTTCAGTTTGCCAGTATTTTCTTGTGTCACCATCATCAACTCTTGACGCAGGTCAACAATTTTATCCTGCAACAGAGCAAAGATTTGCTGGAGTGATAAAAATATGAAAGCAGAACTATGAGAATGCCATGGTCTGGGAGCTACAGAGCCAGAGTAATAGCAGCCAACAGGTCAAAGAACAATGAGGGGAGGACGGGGAGAAGAGGGACACATGGCTTGAAGAGCTGTTTAACCTTGGCTGTCATCAGTTTTTTGCATACTAGCCGAAAACAAAATTTATCCCCATTAGCAGTTTTGAGTTAACAGAAGCATTGCCTTAGCAAAACTGGCTCCTACTGTCCTCTGGATCTCACTGCCCTGGATAAATTATTGGCCCTCTGGACATTAGCTGGGCTATCACACTCTACTTGTGCATAGAAAATAACAGCAATAAGTAAGGAACTTTGCAAGCGCTTGTGATTACACTCGAATTACAAATCCTAGATTTGAGGGCCTGGAGTTTTGCATATAAACTCCGTTTCTCTTAATCTCTGCAGTAGAGGAGTTCCTGGGTTAGCAATTCACCATGTTTCTGATTAGTTCCAACAAACCTCATTCAAAGCCACAAAAAACCTGTTGGCATCTGATAAAGAGAATGACATGTGTTTCTGCAAACACTATGAAGCATGTTACAGAACTTGCAATTTTAAACTGTTGTCAGCTACCCTCCTGAGTGTTGCACAGGCAGTAGAAGGCAGGACAAAAATCTTTTTATACATAATAAAATACTGTGCTGGGCTCTTGCCAGCAGGTTGGAAGTAAAGGTCCTTCATTTTTCTGGGTGTTCTTTAAAAAAAAATACTTCCCCACTCACCAGAAACAAGCGAAGTGAAATAATTGGGACTGAGCTACATCCACTCGAGCCGACTTAGTTCAATATCCTGTATGAGGGTATCTTGGGGGGACCTCACATCACAGCCTTCTCCATGTCTTTTCAGGGAATGCTGCCAATCCACCCCTGACATAACCTCTTTTTCAGCCCTACTGATCTTGGAGCTGACATTGGTGGGGCTAGGACTGCAGAAAGGGGAATTAAACATTGGATAGCTCTCCCCGACTTCAGGGCAGGAGATCCAGTGCTTCCTATGGCCCTTGTGATCCCCTATCAGGGGCCAAAGATTGTGGGCTAAATTATATATTGCAAGTGGTTTGGTGTGGAGAGGGTAGTTCTGTCTCAGTCTTTGCACAGACACACCAAAGTAAATTCTACAGGCTTCCTAACAGAAAGGGCACAGTACCAAAATATAAGATAAACGATCCCTCCCTTTAAAGCTATCACATTTTTTGAAAGAGTATCCTGAATTGAGCTTCTGACGGATGATCTGATAAGACTTCAGGGTAAGAGTGTTCTACAGTTTTGGGACAGCAAGCAAGAATAATTCACTGCACATTCTTGTTCTAAATTCTAGGATGGGTGGAATAGTAAAAAAAAAAAAAAAGGCTGGGGACTATGAGATGTAACACCTTGCGCATATATATATATATATATATATATATAATGGATTTATTAGATTATAGCAGTTGTATGGTTCTGATGTGCCAGGAAACATTTTCATAGCACTGCATACATGATTTTCCAGACTGAGCATTTGGATAACTAATATACCCTTCCTTTGTGTGATACTTGTCCAGGATACCTCACTCTTTGCTTGACAAGTGTATCTTCTAAATAATGATGATGCAATTATCACATTGCCTTCTGCCTCTTAACCAGGGTTTGAACTCTTTCCTGACTAAAAGGCAATTTTCATACAGGAAATCCTCATGTTACATGTCTATTATCTAGCCCTACCCCCTGGTCACACTTGCAGGCCACCTGGCTGCACCACAATGTGATTTAGAACAAGTCTTACCTCCCATTTTCTTAATTCTGCAGCATGAGTTTGCTCTTTTTCCATCATCTTCATTTTGAGTTCTTCCAGATTTGTGTTAACAGAAAGAGTCTGCAGGGCTTCCAAGTTCACTAATCGGCCAAATTTCAGCATCATCAGCTCATTGCATTTCTCTTCCAATCCTGCAAGATGAGTTTAAGGCCTTTGTATTCTTCCTATCTTCCTTTTTTAAGATATGTATACCTACACACACAGAATACTACTGTGCATATTCAAAAATCCAATTCTAAACACTGCAGCTCGCGGTCGCACAATCTGTGGGAGTGTGCAGGTAAATTAATTTGCATTGCAACAAAATAATGGATGAGGTGGCTTCGGAGAAGTTCTTTCCATCTCCAGAATACCACCAGAAAAGGTGGGTGTGAGTATTCTTTTTTGTATCAGATTTATAAGATACTTCAATCCTACCAGAATGTTAGCTGTTGTGATCTTTGCCGCAAGAGTCATCCACAGGTCATCTGCTGCACTCTCAAGAAGTCTTTATACCCAGCCCTGTGCAGCAATAAGCCATCACTGGCACAGCAGCAGTGACAATAACCTCTGAAGTGGCCCTGACATGTCCCAAAGTTGGCACAGCATAATATACAATCGCACTGGGGAAAGGGTCTATTCCTATGCACTGCCAAGCAAGCTAAGCACTGTTTGGAAGGATCATTTTCTCTTGCATATGACTGATGCCCTTCTTTAGGTATCTATACACCATCAGAAATTAAGTGTGTGCCCAGCTTATGGAATGCTCTCTGCAGAGAAAATCACCTGGCACAAAACTTTGTGACTTTAAAGCCCTGGGCAAAGACTTTTTTATCAGCTCAGGCCATTTTAAATGACGATACTGTCATTTTTCTGTTTTAAGCTGCTCATCCTAACTGCTGTACTATTTTTTTTATTTTTGGGGGAAACAACAACCCACCTTAATTTGTAAGATGCCTTGGAAGGCCTTTTTTTAAAAAAAAAAAAAATGAAAGGTAGGATAGAAATGTTTTAAATAAAGGAAGAAACAAAGCAAGTGGAGCAGGGCACAGGGTGAGGTCTGCAAGGTTCTCAAGTGTTTTACTTCCCTAGATTCATTTCAGGTTCACAGCAATCCTTTAGGTTGCTTCACACATTGAGTTGGGGAAAATAAATGTTTTCTCATATGGGCACACACCACGGGGAGGCATGGTCAACTGGGAGTTCTCAGTAGCATGCATTCATATTGCACATGTGTTTTACATTAGAATGCTACTTTTTCACCATGTATAATATGGATACACATCAAATGTCTCTGTGCAACATTCAGCTCTCATTTTCAGAAGTAGGAAAAGATAAACATTTCTTCTGAAACTGAGGCTTTGTGCCAGTCCTTTCATTTGTAGAAAGAAGCTAAGGCACTTAGAGTATACCTCCCAAGCAATAATTGTCAGTCATGTGTGATATGCAGAGAGGAAAAGCCTTCACACACCATATAAAAAGAAACTGGAAACCTAGCATACACTCACGGTCAATCTTAAGCATCATGTCCCTCCTGTCTCGAATGAGCTGTTTGTGCTGCTGCCGGGCCTTCTTATAGAGTTCTCTCTGCTCTAGTTTCTCCTCCTGCAGGACCATGATCCTCTGCTGCAAGTTCACCAAAGACTGGTTGGTAAACACCAACGACTGCGAGAGGTCAGGGGGGATTTCTCCATTTGAAATATATTCCACCTGCCAGAAATAACCACAGACTTATAAACGTCTCTGGAGCAGAGTGTGTGGCATTGTTGCATCTATGAAGTACACATGGCACTCTTTGCCCATGAGCTGTAACCCTCCAAGGCTACTTAGGAGCAATAGGGGTCCATGGTGGCAGGGGGAGCAATAGGCAGACAGCAACTCCTCCCTGGATAAAATGTAATCCCCAGGGTTCCAGGTTTCCTTTTAAAAGAAAGGGTAAGTTTTTGGCATTTGCAGAGCCTGACACACAAGACAAGATGCACAGGCACCATTCTAATTGTTTTGTGATAAACTAACCAGTAGTGATGTATGGAAGTGAGAGCTGGACCATAAAGAAGGCTGATCGCCAAAAAAATGATGCTTTTGAATTATGGTGCTAGAGGAGACTCTTGAGAGTCCCATGGACTGCAAGAAGATCAAACCTATCCATTCTTAAGGAAATCAGCCCTGGGTGCTCACTGGAAGGACAGATCGTGAAGCTGAGGCTCCAATACTTTGGCCACTTCATGAGAAGAGAAGACTCCCTGGAAAAGACCCTGATGTTGGGAAAGATTGAGGGCACAAGGAGAAGAGGACGAGATGGTTGGATAGTGTTCTCGAAGCTACCAGCATGAGTTTGGCCAAACTGCGGGAGGCAGTGGAAGACAGGAGTGCCTGGCGTGCTCTTGTCCATGGGGTCATGAAGAGTCGGACACAACTAAACGACTAAACAACAACAACAAACCAGCTTCCAACTTTCAGTGTTTTATCCAATGAATGAAGCCATAGCAATGATGGACGCTGAGGAGAGAGCCTAGTCAATGAGACAAAGAGAAGGCTAGAGTGAGACACGCTTTATACAGACCAGGAGTAGCCAATGTGGTGCCTTCCAGATGCTGTTGGATTACAGTTCCTTGAAGACCCTTGGCTTATACTGGTTGAGGCTGATGGGAGTTGTAGTCCAGCATCTGGAGGTGACCATGTAGGCTATCCCTGAGCTAGACTCTGGGCTTGCTTTTTAGTCTTTCCTGCTGGTCTTCCCTGCCGACCATAAAAAACAATCCAATGCCTACTGCAACTCATTGCAGAATATTTTGGTTATCAAGAAGTCAAAGTCGGAAACAGGAGCCCCGGTTGATTTGTTACCTGGTGAAGTTTTAGAGGCACAACTACATAGAGTTCATTCAATCTCTGCTGCTTCTCCCGCTGATAGGCCTCCAGTTCCCAATCCGCTGCATCTAGGCTGGCTGCTACTACTTTCACCTTAAAAAAATAAATAAAATAAAAATCCAAATTCAAGCAGCAAGACCTTGCCATGAAGTCCTAAATCAGCATGAAACTGTGATGAATATGAGCTGCAGGGTCCAATCTGTCCATGGTTTCATGAAGAGTTGCTTCACGTGATCCTTTTGGGATAGAGAACCATGGGCTAAATCAAATAAAGTGCTGCAGTTCTGCCCTTGTCAAAGGACTCATGTGACGGGTTACCCGCCGTGGCCACATCCCTCAGCAAAACCAGGCACCAAGAAATGGCAGGATTCCTGTTGGGTTGAACTGGAAAGAAGTCACTGTACCTTCTTGGCCAAGAAATCATAGTCTTTTCTGACATTTTCAACAGTTTTCTTTTCCTCCACCAAGGCCTCCTCAATGTCCAGCCGCTTCTCTCGGAGCTGGAGTGTGTTTTCAAAGAGTGCCTCATCACAATCTGAGAAGAGAAAGAGTCCAGATTAAGCAAACTGCTTTGATTTTTTTTTTGTACGCTTCGGGTTCGAGCTCCATGTTGGGCAAACGATTCCTGCATTGCAAGGGGTTGGACTGGATGACCTCATGGTCCCCTCCAACTCTACAATTCTGTGATTCTACGCACACCCCATGTACAGCACTGACAACCACCACCCCAGGAAACATAAGAATCTGCCTTATACAAAGTCAGAGCATTGGTTCACCTAGCTCAGTATGACCAACTCTGACTGGCAAAAGCTCTCCAGGGTTATAGACTTGGGGAATTCCCAGTTCCACCTGTATTTTCCAGGAATGGAAGCAGAGCACACACAGAGAGATGCGCACATCAGTAGTTGTGCCAGTTCACCAGAGCAAGGTTATTCTCCCTGACAACAACTGATTTGATTAGCAGTGTAATGTCAGAAGGTGGGATTTCTGAGATCGCAAGTTCTCCTCCAAGGTTCATGGAGACAGGTTGCTCAGCAATATCTATGTATAAATAAGTTGATTCAGAAACTGATTTACAAAACACAACTCTTGACAAATAGGAATGCATCAGCCCCAGTGTAACAGGCCTGTTTATCGGGGACTTGTGATAATGAATTACCTAAATCTGCATAAACAAAAATAGGTCACTTGCAGTTTTTGTGAAGATTTACAAACCTACCGTATTTTTCGTCCTATAGGGCGCACCGGCCCATAGGACGCACCTCGTTTTTTGGGGTGGGGAATGAATAAAAAAAAATTATCCCCCCCACCAGCCGCGGCTGCCGCCCCAAGCCTTGCACACGCCTGCCCGAAGCATGGGGCACCCTCCGGAGGGCTCCATGTGCTTCGGGCGGCAGGCTGCCGCCCCAAGCCGCCGGGCGCGCAAGGCTTGCAGACACTCGCCCGAAGCACGACGAGCCCTCTGCTTCGGCGGCAAGCTGCCGCTCCAAGCCACGACGAGCCCTCTGCTTCGGCGGCAAGCTGCCGCTCCAAGCCTTGCGCGCCCGGCGGGAGCTCCCGCCGGGCGCGCAAGGCTTGCAGACACTCACCCGAAGCACGCGGAGCCCTCCGGAGGGCTCCCTGTGCTTCGGGCAACAGGCTGCCGCGCCAAGCCTGGCGCGCTCGGCAGGAGCTCCTGCCGGGCGCACAAGGCTTGCAGACACTCGCCCGAAGCACGGGGAGCCCTCTGGAGGGCTCCCTGTGCTTCGGGCAACAGGCTGCCGCCCCAAGCCTTGCGCGCTCGGCGGGAGCTCCTGCCAGGCGCGCAAGGCTTGCAGACACTCGCCCGAAGCACGGCGAGCCCTCTGGAGGGCTCCCTGTGCTTCGGGCAACAGGCTGCCGCCCCAAGCCTGGCGCGCTCGGCGGGAGCTCCTGCCGGGCCCGCAAGGCTTGCAGACACTTGCCTGAAGCACGGGGAGCCCTCCGGAGGGCTCTGCGTGCTTCGCGGCAGGCTGCCGCCCCAAGGCTCGCGCGCCCGGCGGGAGCTCCTGCCGGGCGCGCAAGGCTTGCAGACACTCACTGGGGCTGCAGGCTGCTGCCAGCAAGCGTTGTGAGCCCGCAGGAACTCCCGCCGGGCTTGCAAGGCTTGCGGATAGCTTCCTGAAGCCTGGAGAGCGAGAGGGGTCAGTGCGCACTGATGCCTCTCGCTCTCCAGGCTTCAGTGAAAGCCTGCATTCGCCCCATAGGACGCACACACTTTTCCCCTTCATTTTTGGAGGGGAAAAAGTGCGTCCTATGGGGCAAAAAATACGGTATTTTTGAGAAATCAAAGTCTGGTAACGGGACATTATTGCTTCACACCATTAGATGGCAGCAAAGGGCTTAGACCAAAGTTTGAGCCACTAGGGATTCCTATACAGATAAGTAACACTTAGAAAATTAAAATTCAGTAAGAGTGTGAAATTCTTCCCTGGGGCTTCCCTGTCCTCTCGGGAAAAGACATCAAGGCTTCATATCATACAAAAATTGGTTATTTGTCTAGTGTTAACGCTAACATACCAGCTACTATATTGCTAACATATTGCTAACATACCAGCTACTATATTAGCAAAGCCACCCTAAAAATCCAGAGCTACTATATATATCATAAATATGAAGGAGGCTGAGCTTCTGGAATGTGGCCTGTTCTTGATATTCTAAAGTTTACATATAAGCAAAGCAGATAGAGGAGATGGCCCACACAGTAGCAGCATCTCCTTAAATCTCAAGTGAATAATCTCTTTTCAAAGCTGATACACAGCCATCTCCAAAGATTAAATGAAACTTGGCATTAGGAGGAGGAGGTGAACATGACTTACTTTTTGGACAAACAGAGTCATCAAAGACTTCATCCTCAGATCCCGACTCTTCCTCATCACTCTCCAAACTAGACTCTTCATCGCTCTCTTCCTCACTCTCTTCATCTTCATCTAGAATAAGAAAGTGCCATTGTCACACAGGCAACTCCTGTTGAAGTAACACAGCCCAGAGAGCAAGCTCTTTCATCACGGGGGTCACCAAGGTAATATTCAGAGAACACAATGCAGCCATTAAAACGGCAGAAGGAAGTGTCCAATACCCGCTGCTAATCACTGATCAGGCAGCACAAAGCAATTTTCAGTACCAACAAAGCCAAGCCAAATCACTGGCTTCTGTTAGAGAGGACTAGATTGAGGCTAAGGCTGAGATTACGGGGTGAATACACTGAGCAGAGGTCACAAGATGGGACACGCATAGTTTAGTTCTGCCTCCACAGCAATGTAGAACTTGGTCAAAAGGTATATGGGGCAACATCGACATGAAACAGTCTTTCCTACCTCCTTCGCCTTCCACTTCTTTCTTCTTAACACGCTTGATCCTCTTCTTTAGGACTTTAGTGAGGAAATTAGCAAATTTGTTGTTTTCCCCCAAAGATGCTTGGAAAGTGGCATAAAGGATCTTCTCTCGTTCCTGGAGCTTTGCAATCTCTGCTTTCTTTTCCTCAATTTGCGCAAGATAGCTATTTAATTTGTGCTTCAAAAAAAGAAAAATAGCATTTAAACTCCACGTGAGCAGCACTCGACACAACTATTGCGGTCTGCTTAGCTACTAGGATGCAAGGAGGACTTATCTGTAAGAGAGGACAGAAGCACTTTTCTCCCCTGTCTGATGAGGCTCCTCGGCCAGCTACCTATAGGGCAGCCATCTGGGAAAATCATAGAATTGTAGAGTTGGAAGGAACTACAAAGGTCATCTAGTCTAAACCCCCTGCAGTACAGGAATCTTTCACCCCATGTGGGGCTTGAATCCATGGTCCTGAGATCGAGTCGTATGCTCTACCAACTAAGCTATCCTGCCTACAACTTCTTCCACCTGTGCACTTTTTGGGGAGCAGAAGTCTCCACTGATGAGGGCTGTCCCTATCACATCTAGAATGGCCCTTTAAAACCAGTAGAGGAAGGTCTCTTATCAGGAACTTCAAAACTGTACAAAGCCTTTTATACGCCCTGCATACTTGCATTTCCTCCTCCTCACTAGAAAGGCTGTTGACACGTTCCTGGAGAATGTTCTCATGTTTCTCAAAGTTCTTCAGGAGAAGCAGCTCTTGAAACCAAGTGATGTGGCGTAGGTCAGCAGTTTTCATCATTATGTCCAGCTTCAGTTTTTGGTGACGAAGAAGGCGAAGCTCAGCATCAAAGGTAATCATGAGCTCATGAACCTGGAGAGAGTGTTAAGTCAGATGTAGCACTCAAAAAAGGAGTAGAAGAATAATGTCAACAATACTATTATATTAAATAAACAGTTTTAACTCTGCCTTGTTACTAAATTAATAGTTTCCTGCAATATTGTTGTCATTCTAAAATAGTAATCAGTGAGGCTAAAGAACAGTCTGAAGCCATTTCCTTCCAAATTGACATTTGTCAAAAAAAAGGCAAGTATCAACCTAGGGATACAGTTTTTCGCCTACTTCTGAAGCATGCATTCTGACTGGTGGCTGGGTCAATAGTATAAATTCTTCCAGGTTCACGCAGTTCACTGATGTGGGATTAATCAGAGATTTGAACATGAAAATCCACAGAATTTTTCACAATTGCTCACATAGTTCAACTTTACTTTAGAAACTGGATAGGAACGTTACAATCATGATATGCTAAATAAAGGCTAAATACAAAATTCTCCTTGCTTTCATATTTTCATTAGCAGAAGTGGACCAGTTGCCTGACGTATCAAAGTGTGCAAAAATTTGGGAAATTAAAGACATTTTTATTTTGAGAAGCTTTTCCAGCTGGGTGAAAAGGCATTGATTCCGTAGTGTTTTTAAACCTACATTTCATTGCATGTAGTTTTGGTACCGTTTTAAAAGCTATTTTTAGTTGGTTTGTGCAAATTAACTTGAGACCAATAGGAAAAGGGATGCACGAAGAAACAAATTTAAAAGACTTCACTTGGGAGCAGAATACGCCCAGTCGGCTTTGAAATATTTTCTCTTACCCTCTTGACCAAAACCTCTTGCATATAAATGTTCCGAATCTCCGCCCTCTTTGTGATTTCCAGTTCCAAGTCTGTAGGCTCCACTGCCTCAAACTCAAAAGATTTGACTGTCTGCGCTGCAGTTCCAGATGCTATTTTCATCGATTTCAAACTTGTTGACCGCATGGCAGCTTCTAAGTCCTTTGCTGAAGGGGCACGATAAAAGCCTCCTCCGAAACCCCCTAGACCTCCGCCCTCTCCTGAAGGAGCTACTGGCACCGTGTCCTTGAGCCTGGCCCGCTCTTCCAAGTCATGTTTGAACTTCATGAGCATTTCAGTGTCATACTGGAACTGTTTCTCTGGAGTCTCTTCAGGAAGGAGTTGGGGAATTGGAGGAACAGGGACATGTTTGGATGGGTCGAGAGATGATTGGATTTTTTTCAGTTCTTGCACCACACACTGGATCTCTTCAATAATAGCCACCTTGAGGTCTCGGAGGGACACGATCCATTTGTTCATTTCCAGTTTCTTATCGTGTATCTGAAAGGAGGAGGGTTAGAACAGGCTTGCATTAAGGAACTCGCATTACGTCAATATTCAAGAACCCATTCATCTGCTTCTGCTCTTAATGCTACCTAAGCAAAATAATTTCAAAAGGAGACTCCAGTGTGAAACTGCTGAATTGCAATTCATCAAAACACTCAACTCAAGCCATTTGGGTCTGAATAGAGACAAAAGTTTGCTTTCCAACTACAGATGTTCATTTGCTCAGTATGCCAGAGTGATTATTTTATCATCTATAACTGCTGTTGTATAATGTCGCCATATTTATTTTGTATACATTCTAACTCGAATTGTCACTATCTGTACATTTTGCATTCCATTTCTATCTGATCTCACCGCTTACAACCCCCTCCCTATTTCCCCATGTGTATATATATATATTGCTACAAAAGAGGATCTGAATAAGTAAGTGGACTCTAGTCCATGTAAACTTATCCCATTATTAAATTTGTTAAGTCTATAAAGTGCTGGAAGACTGTTGGAGTTTTTTGCTGTAGCAGACTAATACAGCTACCACTCCAGATATTGCATTAAAGTTTACTATTTATAGTACAGAGGCAGGATTATACAAGAAAAAATGGGGGGGTGTGGATCCTGTATTCATTCATATGGTCGCCCTGTTATCTCACTCACCTGCCTCCTTTAGCTCAGTCCTAGAAGTATTAATAAAAATTACTACTACATACCAATCCAGGCCTCAACTTCACACCTGGACTTTGGCCTGTCAGTTGTGGCTCCCTTCATCCAGTTTTCCATTTTCTTGCTCTCCATGATCAGGCAGCATTTAGTGGGGAGGCTTTTCCCCTAAATATTTTTTTAACTTCTGCGGAACTCAGGCTTCCCCCAAGTCTGCTAATACTTCTGTCTAGTGCATGGGTGATACGATTTGAAGTAAAGAAGCAATAGCACTCAGAAAATTAAATCAGGAATGCGATGATTTAAATAGCTTTTTTAAAATTAATTATGTTATGGTTTTATTTGTTTTTTAAACTACTTTTGAGTTCTTTCTTACAATCAAGTGGTATATACAATCAAGTGGTATATACATTTTATGAAATTATTGGGGGGGGGGGAGTTTCTCTGCCTTCCAGTGCAAACGCAGAGGACAGAGGGAATCACACAATCCAAAGAGAAGCAGAATCTACTTACAGCCACTTCTAAAGATGCCAACTGATGAGTTTTCTTGTCAGCATTCATTCTCATGTGTTCAGGAATTTTGTAGTTAGTAGCCGTTTTCAATTTGAAGTCCCCCATATTCTGTTGGGCCTCTTTGATATTTTCTACATCTTGGGGGTCCTCATAGTCATCGCTTGGTTTGCTCTTGAATCTGACAAGCACCGGTGAAGATAAAAGCTATCAGCCCAACAGGCAGCATCAACTCACTCACTTTATAGCGTTTCATTCAGCAAAGAAGCTGCGGCACTGTGACTGCCCAGCTCTTATCTCATGCGGAGGCAGCAGGAAACAGACTGAAACCCTTTTATACTGAAGGGAGGAAATACAAATGGCAACAGGGAAGAGTGCTGTTGTACTGAGCTCCTGCTTCCAGCCTCTCCATAGGCATCTGGTTGGTCTGTAAGATGTTCTAACTCCCCTTCCTACTAATTCACATGGAGGCATTACTGGAGAACAGACCTAGAAGAGGACTAAGCCCAGAGGGGATGATTGGCACCAGCCTGACCCCTGCCAGGTCTGCTCTCCCAGTAAGCAAGTCTGTCTTTCTTGATGTAATTGCTACCTGCCTGCAAGTAAGAAGTTTGTCTAGCTGATTGCCAGGGGGGGGGTGTGTTTGGTTGCTGGCTGAGTGGATACAGCTGGGCTATGGGTGTGGTCAAGAGCCTGCCTTATAATGAGGACAGGCTTTGCCACTAGCAATGGGGTCTCCACTTTGAGGAGGTATGAGGCCATATACCACTCCACATGATCCTACCGTTATACCACATCATTTTGAAATTTTGAAGTAATATGGGCCAGGTATGGTTACTATTTGTTTATCAACAACATCCATCAACAATGAGCATTTGAAAAGTATTTTCTTTTCTTTTTTTACTCTGACTCACAGTTCATTCCACTCATCCCTTCTTTGTTGGATCTTAGCTTTGGCTCTGTCTGCTTTTTCAATAATTTTTCTAAGTTTCTCCATTCGATTTTCAACAATGCGGCTTGCCACTGTGTGTGGGTGCGCCTTTTTTGGCAGCTTTTCTGAATCCACTTCTTCTTCACTAATAGAAGCCTGGGTTGGAAATTTTGGCTCTGCACAAATGTGAAGAAAAATAAAGTAACATGCTTCTGTCCATATCATCCTCGCAGGGTTGTCTTAGTAGAGTGCTGCATTTAATAATAATAATAATAATTTATTATTTATACCCCGCCCATCTGGCTGGGCCTCCCCAGCCACTCTGGGCGGCTTCCATAGAAACCAAAAATACAGTAAAATATCACACGTTAAAAACTTCCCTGAACAGGGCTGCCTTAAGATGTCTTCTGAATGTCAGGTAGTTGTTTATCGCTTTGACATCTGCTGGAAGGGTGTTCCACTTTCATTCCACTTACATCCACTTTCACAAAAATGTTGTTTCATGGGAACAGTTTCCAAATTCAGCTTGCTGAATACCAAACTGGAGCTGGCCCCAAGGGATTTCCTCACGAAAGTAGGTTTTAAATGACATCTTCTGATATTTCCTGCTCTTTGCAAAGGCTAGTGTGGTAGCATCTGAGGAATTCTCACTATGGCCCCTCAATGCTGGAAAATGCAAAGCCACCTAAGCTTCTGTGTGCAGGAGGGACTTTGTCCCAGATTTTATCTTGTGAACCACCCTGAGAGCTTTTGATGAAAAGCGACATATAAATCTAATAAATAATGCCTAAACATTATTTCAGCATTACTTTAAATGTTAAGAGAAGCCATTGTAATAATCCTTCTATATAAAAACACCACCACCTTTACTAGTTGCCTTCAACCTAAGCCAAGGAACAAATTCTCCACTTTTCTGGCGGGTGAGAGTTCCAGGGGCATCACTTTATAAGTTGGCTTCCTTTGAAGGAGAGAGCACTGGAGGCTCACAACATAGATTTGGTTTATTAACAAAGAGACAAAAGGCACCTAAATGGAGGCAAGCAGCAAAGCCATTGGCTTATCAAGTAGCAGATCGGCTACCCCACATCACATCGCCAGAGAGAGGCAACCTTTATCTGAATATCCTTTTAGCCTTCTGCTAACCTTGTGCTTCTCTCTGCCCTTCTTTTTCTATACACAGACAAACATACATACAGCTTTTACATTAGCACCCTCATCCTAGCTGGTGTGTGTGTGTCACTTTCTAAACTCTGACAGAATTCAAACACTCCAACAATTTCCTAGCTCCCATGGAGGAACTATTCATTAGCCACTCCGGACCACTTAAAAGCCATTTCCCTTAAAAAATAAAAGCAAGGTTTCCTAGGCACTGTTAATAATAATAATTATCTACCAGCCTGTGATATACAATCCCATGACAGTGTTCCACATGTGTTAGCACTATATAGAAAAACTAAATAAAAAGTATGGGTACGGTCGCACAGCTGGCATGGAGTCTGCCCTCAATAAGCACATACAGTACAATTTTGACCGGACAGCACTTTTGTATACATGACAAGTCAAAGGCAGCTCTACAATCTGCTCTGATAAACTGCAAACCCGGTATATTTCTGAAGAACCAGTGACCTACTTGCTTAGGCACTTGCTACTCCACTATATTAAAAAAAAATCCACAGTATTTCACCAAGAATAAAAAGAAAGTATTGTGCTTGTGGAGGAAACTGTTGACATTCAATGCAATGTGGGAAACTCTGTTTTTGAGCAGCCTTAGGGAACTGCTTTTTGAAATATAGTGCGAGGATACCATCTGACAAACCCTCTGGTATAGAACCATAACAAGTAATATAAGATGAAGGCTGTGGAAAAAAATATTATCTTATGGTTGTGATAGTTCTGCCACAATGTTTTCAAACCCTTACTGGCATCCTTTTGGGTCTCTGTCCTTTGGTCTGTGTCTTTTCCTTTATGGTCATACTTGCTCTGTCGTCTTTTCGCTGCTTGACTTTGTTTACTGACATTGTACAATTTTTCTGAGATCGACAGCAGTCGGTACGTGGAGATTCGGTGGTTGCTTCTCATGGCACAGACCACAATGGTGTCATATTCCAAACTGGACCGAAACCTGAGGAATCAAAGAAAAGATCTAATTTTTTAAATGCCACATTTTCTGCTCCATAAAGTTGTCTCAGCAGGGATCAGCCAAGCAACAACAGCCTCTATGCCAGGGTCTAGAAACCATTTTTCTGTCAAAGGCAGCATTCCCTCCAGGTTAATCAGTCAAGGACTACATGGCAGCTGCTGGGAAGGGCTAGAGCTAAAATTAGATGGAGTTTGCAGCATCTCTTTCTCTATGCCACCCAAAGAACTCCCTTCCTGGTCTGTAACTGTCAGCTCAGATCCCTTTAGCGTTTATATGCGAAGTTAGGGATTCTTTGCCCCAATGTGCATCATCACTTTACACTTGCTTACAAGTGTATCAACCTGGTGTGAAGCAGCTGTGAATAAGGCAGATTCTATGTTGGGGAACTTTAGGAAAGGGGCTGAAAATAAAAAAAACCAAAAGCTATTTGTCTAATAAAGGTAAGGGTAAAGGATCCCTGAGAGTTAAGTCCAGTCGAAGGCGACTCTGGGGTTGCGGCGCTCATCTCGCTTTACAGACTAAGGGAGTCGGTGTTTGTCTGCAGACAGTTTTTCCGGGTCATGTGGCCAGCATGACCAAGCCGCTTCTGGCTCAACGGAACACCGAAACCAGAGCAGCGCATGGAAACGCCATTTACCTTCCCGCCGGAGCAGTACCTATTTATCTACCTTCATACAAATCTATGGGTGTATGCACTTGGAACACCATGTACAGTTCTTGATGTTGCACAGCTGGAAGAGGGTCAGAAAAAGGGCAACCAAAATAATGAAGGGGATGCAGCACCTACCCTATGAGAAATGGTTACAACGCTTAGGTCTTTTTAGTTTAGGAAAAAAAGGAAACTAAGGGGAGACATGATAGAGCAGGCTTCTTCAACTTCAGCCCTCCAGATGTTTTGAGACTACAATTCCCATCATCCCTGACCACTGGTCCTGCTAGCTAGGGATCATGGGAGTTGTAGGCCAAAAACATCTGGAGGGCCGAGGTTGAGCAAGCCTGTGATAGAGGCACCTAAAATTATGCCTGGTGTGAAGAAAGTTGACAGAAGTTTTTCTTTCTCTTCCATAACACCAAAACCGAGTGAGGGTCATCCAACAGAATGGTGGGAGATTCGGGACAGACAAAAGGAAGCACTTCTTCACAGAGAACATAGCTGAACAATGGAATTGTTGTAGCAAAGGCACAAACTGGGTGACTTTAAAAGGGGATTAGGCAAATTCATGGAGAATAAAGCTACCAATGGCTATCTGTCTTGATGGCTATATATTGCCTCTAGGATGAAGGACGGTATACCTCTGAATACCAGCTGCTGGGCAACAGGAGCAGGAGAGTCCCCAGGTCCTGCTGTTCTGCCTCCCATAGGCATCTGTTTGGCTCCTGTGAGAGCAGAACACTGGGCAAGAGAGGCATCTGGTCTAATCCTACCCCGTTCTTCTCTTATGTTCTCAAGCAAAATGAGTAATACCAGAAAGACTTCAGTTTTCAAGGAAAAGTTTCCAGCTTTTCAAAAATAAAACAAAAACTTTGCTTAAATATAACATCTTAGCAAATGAAGAATCTCTCCCAAAATTTGAGGACAAGGGGAAATGGCACTTGCCGATTCTCTACTTTCTGCAGCCCAATGCGATGTTTCTCCTGTTCCCAGGCCAATTCCTTTAGGACGAGCCGGATCTTATGCGCGGTCTTTCTGTCCATCTCTGCACGGATTCTGCGGTCCAACTCAAATTGCTGCATATTGAAAAAGTAGCATTTCATTTGATGGTGGTTATGGTGACGGTTTGTTCGTTTGCTTGATGTCTATTCTGCTTCTCAGCAGCGCTCCCGGATGCTGGGATGTGATGGATCATGATGGTCCAAGGCAGAGATGGGGAAACTGTGGCCCTCCAGATGTTGTTGGACTCCAGTTCTCATCAGCCCCATTGAGAATGGCCAATGGTATGGGATAATGGGAGCTGAAGTCCAAAAGCATCCAGAATCAGAGGTACCCCAGCATCTGTTTACAAACAAGGGGTGGCCCATCCCATTTCATCACCTGAGGCAAAACAGGACTCTGCTGATCCATGACCATGTTGCTCCCCACCCCCTTTGCCATCACCAGAATGTACCTCTTCTCCTCCTGAATAGTTCTACCAAGTACAAGATTTCTGCTCCTGTGCTAGATAGATTGTGATTTTATTTTGATCTTTTTGCAAGCAGGTTTTTAGAGCCTTTTGGAGCTATAGAGTGCGATAAACGTATTCTAAATAAAATGAATGAAGAAATAAAAATATTGGTGAAATCCTAACTGCCATCAGCAATTTGCCTAATTTAGGAACAGCCAGTCAGCAACCTTCACAATATTTTAAAGCAGTCATAGTTGCACCACAGCTACTGTATTTTTCGCTCTATAGGACGCACCCGACCATAAGACGCACCTAGTTTTTAGAGGAGGAAAACAAGAAACAAGAAAGCAAGAGGGAGGAGCTTTGCCTGGCTATCCCGGAAGCCAGAAGAGCAAGAGGGATCGGCGCGCACTGATCCCTCTTGCTCTTCTGGCTTCAGCGATAGCTGCACAGCCTGCATTCACTCCATAAGACGCACACACATTTCCCCTTACTTTTTAGGAGGGGAAAAGTGTGTCTTATAGAGCGAAAAATACGGTAATCCATTTCTCTACTTCCAAACTGTTCCCAATGATGTCCACTTGTAAGATTCACTGTTCAAAGCAATCACCTGAATGTATTAGTCAATCTCTACATATACATGGAACCAAAGCTAAATCTTGTAGTTCTTAATCTGCTTTACACTTTACATGCATGGTAAAATGACATGAATACCCTCTTAATTTACTGGTATTCGGTGTTCCAACAAGCTGTTCCTTGGGGAGTACTGGGCTAAATACTTTAACCATGGAAAAAAGGTTGGAACCACCTTTATAGGACAAAGCAATTCAAACACACTATGAATCTGAAAACTATCAAGGCTAAACTAAGAAATGCATGAAAAGCACAACTGCAAAAAGCAAAACAGGCATTTTTCTTTTTAAGAAAATAGCAGGCTTCGTTGTTTCAACTATTGGGAGTGAACTCGGAAGCAGTGGGCTCACTTTCGGCTGGTTGTTTTATTTAAATTGCAAACTGACCTGAGCCCTTAGAATAAAAACCATAATAAAACAAAATAAACATTGACCCATTACAAAAATACAAGCCACACTAAGGCATTAATTTGTACCTCTAAAGAAAGAAAAACCATACATACTGCTCTGTGAAGTTGCATGTGAGATGGCAGCTGACGGTTCATTTGGAGCAAATTCTGAAACTCCTCCCTTAGAGTGCTTAGTTCTTGTCTCTTAATAGATTTCTTCTGTTCTGCTATCCTCATTATATAATCGTGTTCCTTTTTTTGCTTCGCATTTTCAATACTAGAAATATGAGAAAATAAAGAGAAGATGGAGCAGTTTAAACCTACACTCTGGAAGTGGGCCTACAGAAAAGAAGAACATTTCATTATGTAATAAAGGTTTTTTACAGCAAAAATTACACAGCTTGGGGTCCCCTGCAACTCTACAATTCTATCTACAAAATATCCAGTTTTGCAATATTTGATTAATAAGCCTCTTTGGGACAGTGTTGTATAAACAAATAAATTTGTATAGAACTGAACTATTAGATAGAGCTACCAAATGAATGATTAAAAAGCTGACAGAAGCTGCACCACAATTATCCTGACAAAGCCAACAGTGGCTTTTGAGGTGGGTCTGAAAGCTTTATGCATTAAAGAACTGTTTCAACAGAGTAGAGAGTGCTTATCTAGAAGTCATCTAGATCGGACCTCTTAATTTATACTGGCATCCCAGGCACCAATCCAGAAGTGAGAGAGATATTTGAGGGAATAGCTTTAGCAACATGACTTGCCAATAGGCCACACCGGATGAGGGTGCACTGCCATTTCAAAGAGGCTCTTAGTGAAACCCGTTCCTCATGAGGGATTCAGAAGTAAAGTCTATCTTTCGGCAGCTTTACCTGTAGGCAGTAGGATCCTCAATATCTTCTGCTGGTCTCTCTCTTTCGAGGCCTCTCTGTGGAAGAATGTAATCAAACAATTGATGGCACTGTCAACAGTTGGCATGGCTGTTCCTGAAGTTAGGCTGGAATTGCATGCAGCTCCTCACAAACACAGTACTATAATTCATATAGGACATAAGAGACACAATGGTGTCTTTCTAGCAATCAACCTCCCCGCTGCCCAACCCTAAGGAGACTGAAAAAAATGTTCATCAAGGAAACAGCTGAAAGTTTCCCAATAATTGTGCACTTAAAATATGAAGTAAGGCCTATCTTCCTGGCTGTTACTTACCCTTGGAGAGGGCACCTTAGCCTTTAGCACTTTCTTAACCTCCTCAGCTGAAAGGATGTTATAAGTAAAGATATTGCCATCTGCTCCACAGGTCACAAGAAACCGATCATCAAAACTTGGGCAGATGCCTTGAATTTGCCCATAGTTATTATCATGCATGCTGTATGACCAATATCCGGCTATATTGTCCTTTGAGAGCCATTTCTCGTGGAGAGCGTAGATCCGTACTGCTCCATCCTGCATGCCACAGATCATTAGCAAGCCAGTGGAGCTGTGGAAGTAATCAAAACGTAAACAGCTGAGGGTGATTACTTTCTTCACAATGCCCTGCGAAATGGATATCTAAGGGAGCAGTCCAAACCCAAGATCTACTGGTATGTGCAAGTTAGGATCCAGAAATTCAGGCACAGCCAGGCAAGGTTGAATCCTGGTTCAACCAAAGATATGCCAGCATAACTCTCACATCCAAGCTCAGCCAGGATTTAGTCAGCTGAGCCAAGATGGACAAATTTTACATGGCTGTAAGCCCTGAAAAATGGGCATTCTGGGGAAGTAGTGGGATGTGACACGGCAGAGGGACTTGTCCTGAATCATAACTTCCATTCAGCTCAGCCACATAACCTGCCAACTTGGCAGGACTCATGCTGTTATGAAGAGCAGTGTATGTCAAGCTCTATTTCAAAGATCTGTTTTTCCACTGCCAGGCTTACACCAGCTGAGCCAGCAGTAGTTCTGCTCTCGAAGAGAGTTTGGAACAGCTCAATTGAAGGCAGTGTAAGTTCCACTTGGCTCCAATATTTAGTATTGTTCTATGAACCCTAAGAAGGCCCGGCTAATGTGAGGCATAGAATCATAGAGTTGGAAGAGACCACAAGGGCCATCGAGTCCAACCCCCTGCCAAGCAGGAAACACCATCAGAGCACTCCTGACATATGGTTGTCAAGCCTCTGCTTAAAGACCTCCAAAGAAGGAGACTCCACCACACTCCTTGGCAGCAAATTCCACTGTCGAACAGCTCTTACTGTCAGGAAGTTCTTCCTAATGTTTAGGTGGAATCTTCTTTCTTGTATTTTGGATCCATTGCTCCGTGTCCACTTCTCTGGAGCAGCAGAAAACAACCTTTCTCCCTCCTCTATGTGACATCCTTTTATATATTTGAACATGGCTATCATATCACCCCTTAACCTCCTCTTCTCCAGGCTAAACATGCCCAGCTCCCCTAGCCGTTCTTCATAAGGCATCGTTTCCAGGCCTTTGACCATTTTGGTTGCCCTCCTCTGGACACGTTCCAGTTTGTCAGTGTCCTTCTTGAACTGTGGTGCCCAGAACTGGAGGTGAGGTCTGACCAGAGCAGAATACAGTGGCACTATTACTTCCCTTGATCTAGATGCTATACTCCTATTGATGCAGCCCAGAATTGCATTGGCTTTTTTAGCTGCCGCGTCACACTGTTGGCTCATGTCAAGTTTGTGGTCAACCAAGACTCCTAGATCCTTTTCACATGTACTGCTCTCAAGCCAGGTGTCACCCATCTTGTATTTGTGCCTCTCAATTTTTTTGCCCAAATGCAATACTTTACATTTCTCCCTGTTAAAATTCATCTTGTTTGTTTTGGCCCAGTTCTCTAATCTGTCAAGGTCGTTTTGAAGTGTGACCCTGTCCTCTGGGGTGTTAGCCACCCCCCCCACCAGTTTGGTGTCATCAGCAAATTTGATCAGGATGCCCTTGAGTACATCAACCAAGTTGTTGATAAAGATGTTGAATAGGACCGGGCCCAAGACAGAACCCTGTGGGCACCCCACTAGTCACTCTTCTCCAGGATGAAGAGGAACCATTGATGAGCACCCTTTGGGTTCGGTCAGTCAGCCAGTTACAAATCCACTGAGTGGTAGCATAGTCAAGACCGCATTTTACCAGCTTCTTTACAAGAATATCATGGGGCACCTTGTCAAATGCCTTGCTGAAATCAAGGTAGGCTACATCCACTGCATTCCCTTTATCTACCAGGCTTGTAATTCTGTCAAAAAAACGAGATCAGGTTAGTCTGACATGACTTATTTTTCAGAAATCCATGCTGACTATTGGTGATCACAACATTCCTTTCTAGGTGCTCACAGACTGTTTAATGATCTGCTCCAGAATCTTCCCTGGTATTGATGTCAGACTGACTGGGCGGTAATTATTTGGGTCCTCTCTTTTACCCTTTTTGAAAATAGGGACAACATTTGCCCTCCTCCAGTCTGCCGGGACTTCGCCTGTTCTCCAGGAATTCTTAAAGATGACTGCCAGTGGTTCTGAGATCACATCTGTCAGTTCTTTTAATACTCTTGGGTGCAGTTCATCTGGCCCTGGAGACTTGAATACATCTAAACTAGCCAAGTATTCTTGTACTATCTCCTTAGTTATTCTGGGCTGTGTTTCCTCTGCTGAATCATTTGCTCCAAATTCTTCTGGACAATGAAGTTGTCTGCAAGGCCAGTGAGGAATCTGTTTGACCTTATGCTCTTGGCTGAGTTTGACATCCAACAAATATCTGGGTAACTGAAGTCCCCCATTACTACTATCTCCCTTCCTTTTGCATGCTTGGACATCTGTTCCAGGAAGGCATCATCTATGTCCTCCGTTTGGCTTGGGAATCTATAGTAAACTCCCACAATGAGGTCACTGAGGTCACTCCCACAATGAGGTCACTGCTCTCACTTTGGCTTTGAGGTTCTAAATCTTGGATCTCTTCACAGGTATACACATCCCTGACATATAACGCCACTCCTCCTCCTTTCTTGTCTGGTCTGTTTCTCTGAAATAGATTGTATCCCTCCATTATTACATTCTAATCATGGGACTTATCCCACCAGGTTTCAGTGATGCCTATTATGTCATATTTAGTTTGCTGTACCAAGAGCGCAAGCTCATCTTGTTTATTTCCCATGCTTTGCACATTAGTGTACAGACATTGAAGTCCATTAATCATTCCCCCGTGTCTCTTATTTAAGGATTTTTTCCTCCCACCACTAGGTCTGTGTGCTGTTTGCTCCATTTGGTCTATGACATTTGGATGATCATCTTCATCAATTGATAGACTCCTACCTTCATTTTTTTTTTAAAATAATTTTTATTAAAATTTTCCAATTTAAAACAAATTAAATCCAATTTATAATCTTTTTCCAATAACCAGGACTTCCCCTCCCCACCCCCTCTTGTCTTCCAGTTTAACAAATCAATTCAACAAATTCTTATCCCCAAATTACACTTATCGTCAATAACCCAATTTTTCGAAAATTCCCATCCCCTAAGATCGACCTAATTCCCTTCCACGAGTTCCCCCCCTTCAAGAATAATGCAGATAAAAATAAACAAGATAAAAAATAGTTTTGCACCCTTTGGATTCCAGATTTCCCTCCCCCCTTTCCCGGTTGCGTTCCCAATATCCCTCGACATCTGATATCTTCCTGGGGTTCCCACATCTCACTAAACCCAGACCTCTCTACTCCTTTATCAGTCATTTTTAAATTCGAGTGTCCAATCATAGAAGGAGTCTATCTCAAAAAGGGGCCCATTCCTTTTATCCAGATTTTTATATCCAGGAGCAAAAACTCCAATTTTATTTCTGTAAGCTTGTCAAATCTGAATGTCCCAAATGTTCCCACTTCCAGTTCTGTCCAGATCTTGTTATTTCATTATTCTTATTAATCACACTCCTCCTTTTTATTTTTTGCTTTTTCCCTGCTCTTCTGCCGAAATGCTCTATTTCCAAAAGCTTCTAGTTTCTCTGCAGAGGCTTGTTATTCAGGAGCAAAACATTGCGTCATGTCCCTTTCATTTACATCCATTGTTTTCTGTAGTGTGTAGACCTCTGTAGACAAAATAATGTTCCATTTCTGCAGTTTCCCAGGAGATAAAAAGTTCTGTTCAACTGTTCAAATTTCCAGTCAAAAACACTTGCAATATCCCTCAGCTCCTCTAGATGGATTTCAGTAACTGAGTTCCCTTCCAGATCACATCCACCAATCCAAGTAGCTTGTTGATCCTTATTTGAAACATTTTATATCCAATTTATAACCAATGTAACCGGCAAAGTCCTCATAACAAAGTCTCTATTTTGTTCTTCCGTTTTGACAGCTCTTTGACAGCTGTCAAAACCTCCGTTTCTCTTCCCCAGGCATTTTCACCGGTCGGTTCCGGGGGGGGGGGGTTGCTTTTTAGTTCAAATTCCACTTTTCTCCTCCAGCTCAATCTTATATTTTTCCCTCGCGAAGTCACTAACTCATCAAGATAAGGTCACTCTCGATCTTAGTTGTTAAGTCCTTTGTTTTGGCTCTTCTACAATTGGGGGGGGGATGACTTCCTTTTTATACCCCCCCCCCCGCTCGCTCCGGATTTTAAAAATTTATCCCTCTTTTTAATCCATATTCCAATTACTCACGGGTTGTTCTTTTGGATCCAAATTTTCAATGGAAGAAGCCAGCGCTCTCCACCGAATGGCATGCGGCTTCGCTCGGCAGGGGAAGCGGCGGACTCAAAGCACCACCCCCCCCCAGGCGCCCGCTCTCCAGCCTTTAAAAAGGCTCTTTCGCGGGCCGGGGGGGGGGCTTAAAGGTGCCAGCCGAGTCACCATGTCCATGGGGCTCCGTGCCCATGGTTTTTGCGGGTCCCCGCGTCGCCGGCGCGGTAGAACCCAGCCCCTGCCGAGCCGGCTCCCTCCGGAGCATGGAGGGAGCCCGCCATTCGGCGATGGCGCCAACCCGGAAGTCGATAGACTCCTACCTTCAGGAGCACTGTCTCCCTCCCCCACATTAGTCAGTTTAAAGCCCTCCTGATGAGGTTTCTGAGATTTTTGGCAAAAACATTCCTCCCAACTGTTGTGAGGTGCAGCCCAAGCTTGCCAGAAGTCCATCTTCAAGAAACTGCAGCCTGTGATCTAAGAATCCAAACCGTTCCTGTTTACACCATTTGCGAAGCCAGCTGTTCACTTCCACTATTTTCCCCTCTCTCCCTGGGCCACGTCGTTCAACTGGGAGGACAGATGAGATGACAATTTGTGCATTTAATTGCTTCAATTTCCTGCCCAGAGCCTCGTAGTCTCTTTTGATCTTCTGGAGGCTATTGCTTGCAGTGTCATTGGTTCCTACATGAACCAAGAGGAAGGGGTATTTGTCAGTGGGTTTTATGATTCCTTGCAGTCGTTCAGTTACATCTTGGATCTTAGCCCCAGGGAGACAGCACACTTCCCGAGACATCTTGTCAGGCCCACAGATCACTGCTTCTGTTCCCCTCAGTAGGGAATCCCCTATCACCACTACACGCCTCCTCTTAGGCCTGGTCGGGGTTCTTCCGTGAGCTGTCCGTTCCAAGGTCACCTGCACATTCCCTGAGGACTGATTTTGCTGCTCGTCTTCATATACCTGATCGACTGTAATGAGGGAGAGATCCTCAAATGGAGTCTGGTCTTCGTCTTCCATGCTAGGGGAGAGGACCTCAAAGCGATTGTGTATTTCTAAACAATCAGAGCGAACCCTGGGCCTCCTACTTCTTTGAGTCACGTTTCTCCATATATCTGGCTCCTGTGTTGGTGAACTAGCTGTTACCAAAAAAGGAGCAATGCAGCAGCGAGCAGCAGCTTCGTCAGCTGCAGGTGGCTGGAAAGCCAGACAGGATGTTGATGTTTGTGACTATTGCCATGGCAAGAAAGGGGCAGTCCATTCACCGTTCTGAGCACCGGATGTTAGCTCAGTGTGTGTCATATGACCTGTACAGGATGTACATGGGTGGAGTTATATTCTCTCTGCTGTTGTAAAGAGAGTGCAGACATGTTTATCTGTATGGCTGCAAAAGACAGAAATAAAAGCATGTAGATACATTTCTGTCTGCTTCTTTCCCCTCCCTGGGGATAACAAAGGGGAGAGAGAAGGAATGGTGTGTTCTTCTCACATCTGGGAAGGATCGCCGATTACAGACCTCGCATGTTTTCCTGCCGGGAGTCGCAGGGGGAGGTCAATAAGGAATTCAGCCGGTGCCTGCAGCGTTGGCACATTTCTCTGACCGAGGCAGGATTTCAACACTAGCCTCCTTCTCAGGGGAGTCCCCTGTCTCCTCCTTGGTGGAGACGGTGTGCTCTGTTGCTTCCAAGAAGAGCTCCAGCTCTCTAATTCTTTGGAGCGTAGCTACACGTTCCTCCAGTTGCTGGACTTTGTCTTCTAAGAGGGCAATCAACATGCAATTGCTGCAGGTAAAGCTGCCTGCAACCTTTGGCAAGATGACAAACATTGTGCAGGAACCGCAGGCGACTGCAGCTGTTCCCTCACCCTCCATCTTGAGAACGTGTCGTTGGGGGTGGCTACAGCGGTCCTCCATCATAAAAAGCGTGAAGACAGGACAAATAACTCCCCCCCCCCAAAAAACCTAGGTCTCCCCCAACAAACGTTTGAGACTAGCTCCCCTAAATCTAAAAGATGGATCAAACTGCGTGCGCCACTAGGCTGTCCTGCAAGCTCTGATAAGCTCCTCGCACAGCTAATCACCTGCCTCAACAGAAAGCCTGCCCCCTCTGACCTTTGCACAGGGAGAGCAGCTAATCAGCCACAAAGAAACACACACACAAGAAAACCCTTTTTGCTCCTTCTTCAGCTGCTGCCCTGCAAGCTGATCCAAAGTTCTAGTAGGAAAAAGGTAATGCTGGCAGAGGTCTTTTCTGCAGCTTTTGACTAATGGATTGGGAAAAAATCACAGTGTTTCCTCAATACTAAGGGAACCATTCTAACCATTTGTGGTTGCATCCACACTATACACTTAAAGCATATGGCTTTCCCCAAATAATCTTAGGAATTGTGATCACCCATCACAGAGATACAATTCCAATCACCCATCATAAATTACAGTTCCCAGGATTCTCGGAGGGTGGATCTATGTGCTTTGAATGCATGGTATGACTGTGACCTGTGTCACATTCTAGGATTTTACCTTAAAAGGATATTTGAGCAGAACAGGTGGGTTGGAGGTTTCTGGAGCCTTTAACATCTCTTAAATCCAATTCGAGTTACACATAAACTGATGCTTATGAACTCTTTGCATACAAACTCACTGCTATCTTCACCACTTTGACTTGTGGCTCCTCCTGGCATCAGCGTTGTCCAGTGGCGGAGCAAGCCGATCGGGCGCCTGGGGTGGCACGCATGCCCTCTGCCCAGGGGCGAGGCCAGTTGCCCACAGAGGCACCGTGGGGCCTCCAAGGAGTCTGTTTGCCTCCTTCCACTCAGCTGCCCTACAGCTGAGGGGGAGGTGGTGGGCGGACCATTTGGGGCACCCAAGCTACCTCATCACTCCCAGGAGAGACATGTGACTCGGGCACACTGTAGGCCCCGCGATGAGCGCCACCCAGCATTTTGTCATCCCCCTCACTGGTGGCACCTAGGGTATAGATACATACAAAAGGGTATCTGAATTCATCCCAACCATCACTTCATTCACCCTTGCATCTTGGATCTTACACCTGGGGCCTGCTCTACCCTGATCTCTGCAGAGAAGAGGCAGCTCCTCCTCGAGGATACCCATTTAGTGGGGGACCAGCTAACCCAGTGCTGCAGCAACCCTCCTCTATATCTGCATGCATGTAATATATGTATACATAGCATATGCATTATGAGGGAGAAAAGAGAACCATTGGGTCAGTGGGAAGGGGCCCCCGAGCTAGTCTGGCGCCACATTTGCTACTGGATGTATGGAAATCATTTCAATCTTTTAAAATCCAAATGCTTGGGTTTTTATAAAGAAGGGTATAAAAAGGGGGAATTTATTTCTTGTCCTGCTATATGCCCTGACCAGGATGCAAAACTAACAGCTTAAACTAATTCAGTATGTCTCAGTATGTCTAATAGTATCCCATAATATTTCCTCAAAATACTACTTTCAGGGGGTGACAGTCATGGAGTGCTAACCAGCCTGCCATTATATCAAGAGATCAGCTCCTGCAAATATATACACAGGCATATAGTCTATAAAAGAAAAACAAGCAAACAAAGACCAAGTGTTTCACACTTATTTTAAAAACCCAACTCAACCCATGAAACCAACCAACATACTGTAAAAGCTGCATTACCAAAACACAATCCGTCTAATGGCAGTGTCTTCTGTATCTTCTAAATGAATATAGGCAAAAGGCTCATCTTTCCGAGCCTCGGGTTCTTTGTCGCCTTGCTGATGAGAAAATGCACAGTGGAACAGGAATCCAGTATCATACTCTCCCTAAAGGAAACAGTGAGTTATGAAGAGTTGTTAACTTTATTTCTTGATTCCTTCTTTCTCCTCTTCTCCCCCACCCCCATTAATTTGTTACAGTTTGGAAAATTCCAGACTAAAACTTCCTCCTTTCCCAAAAATGGTTTCATCATCAGTTGTATTTCATACCATACTATAGGCAAACACACTTCATTTCTACCTCCAGGTAAAGGGCTTCCTTTGAAAAATAAGCCTGCAATTCTGCTTAAAAATTAAACAAAAGATGGGGAACAGCACTAGAATGAAAAGAAACAAGAGTGAAAACTATGCTTGCATGTTTAAGACACATCCAGAATCAGCATGACATTCTTGTATCTTGTGGTTTTTACCTTTTGCATTTTACCATTTAGATTTTAATCTCGCTTTGCATCTGAGGTTGGCAGGAAGAGTGCCAATCAAAATTGACAATGGTAGTGATGCCACTATTGAGGTCCTGAGAGATTGCTATGCAACCCTCTATGTGAAACAAAAAAACTCAAACCGCTTTCAAATAGAACTGAGACCAAGGTGAAAGCGTACAATGTGAAAAGCCAGCTCCTTTGGCCATTTAAGCTGCATTCTCATTATACTATAAAAGAAGAGAGAAACTACTCTCCTCATTTTGTTATCTGCAAGAAAGAAAGACTGGCTTACCAACGACAACCAAAATTTCCCTGGCCGAGAGTAAAACCCACACATTATGGGGCTTGGAGTCTCTGGGATGTAGATTTCAGGCAGTGGTTCCTCTTCCACAGCTTCCTCCTGTGGAAATTCAATTTCTTCCATTGTTTTCCCCTCATCCAGTTGTTGCTTTATCCATTGCTGCTTTGCTTTCTCCTTCTCTAGTCTCACTTTTTCTCTGCGTTCAAGTTCCTCTTCAAGCTTTTTAAAAGAGCCAGTAAAATAAGAGCATTAAAAAAACAACTGTGTTGATCACACCAAAATCCCTTCTAGTCCAGCATCCTTCTCCCACGGACAACGTCTGCAAAGCCCACAGACAGGACTTCATTCACTAACTGTGTGTGTGTGTGTGTGTGTGTGTGTGTGTTGCTTAGTTATATCTGTTTGGGAATTGAGAGCAACAGCCCACATCTGCCATTGTTCTTTAGCGGTTGGCATTCAGAGGCAAGGCCTCTCTGATCCTGGAGGCAGACACATTCATAATCAACATGTGCAGATCCTAATATTTTAGGAAATAATTTCTGCTGGGCTACAAAGTCCTTAGCTGCAGTCTTACATCCAGGACCACAATAACTAATGAGCTCAGCATTTCTTACTTCAGTATTCTATCTTTCCTTAGGATTGCATTTCCTTATTTGCATGTGGTGCTTTACCAGAATCCGAGATTTTATGCTGCAGAAACGGAAATACTGTGTAGGCAAGTCTTTTATCCTATAGGTGGTTGCTGCGTTGTAATTCCCAGGGTCTGGAGCAGGAACCTGGACAACAATGCCGTTCTTGCAGAAAATAAGTAGCGTGCTCTCAGGCTACAGAAGAAGGACATGAAACACAAGTGTCAGGTATGTGTATGGTGCTGAGTTTTGATGGTGATGGTGAAACATTCTTATGTTCTTAAAAATAGGTCGGAGCTCAGGGACAACTGTTGCCAAAATGAAACACAAACTTTGTTGTAAACAGGAGGGAATGGAAGCGGCAGATCACCCACCACTTCCCTGATGGCTCATGTTGGCCAAAGTGAGAGGTGCAGAAAGTGGGCATTATATATTTCTCATGCAGATTTTGAGATACTTTAAATTTCACCCATTGCTGCCAAAGTGGGGTGGGTGGGGGTGGGGATTAGTTACCCCAGCTCCAGGCTGGCATAGAAAGGGAGTTGAATCATTCCCAAAGAACAGAGGGACTTGGACCCAGTCCCTGCCCTGCCCCAGAAATGCTTCATGGGAGGGGAGTGTTAAATGCCAGTTACTGATGACAGCATAACCATCAATGGATAAACACAGCATTGCAATGTGTCACAACACAAATCATGAGATGCAAATACTATGAAAAACACCGCTACTCACATGAGAAAGAGGAGACCACTGCAATGCCTGAACAGGCCCTGGGACAGAGAGGAAGCCAATTGGCTCATATTTCTCTTCAACGTTAAAGAAGAACACAGTTTTATCGTTACTCTGAGAAGGAAAAGACGGAAGAATGAATAAACCCATGCATTCCACAAGAGTAGCCATGCTAGTCTGCTGCTACAAAGAACAGAGTCCCACCACAACACAATCCTCTGTTTTAGCATCAACCTTGATATACAAAAGCTGCACCTAGTGTTATAAGGATGACAAGGAACAATTAATGAGTACTCTGTGGGTTCAGTCAGTCAGCCAGCTACAAATTCACCTAACAGTTACCTCGTTCAACCCACATTTTACCAACTTCCTCGCGAGAATATCATACGGGACTTTGTCAGAAGCCTTATTGAAATCAAGATAAACTATGTCCACAGCATTGCCCTGATCCACCAAGTGTCTCACTCCATCAAAAAAAAAAGGGGGGGGAGGAATCAGATTGGTCTGGCATGACTTTTGAAATACCCATTTTGGGTCTTAGTAATCATAGCATCCTTATCTGCTCTAGTAAATCATCATCCAATATTCAGTCTGGCTTGGCGATCTATAGCCAATACCCACAATAAGGTCAGTAATGAATCTAATTAAGAGAAAGGGCTTTAAAAAACTTTTAAAAATCAAACAATTCTTACATAAGAAGAAGACATGGTTTAAAGCACAGAACATATACAAAAACACAACACTGATGATTTTAACACGCAAAATCAAATTTAAAACTTTTCCATGAATCCTTAAGGAACAAGCCTTTCTTTTAAAGTCTCAGCCAAATGTTCTCTCTGAGCTGGGCCTCAAAGGGGCAGAGAAGAAGCTAAGATGATGTGAGAAGCAGAGGTGTCAAAAAATCTCCTGAATAATTCTCTGAACTGACTCATTATACACTGAAACTTGTATGGATCAGCAAAAATCTCTCATTTCAAAAAGGTCTTGGACCTTAATTCTTAGGTAATGAACAATCTGAAGTTCAGTTTGATCATCTACATCTCAGCATTTGCAGCAGTAAATTTCCACTAACATTCAAAACAAAACAGTTTTTAGGTTTGGTTGAAACATACCCCTGTGGCAAGCAATTCCCCATTACGCTCATAGGCCAAAGCTGTTACTATAGTAGTATGAGGTTTGAACGCCTGTTTCAGACGCAAGGCTGCAGGCGCTCCTTTGTCCCGTCCAGATACAACAGGAAGTCCCTTTGGATCGAAAAGTTCAATAACGCGTACAACGCCATCTTGAAAACCTACAACCATTATGCCTTTCTTGGGATTTACCTTCAAGAAAACAGAATAACATTGCGATTAAGAGCTAATTTAAACCCTGCCCTATACATCGTCTCAAAAATCTATGTAAAGTATGTAATTGTTTGTACAGAGGAAAAATAAACCATGTCGTGTATAGCATTTTCTTCTCAAATACCAATACTACACTATTTTCTTTCACTGTCGCCAGAAAACTCGGGAGGGGGCGCAAAAAACAAAATCCATAAAAGTTAAATGTTTGCCAAATAATAAATATGAAAACCCATCAAAACAAAACTGAAAATCTCAGATGTTATGTACTACAACTTGCATTCACCCCAGCCAGCAGACCTCTGCAGCTCAAAACATCTAGAGGACATCAGTCTGGGAAACTAGAGAAACAGGAATGAAGAACAATCCAGACAACCTGCTCCTCAATCTCATTATGCTCCATCTTAAGAGATGGGCAGTATAAACCATAAGCCATTTGTACATTAAAACAGCTAGGCTCCAGCCATGGATGTCCCCATTCCGTCTTGCACCATCATCCACATACTTCCTCTTTCTATCTTGCACTACTTACCACGTTTGGTGCCCAGACCATTGCTGTTCCTCCCTGTTTAAACTTCATCTCAGTCAACTGCACATTGTCAATGAAGTCAAAGACACGAACTGAACCTGCGTTAGATGGTTAACGGGATCAGGATAAGAAGGAGGCTAGATCTCTGTTGCTTTCTAAAATTTAAGCCACACATTTTACGTGGGGGCGCTGAAAAAACAAAGAAACTACACCATTACAAGTGATCTGTGGATTATTCCCCAAACGTGTCTACTTAACGTAACTAATTTTAACCTTGAAAACTGAGTGTGGGAGGAGTCAGAAGGAAAAAGATATGTACTTACGGTCAAGACCAGTGGTGGCCATGATATAGGTGACTGGAGATACACACATGGCTTCTATCTTTCCTGAATGAAAAGTAAAGAGGCATTCTGGATCATGAGTCTACGGGGGAAATAAATAAAATTGTGTTTTTTTCAGAGGCCTGTTTGTAAAAGTATTTTAAAAGTTTTGTGTAACAGGGTCACCTAGGGACATATAATTAAAGCCCCTCTGAAAATTTGATCTCTAAAATGCATTGGACATTCAAACTGGGGTTCCTAGTTTTCAATCTAGGGCACAAATTGAAGATCAGATAAACAAAGACAAAAAACACTGATATTTGTTAATGGTTTTAAACAGTGCTCTTTTTCTTTTTAGAAAAAAAAGTTGCTGGCGCTCACCATGAAGTTATTACAGCATGTGCCGCACTTTTAACATTTTTTGGGGGGGGGAGGTGCTGGTACTGCACACCCTTGAGTACCCCCAGAAGAAAGCACCGGTTTTAAATCAGTATACTTTGTATTTTCAAGGAGGAAGCATCAGTGGTGCCTTATATCTGTTCTTTTGTAGACCTTGTTTGTTGAACGCTTAGGGCCAAGCTAATAAGACATGAAAGATCTGACCGGATCTCCCGCTATGTTTTTCTGTTCCTGAAAATAGCCAATGGGAAGCCCAGATTGGATTGGAGCCAAATTACATCCACAGAAACAGCGTAAAGTCTGGGAGGGGGGCTTTAAATACAAAAGAGGGGAAAGTGGGTGCCTCACCTTGCATGAATACTTTCCACTGAGGCAGCAGCACCATTGGAACCACAAACAACTAGTACTGACATTTTTGAGACCATCTTTTTCAAAGTAATAAACTACAGAAGCTGCACATCATTTAACAATAAAATATTAGCTTCTATTTAACTATCAGGTATAACTCAAGTACAGTGGAGGGATGATTGAGGGGCAAAAGCAGGGGAACAAAACAGAAAGGAAAACTTACAACATTCGTGAAACTCAAATCAAGCTTCCAGATGGCTCCATTGGCATCCTAGAGAAGAAGAAAAACACACTTAGCTTTTGGCTATTACTTCAAACAGTATTTACATCCCTCTCCCAAAGACATTGGCTTGGATTCAGAGAAATTTAGCTGCACTTTCCCAAGTAAATCAACAACTAATTTGTCCCACGTCACTGTTTTTAAATTTTTTGAAATCATACACAGCAGGCACAAGGAGGCCCGACTAGGACAATGGTGCACAAGGGGCTTAGCCTTTTCTCCCTGCCAACAACAATCAAGATTCCCATCCCTGTAGTGACTATTCTTACATCCTAGTGGTGCCAATGCGAGGTCCCCCCTTAGGGTTAACAGGAACTGTGTAAAAGGAAGTGAGAAGTGAACACTCAGCCTTGCCCTTCCTCCAAGCTGCAAGGTCTGGAATAAGATTCATTCAAGCCCCTAGAGTTTTATTCCTTCCTTCCATTTTTATTTTTTGTTTTGCCTGACAGTGGTACTTTCCTAGTTTGGTGGCTGGTTTTTTGCTTTGGCTTCAAATGTTACCATGACATCATCACATCCTACACATGAAAAAGGGTTGTGTGCACCACTGAATCAGGGCACACATTCTCTACTGACTAATGCGCATCCTAAAAGATAACAACAACACAATCCTATATACCACAGGGGAGGACTAAAACAATGCTTACCTGAGCATACCAAAATGGTTCTCCACGTTCATGAATTTTCACCATATAGTTCAGATTTACATTTTTGCCAACTAAAAGTTCGTTAATGTGTTCCACCTCTAGCAGTCCAGTGTCATCCACAATATCAGCTGTATCTATTGTTTCAAAATCCCAAACCTTCATGGAGTTTGGAAAATAAAATATTATCTATTGTTGCCAAATGCCAGTACCAATGCATTAAATGTGAAAATTTGGATAATATGAGCAAACCTAAGGTTAGGAGCAGTTCAAAAGGATTTTTCATTCACATGTAACTGATGGGAAGGGATAGTTGAAACCTGTCTCTCCCTACCGTGCTTCTTACAAAAAATGGCCTCTTGAAAATGCTATCTGGATTTCAAGGGAAGCCTCAGTTGATGTCACTGGTGTCAACTGATGTTTCCCTTCAAATGCAGAAAGCAGTTTCAGAGAGGCAACTTTTGTCAGGACTGTGGCAGGGAGAAAGTTGAATTTCCCCTCCCTCCCCCATATTTCTGAGGCTGTGCAGGCTCTACAGTTGCCATTTACACAAGAAACAACAGGCACATTAACCAACACATCTATTTGGGTTCTTTTCACTGTGCATTTTTTATTATGTGTGCTCATGTCACTATTGGGGTAGTCATAGGTCATCCCGCATTCAAAGCTATTTGTGCCTGCAAAAGTTTTAGGGTAGCCATAACCGCTTTAATTCCAAGCTATGCACTTCCTGCAACTTCCTATTTCACAACTGCCCTGGTGGGTTTTTTGTCTCACTTTTGTTGTGCTATTGCCTCTCTGACAGCCATCATGTGGTCCAACTTGGGAAGCATCACAGAATTGATCAAGAAGGGTAAAACCATCATTAATGCGCTACTATTGTGTCAAGAACGTGTTACAGAATACACCATCAATCAAATAAGATATGTTTAAGTTCGAAAGAAAGCCTTAGCAAATGAAGAAGGAAGTTATGTCTCATATGAATGGCATTTCTCAAAGGCAGAGGTCAGCAAACTTTTTCAGCAGGGGGCCGGTCCACTGTCCCTCAGATCTTGTGGGGGGCTGGACTATATTTTGAAAGGGGGGGGGATGAACCAATTCCTATGCCCCACAAATAACCCAGAGATGCATTTTAAATAAAAGGATGCATTCTACTCATGTAAAAACATGCTGATTCCCGGACCGTCCGCGGGCTGGATTTAGAAGGCAATTGGGCCAGATCCGGCCCCTGGGCCTTAGTTTGCCTACCCATGCTCAAAGGGGTTGAACACATTACAAGATGGGCTATGCTACCCTCTTTCCCCAAAGACAGGAAATGCAAACAGGACTTTGTCAGTATACAAGTCTGCTCCAGGCCAAGACAGGAAATCGATTGAGAAGGAGAGATGTGACTAAAGGGCAAAGACCTGTCTGCACTTCCTGTCTATGGGCACAGGAGGGCAAGCTTAACTCACTACCTGTTTGTGTAGGTACTCTGATTGTGAAATAACCAACCCAAGCACACTTATAATAAATCTCATGAAATATTCCAGCAGGAATCTCATTAGTAAAAACCAGTGGTCACTGTTAATAAAAAAGGTAAAGGACCCCTGGACGGTTAAGTCCAGTCAAAGGAGACTATGGGATTGCAGCGCTCATCTCACTTTCAGGCCATGGAAGCCAGTGTTTGTCCACAGACAGCTTTCCGGGTCACGTGGCCAGCATGACTAAACCGCTTCTGTTACAACGGAACACTGTGAAAGCCAGTGCGCACGGAAATGCCGTTTACCTTCCCGCCACAGCGGTACCTATTTATCTACTTGCACTGGCATGCTTTCAAACTACTAGGTTGGCAGGAGCTGGGACAGAGCAATGGGAGCTCACTCCATCGTGGGGATTCGAACCACTAACTTTCCGATCGGCAAGCCCAAGAGTACCACCCACGTCCCACTGTTAATAGTTTGATACAAAGTGCAGAATAGTAAACAGTACCATCAACCCATGAATAATCCTGGGTACACTCAATATGTCTCTTCTTTATACACTTAATATTTAAGAAAACACATACCCCCCCAAAAAAAGACTTAGGAAAATACTCACCCTAATATATCCATCTGATCCAACAGTGACCACCTCTCCCTCATCCAGAACTAACTGATTAATTGGGCCGTTGTGGCAATTTTTATGGCCAGGCCGACAA
The DNA here is from genome assembly GCF_964252035.2 of Podarcis erhardii. NCBI lineage: Eukaryota > Metazoa > Chordata > Lepidosauria > Squamata > Lacertidae > Podarcis > Podarcis erhardii. The sequence goes on along the minus strand of NC_138508.1, from coordinate 34,161,590 downwards.
AGTTCCACTTTTATGAGGCCCCCTTCCCAGAGCAACAAGTTGCCCCATTCTGATCCTGAAAGTACCTTTCATGCAGACAAAACAAAATGCATTAGTATTTTGTCATATTGATGTATATCTGAAAAGGGATACAGGGAAGGACACATTATGTTTGAAGTAAGTTACATCCCAAGTTTTCACAGACAACAGATACATTTGCTAGGAAAATGGCAAATGAGGCATGTTTATAAGACCAAGGCTGCAGGCACACCATACATTTGAAGCATGCTTCCCTCTCAAAGAACCACGGGAACTGTAATGGGAATTGTAGCTATGTGAATGGTAAACTACAGATCCCAGGTTTATTTGTTTAAAGTTGTTTTTTTTGCAATGTTTTGGAACAATAAGTTCAATGATAATGTCCAACCATATGCTGCTTTCTAACTGCTGCAATAGTATTTCTTTATGCTCTTTATCCTTGATTTATTTTCTTTACAGCTAAGTGGTTTGCCACAAACCATAAGAGGGCTGGGCACTGCATTATACAAGGATGTGCCTTTAAAAACAATTCAGAAATCTTAATTACTGTAACTATTGATCAATATCAGTCTATGGAAACATATCCTGCCAATTCTTAAAAGTATCCACTGTTTACCAGCTGCTTTTTAAAAAACATCATTAAAAACAGAATAAGCTCCTAATCATTTTTAGAAGCAGCAGACACTGGATAGGCTATGCCTTTCCACACGCAATGTCCTGTAAATTTGGGTCAGGGCAAATGTGAATAGAGAACAAAGGAGCCCATTTTATCATACAGAAAAGTTTGAGAAGTTAGAAATGTTTCTCACCTTCCCATCTGGCAGCTCCACATATCCTTCAATGTCTGTCAATGCTGTTTTTCCAAATCTACCCAGTGCTCCTTGTAGTTTCAGACCAGTGAAAGTAAGCGCCATCTTCCAAAACCTGGTCACATAAAAATCAAAGCTCTATAAGTGTTTTTGAGGGGTTCTTTTGGTCTTTAAACAGACCGTTATCAACCTTTCACATGCACTAATTGGCTGCATTTTGGTGCAAACCACCGTTTAGTGCTATAGGGTTGAGTCTGGGACAGGGATGAGCAAACTTTTTCAGCAGGGGGCCGGTCCACTGTCCCTCAGACCTTGGGGTGGGGGGAAATGAAAGAATTGGGGGGGGGAATGAAAGAATTTTTTGGGGGGGGGAATGAAAGAATTCCTATGCCCCACAAATAACCCAGAGATGCATTTTAAATAAAAGCACACATTCTACTCATGTAAAAACACCAGGCAGCCCCCACAAATAACCCAGAGATGCATTTTAAATAAAAGGGTACATTCTATTCATGTAAAAACATGCTGATTCCCGGACTGCCCAAGGGCCAAATTTAGAAGGCGATGGGGCTGGATCTGACCCCCCCTCCCCAGGCCTTAGTTTGCCTACCCATGGCCTGGGAGGTCCTTAGGACTGCATATTCTCCCACTTTCCTCTTCTCCTCCAGCACAAATGCAAGGAGGAGCTCTCATTTCTGTTTCCAACTAACCACTGCTGTTACTTGTTTCGACTGAACTGAGGTTAGTGCTAATTACAATTCAGGTACGCAACCCAGGATTATAAGCAATGAATGGTTTGAAGGTGGACTGTTTCTAAACCACTGGTAAGCCTAACTACTTATATTCATTCAGATGAAATGAGCGACTGGTTAGTAGAAAATGAACATGAAAGCTTGCAATCTCCTCCTTGCTCTTATGCCAGAGAGCAGGGTAAAGGGGAGCACACAAACACCCAGGCTCATGCATGTAAACCCTAAACGAGTTTGGAGTTATATGTGAACCAAACCAATTTGTCTGTGGGAATTATAGGCACAATCAATTGCAAATTTATGCAGCTTCAATTGAAATAGGTGGAAATTAAGAAGTCTCAACTGTGTGATAGACTGCGCCTTATAACTATAGTACAGGTGGACTCTGACATATGTAATTTATTCACATAAGTGGATTTTTTTATCTGGGCATTTAAGTGGTTTTTAATCCGGACATTTATCTTTATACACTTTGGTTTATTTTAGTTAGGAGAAGGATAATTCTGACATTGTCCAGAGCACATTTTATTTGTGATATTGCCACCCATTGCCCAGCCACCCCATTTTGCCTCTAATGACACAGAATTAGGTGAGCTATTCCCCCTAACATCAGGGAACAGCTCAGTTTATTTTGTGGTCATCTGCTGCGTGCTCACCTACTGTTCTGCTGCTTCAGTTCTGGCAGTGGGAAAGAGTATAAGAGTAAGGCTTCTCTTTCTCTCCACCTAGTGCTTCCACAGCAGGAAGCCAGGCATGAGGAGCACCGTGTAAGAGTACTGACAAAACTACACTTTCCAGTGCTCCTAGCTCACTGCAACAGCATCATCGAGCACCAGGGAAAGGGTGCTGCGCTCAAGGGCAGCCAATTACACAAGAAGCCAGTCAACATGGCTGCTTCTTTTCCTGCTTTCAGAAGATATTCACGGCATTTCAATTGTCTGAAGATTATAAATAACTATATTACAACATGGAACAAAAATTAGGACACTGCCAATCCAGTGCAGAAGGCTAGCTTGCTTTTAAAATAAACAAATAAAATGCACGTCATACCCACAATGTTTTGGGGCAGCTAAATAAAACTTGGTCTTCATTGAGTAACAGGAATATTTTAATACAGATAATTAAAATTTCATGTATAGTTAAGGTAGGTACAGCTTTCTAGTGTGATGCATTTACCGATGAAATATTCCTTTTAGTCAGCATGCATGCATGCCCCTGTGGCATTCTAGTTCCTTGAGATAAAACTATGCTACTTGCTGGCTTACTTTATGTGACCTGAACCAGATGTGGTGAGTTGCTCTTCATTTTCTGGAGAAAAGGTCACTCTAAAAACATCTTGGGAAAATGCTTTCGATCTCAATACAATCTTTTCCTGCTTCCAGTCCCAAACTGTTAACATATAGTCAGGGCTGCTCCCAACTGTGGCGATCAAAGTACCCGAACGATTAAAGTCAGCAAATGCATAGGCTTCTTCAGTTCCACCTGGAAATAGGGTGATATAGCAGGTTTCTTAATGCAATATAAATGTTCAAGGAAACATACCAATGTGCTAGCCAATTAATTAGCACATATTGTAAATTATTGTTTTTTAAAGTAAGAAACAGATTTCTTATATTTTAAATACGTTTAAACAGTACAAAGCAACCATAAAATAAAGAACAATGAAGACAGTCTGTATGAAGAGAGAGAGAACAAAGGCTTCAGGTGATAATCTACCCTAGAGCCTTCAGCTCTTGTAGAAATTCCAAGTCCCAGATACTAGTATATACGTGTGTGTGTGTGTGTGTGTGTGTGTGTGTGAAGTGTGTGTGCATCATAAGCCTTTCCTTTTCCCCACAATGAGTCATTTCACACTGCCAGGATACTGAAATCACATCTAATGTAAAAGATACCACTGAACTGATTTGTCAGCTTTATTTTTTTTATATAAAAAAATCTCAACTCAAAATATATTATAAAAAGAAAAACTATTGAACTGCATTTAGGTTGTAGAGTGATAGGCACCTAATAAAAAAATAAACCAGTAATGAAGAATGGAATTCCTTTCTCATCCTTCTTTCAATACTTGGCCATTTAGCCATGCATCCATTGCTTTTTCTCGAACATGAACACAGAAAAAGGGAACATAGCATATGACTCTGCAAATAATAATGCCAATTCTTCTTAATCACTTGCAGATATTTAAAAGAGAGTGACTACTTACAAATCTCCGTGTATTCATACAAGAAATATCAAACAGAAAATTGCTTCTATTTCTGTGACCATTAATTCTTCTGCATGAATCTGAAATTGCGAGATGGCTTATGTTTTAACCTACCTCGTAATACTCTGTATGGCCTTAAGGAAGGGTATTCATAGATAATCATGTTTGGCTTCCATCCTTTTTCTCCTACTACAAAGTAGGTTTTATTAGGATGTACCTAGTAGAAGCAAAGACCTTTTTCACTCTGCATTTATCCAGTAAAGTAATGATTTGCTGATTTAGTTCATTTGACTTCTATCCCACATTTCAATCCAGGACAGCCAATGCAGTGGCCTCCAGATACTGTTTGACTACAACTCCCATCTTTCACCACTGGCCATGTTAGCTGAGGCTGATGGCAGTTGTAGTTCACCATAATCTGGAGGCACTGCCTGAAACAAATATGGTTGCAGCTACCCCTCTGGAAAATGGCAGCATATCCTCAACCCCCATACTGTGTTCCACCAAGACTGCAAGTCTTTCAAAGTCTAAGGACACAGAGAGAGGTACAATAGCTTGGGAAAACAGTGTCCACTTTGTTAGAGCTTTTCTTTAATCCAAGATACCTTGTTACTGCCTGCATAACATTTGAAACCAGCAGTTGCCTAAAAGGAACGAATATCGATAGGAGAGCCTAGTGAGTATGCTATTATAAAATATATATTTATCTCATACAGTACAAAATTAACTCAAGTCTTAGATAAGGGCAATAGCTAAATGCACTACCTAATGGGTGAAGAACCGGCCAAAATATTTCTCAGATTGAAAGAGAGATTCTCATAATCCAAGAGCCCTGTTTATTTTCCTACCAAGGAAGATCTCAAGCAAAATACTTTACAAGATAAAACAAAAATGACATACCGTGATTACTCCAATCCCTCCACCGCATGTGCTTCGGAGATATTTCTGAGATTTCATTAGCAAATTCAGCAGTACGAGTTGGTTGCCAGCTATGTAGAGGAGAGTGTAACTATCCAACATCTGAATGTTTGCCCGTCTAGTGCAGTCATAGCCAAAAGAGTGACTGAAGAACACTCACTAAGGAAAAGTGATGCCATCACGGGGTTTATTTTGACCATGTAATAACACTACCACCAATAAAAATCCAGAGGTCTCCTGAAAAGTGCAATGCACTGTATTGTAATTGTATTGGGAACACAATAGGGGCTTTTTATATAAATGAGAGAAAAGAGCTGAAGCTCTAGAAAAAATGTAGCCCACCCATCCTTTTAAAAATTTCAGGCTTAACCATATTGCCAGTGTAGGTCCCTGCGGCCCTCAAGTACTGTGCAATTTCTAAACATTTTCTATTAAAGAAAAGGCAAAATGCAAAAAAACCCGTTACATAACTGAGAGAACAAACCACAGCAATAGTGCAGGGTTTGTTATTTTGCCAATCTGTTGGGAAATACTGGGGAGGATGTAAAATTTCTCACTAGTATGGCCTTATTATATTGTTACAGGCCACTCCAATCCCTGCCAAGCCATGCACAGGATTCCAGAGGTCTTGGCCCCTCAAGCAGGGTCTGCGCTCCTTTGGAAAACTGAAGACGTAGTGGAGGCTGTCGTAGCTTTAAGAAATATGATTTATTCTCATATTTACACCTGAGTTTAAATGGAGGTAACCCAGATCTTACAGCATGGTCGTCTGAAGAGGGTCTTGCTCCCCACCCCGCCCCAGCAGTGCAATGATGGAGACAGAGACCTCTCTATTAGCCTGCCTTCAGTCAGTCAAGATGGATCTGTCTTTTCTCTCTCTCTCTTCCTAGCACACCTTGCTAAAAACAGTCTTTTCCTGTCACCTCACACCCAGTTAACCTGGCAACCTTTCAAATCCCCAGTCTCTGGTTTTTGTTTTTTTTTAAAATATTTTTTATTAAGGATTTTCTTGTTTTACAGAAGTGTAGTGCCTCGTTTTTTTTTCTTCTTCTTCTTCTTCTTCCATGTAACGTTTTTACAAATCCGTTTCATTTGTTGAGGCATTAGGGGGAGAAGAAAACAGAAAGAAAAAAGAAAGGGGGGGTGGGGAGAGGGAGGATGGATGGGGGTGGGGTCGGGTGGCGGTGTTTCTATTATGTTTAATGTATGTAGAGTTTGGTGTCAGCGTTGCTTGTGTTGTTCACTTGTGTTCCTTTGGTGGTGAGAGAGGTTGGGGTTGGCTTAGGGTGTGATTGTTTGCTTGTGATTGGCTGTGGTGATCTTTGTTTTCGTGTGTGAGTGAGGTGGGTGGGTGTTTTGGATCAGGTTAGCCATATTGATTTGTATGCTGTTGGTGGATTATTGTCGTTGTCCTGTTGGGCTGTGTATGTGATAAAGGGGAGCCATACCGGGGTGAAGGCGTCTTCTTCTGTTTGTCCCCGTGTCAGTTTCAGTTTATTAGTTAATTTTTCTAGTAGGGCTGTTTCCCATACTATTTGGTACCATTGGTCCATGCTTACTCCTGACAGGTCTCTCCAGTGTCTGGTTATGATGTTTCTGGTTGCTGAGAGCAGGTGGGTTATAAGTTCTTTGTGGTGTAAATGGGCATTGTTGTCTTGGAAGATGTTTAGTGGGGCCAATTCTGGGGTGATGTCTATTACTTGCTTAGTTATTTTACATATTTCTTGTATGGCTGTTGTCCAGAATAGTTGAATTTTGGGACACTCCCACCACATGTGGAGGTATGTGCCTGAGGAGGTGCACCCTCTCCAGCATTTTGGTGAGGTTCCTGGGTGTATTAGCGCTAGTTTCCTTGGTGTTAGGTACCACCTGTAGGTGAGTTTCAGTGTGAGTTCTTTTCTTTTTGTTGATATGGATTTAAAGGGGGGTTTAGACCACATTCTGGTCCATTGAGTGGGGTTAATCTCATAGCCTATGTCATTCTCCCATTGTTTTTTGATTGTGTCTAGGGGATTTGCGGGATTTTGGAGTAGTATTTTGTATATTGCGGATACCGTCCCTTTACCGTTTCCCTTTGTTGTTAGGAGGAGGTTTTTGAAGGTTGTCAGGGGCCTAGTTGCTGCTGATTTTACTGTTGGGTTGTTTAAGAAGGCATGTAGTTGGTGTTGTGTTAACCAGGTCATTTGGGTGTCTTCTAGTTTGTCTTGTATTTCTTGTGTTGACAAGGGTTTGTTATTTTTATAAAAGTCTATTAGGCGATATCTCTTTAGGTCTTTGTTAATTTGTCGCCACAGGGGCTTGTAGTTGTGGAGGTACAGTTTATTGAGGTTTCTGGTTATTTGTACCCCTAGGTATCTGAACTTGGTGTGGCAAAGTTTTATTTTGGTGACCTTCGTGAGTTCTTTTTGGGTGTGAGGAGGGGTGTTGAAGCACATAGCTTCTGACTTTGTAAAATTTACCTGTAGGCCCGACACCATTGCAAATGTGTTGAGTTCTCTGATTAGGGAGGTTGCTGTGCTTATGGGGTCTGGTGTTGTGACCATTAGGTCATCTGCAAAGAGCCCTAATTTATAGGTTTTGCCTTTTATTTCCACTCCCTTGATGTCTGTGGCTGCTCGAACACAGCAAGGCAACCAAACTCCCATTGACAATTATGTCCCTAGACATCCTCAAAGCCTTTGATTGCTTGGAGTGGAAATACATATTAACAGTACTAACTAACATGAAATTTGGCCCCAACTTCCTACAAATCCTCAAACAAATATACTCCCAAGCCTCAGCAAAATGCAGAACTAACAATATGGATTCTAATACTATAGCTATCCAAAGAGGCACAAAACAAGGATGCCCACTGTCTCCCTTCTTATTTATCCTGGCTCTGGAACCCTTAGCAATCCCCAGTCTCTGTTCACACCTCAGGGCAGGGGGAAAGGATGGTTCTCTTGCATTGCCAATGACTCTCAATTGTTTCTTAATGGCCATAGCTTGGCCAGGTCTTTTTTTGCATTGGCTAGCCCACGAATTCCTCTGCAGCTTGTATTTCTTCCTTCATATCCCAAATAATCAAAATCCTAACATTTATTAATTTATTAGCAAAAGTGGATACATGAGACTGAGCATGTCAAGCGGAATGCCAGAATCTGGAGTCACAAATGGTAGTGCACACAACTCCTCATAGTTATAGTAGAAGTTTTCAGAGATTTTCTTCTCTACCTTTACTTTCTTCTTCTTTACCGGTTCTGGAGGCTTTTCAAGTTGTATTGGCTCCACTTCCTCTTCCTCTTCTGGATTTCAAAAACATCAACAATAATTTTATACACGCACACACACACTACATTTCAGTCCACAAAGGCTGAAAATAACAAGAAAGGCGTATAATTTTCAGACAGACAAGATAGTAGCATTTGTGGCCAATTATAAAGTGACGATTGTCATCTTTGGGCTGAAGGACAGGACATGAAATAAATAAATAAATAAATAAACTCAGAGTTAGCATAGCCATTGTGGTCAGTTTTTAAACACAGAGGTTGAGCTGTCCTGCCTTGCAACCAAGAATTTCTTTTTTTTTTTTTAAGAGATATTTATTAGAATTTCCAATTTAATACAGAAAGCCAACAAAAAACAAAAAATGCTCAAAAAACAACAAAAATACAAAAATACACAATTAAAAAAAACAAACAAATATAATTCCCATTATTATTACATTATTACATTATTCCGAACCTAGAATTTCATCCTGCCCAAATCCCAAAAGTTAGTTCTATATTTAATCTGATCACCGCTGCATCTGATCACTCACACTGGCCAGAGTAGAAGGCATGGGGAGTGTGTCAATTTTTCTTTTTCTTTCTTTCTTTCTTTCTCTCTCTCTCTCTCTCTCTCTCTCTCTCTCTCTCTCTTTCAGCTGTGCTAGCTGCGGGCTGACACAACTGAGAAGCTCATGGATCAGGGACCTCAGAGCTGTGGACTCAGTGAATCTAAGGCCTTCAGCCTCCTGCCCAAAAACCAAAATGCCCCATTTCAGACTCACCACTGGCTCCCACCAGTGGGAGAACTGGCACCAGCAGCCTTCCACTTGCTAGGGAAAAGCTTGGGACTCCATGGAAAAACCTATCATCACCATCAACACTTCTCTTTGCCAATGGAGGCTGGTGAGAAGGCAACTAGGCACCATCCTAATCGTACCCCATCCATCAACATGGAGGCAGTAGGAATGCTCTGTCAAACCCAAAGATTGCTAGCAATACTTGCCTTCATCGCCATAGCCTTCACTACCTTCTTCATCTTCAAATAGCTTTTCTTCTTCCTGAATTACATGAGACGGGGTCTTTTCTGCACACAGAAAATTATGTTACTTTCCACTCTACTTTATTTAAATACATATGCTATAATGTTTTCCCTGTTCACTAAAATCAAATAATTAACTGATATCAGAAGAGCCATCTGTATCATGGAGCAGAAGGTTAAATTACAAGATGCAATGAATGCTAACGCAGGTAAGTGCTAAAGCAGTGACAAAATAAACTCCCAACAGGGGCTGCCCATAAAATGTGCCACACTGTGAAACCAAATGCTCTACCAGCTGAGCTGCTTTACTCAAGCAGCTGCTAGGTTTAGGACCTGGAGAATATAAACTTTTTTTGGGAGGAAATTCCTAAAAGAAGAAAAGTATAATTTTAAATTAGATAAATGACTAGATAATTAACATACTGCATATATTCTGGTCATGCCCAATAAGAAGATATTTCTGGATAGCAGTATTAATGGAAACTGAGAGTATAACAGGTTATGCCTTAGCAGTAAACCCACTTTTAAGATACATAAAAGATACTGTCCTTTCAGAAGATGGAAAAATGATAAAGTACCTATTAACTGAAGTTTAGGTTGAATACACACCATATGTTTAAGGCACATGAGCTCCACCAAATAATCAAGGCAATGGTAGTTTGTTAAGGGTGCTAGGAATTGTAGCACAGGGCAGGATAAAACTACAGTTCCCAGGATTCTTTGGGGAAAGTCGTGGTTTTAAATGTATGGTGTATGCATAGCCTTGGTTACAACTGGAGGGAAACTGATGCTCCTACACTAGATGCATGTTGGAACAAAAGATCTTAATTTCACATACAACCTCATAGGGTCTGAATTGGAGGGAAAGGACCAGGAGCAAGAGCCTTAAGGTCATATTAGATAGCTCAATGAAGATGTCAACCCAGTGTGCAATGGCCATAAAGAAGGCAAATTCCATGCTAGGGGTCATTAGGAAAGGAATTGAAAATGAAACTGCCAATATCATGAATGCTACTATACATATTGGTCAGGCTTCCTCAAACTTGGCCCTCCAGATGTTTTTGGCCTACAACTCCCATGATCCCTAGCTAGCAGGACCAGTGGTCAGGGATGATGGGAATAGTAGTCTCAAAACATCTGAAGAGCCAAGGTTGAGGAAGCCTGATATTGATGGTGCAACCACATCTGTACACAATGAGTACCATGTACAGTTCTGGTTGCCTCATGTCAAAAAGGATATTGAAGAGCTGGAAAGGGTTTAGAAAAGTATGCATGGCATGGAGAAAGTGAAGAGAGAAAAGCTTTTCTCCCTCTCTCATAACACTAGAACTCAGGGACATCCAGTGAAGCTGGATATTGGAAGATTTAGGACAGATAAAAGAAAGTACTTCAAGCAGCGCATTGTCAAATCACTCCCCCAGGAGGCAGTGAAGGCCACCAACTTGGGTGGCTTTAAAAGAGGACTGGACGAATTCATGGAAGAGAGAGCTATTAAGGGCTACAAGCCATGATAATGCTCTGCCTCCACAACTGGAGGCAGCAATGCTTCTGAGTACTAGTTGCTGGAAACCACAAGAGAGGAGAGTGCTGGTGTGCTCATGTTCTGCTCCCTGGTTCCCCACAGGCATCTGGTTGGCCACTGTGAAAACAGGATGCTGAACCAGATGGGCCATTGGCCCAGTCCAGCAGGCTATTCTAATGTTCTTATGATGTTCATGATGGCTGGATTAGAAGAGTATGGGAAGTGGTCAAAATGGTGATACAGTGGTACCTCTGGTTAAGTATTTAATTCATTCCGGAGGTCCCTTCTTAACCTGAAACTGTTCTTATCCTGAAGCACCACTTTAGCTAATGGGGCCTCCCACTGCTGCCGCACAATTTCTGTTCTCATCCTGAAGCAAAGTACTTAACCCAAAGAAGTATTTCTGGGTTAGCGGAGTATGTAACCTGAAGTGTATGTAACCTGAAGTGTATGTAACCCGAGGTACCACTGTATCGGCAAGCATCAGTATAAGAGAAGAAAGACAATCAGATAACCAATTTATTGAAAGATGTCGCCCCTTTATTATACTGGTGCAATAAAACACAGGAAAATCCAGATCCATATAAACTGTAAAAGCACCATATATTAAAAAGCATGGGAGAGGGAAGAGACGTAAAACAGGTTATAGCATACAGTGGTACCTCAGGTTACATACGCTTCAGGTTACAAACTCCGCTAACCCAGAAATATTACCTCAGGTTAAGAACTTTGCTTCAGGATGAGAACAGAAATCGTGCTCCGGCGGCGCGGCGGCAGTGGGAGGCCCCATTAGCTGAAGTGGTGCTTCAGGTTAAGAACAGTTTCAGGTTAAGAACGGACCTCCGGAACAAATTAAGTACTTAACCCGAGGTACCACTGTAACTTTATTTCTCACTGTAAAAAGATATATGTTGTATGATACAATGTGTTTTGTAATATACTTTTTATTTGTTTATTGGTTAAATTTTGGGGCCCTCAGGGGCTTGAGGGCTGATTCTAAATAAGTATACAATATAAGGACAGATTTAAACTATTGATTTTTGTCCTTTGACACCTAAACATTGAACAGTAAAATTACAGAACGACCCCCTGGAAATGTTTCTCTCTCAAACACAGAAATCACTACACATTCTTATCTAGCATAATTTGAATGTGCAAGCAATACTTACCATCAGCTATCTTCTTTGCTTTTTCCTTCTGTTCCTCTGAAGGTGACCCCTTTCCTTCTTCTGAATGTTCATTCTGGCCTGCAAAACAAAATCATAAAGTATGGTGGATCTTCCAACTGGAAGTATTGGGGCAAACTGAAATGTAAATTTCTCATGCAAGTTGGCAGAATCATGCCACGCTTGCTTCATCTGTCACAGCAGTTTTTATATTATTGCAGTTTTATAAAAGTATATATTTAAAGTAGATGAATAAATAAGCAAATTAAGTTAATTTGGATATGCAGAAGATATTAAAAATAAATAAGGAACAACAGAAAGAGGGGGAAGGAAGTCAAGTTTTGAAATGTTAAAATGACTGTAAAATTAGTGAAATCTGTAAACCTAAAAAGCATAAATAAAATGTAAAATAAAATAAAATGTATGTTATTGGAGACACCTATCCCGGTTTCTTCTTCTGTCCTGGACTACTGCATTTTCTTACCTTACAGCCTGTAGAGGGGAAGAATATTTGAAAGTTCTCTAAAAGAAGAACAGAACTGCTTCAAGCAGCAGCGTTTCTACATTTGAGGAAACTCGAAAGCTAACAGCTGCTGGCAATAATGGATTGAAACCAGAAAGCGGCGTGAGCAAGCTTTCCTGTAAATTCACCAGAACACTTCTTCAACTTGGATGATGCTTTGCAAAAACGTGGGGGGAAGGAGGGGCATGCTGAAATTGCAGTCTGGTACCCCCCCGGGCGCCCCACTCCCTTTGGCGCCCAGCTTGAAGAACCCTGGCGACCCCGAAAGCTCGCGCACGACTTCGTGACGCTTCAGTTTCGCCCTATAAAGGTATTTCCAGACTGCTTCTGTAAAGTGTGCCATACTAGTGGAGTTACTGAGAGCAAGGGGTAGTTTCGAGGGGAACCCCGTGGTGGCAATGGCTGAAGGCGGGAAATGGAGAGGGGCGGGAATGGGGGTACCTTTTGCGTCTTTCGCCTCCGGCTCCCCCTTCGGCTCCATGGCAGGTGTACGCCGGTTGCTAAGCAACCGAATGAAAGGCGCGCCAAGATCCCTGGGAAGTTGAGTTCAAAACCTGCTTAGGCTCAGAGCGCCTGCGCAGCAGCAACAGCCTAGTAAGAAGTAATATCGATGAACAGCTTGCTCTTTTTCTCCCCTCCCCCCTCCGATTACTCTAATATAATAATACTGTATACGCTGCTGTGCACAATGGAGACAAAGCTACAAATATTTAAGGAATTCCAGGGGGAAGGAAATATTTATTTACTTTAGTCATTGCCGTTTGCAAATGTATATAACGGGTAACATCGGTTTCTCACCGTGCGTGTGAAATCGGGGAGTCCTATTGAGTTCAATGGGCTGCCTCCCATGTGTAGCTGCTTCGTTTAAAATAATGAGGATCGCGCCTTTAATAACTGCATTAACAGGGCAAAAGGGTTTTTCTTCTGGGGGGGAGCCTTCCTTGCTAACTTTTAATTGTTACAATGCCTGCCAACATTTTTCTGGTAGGTTTTCTGTGTGCCGAGCAGAAATTCTGCCGGTGTGGCTACAGCGAGGGGAAAAGACGGCACCTGCTGAATTTCCTCTGCGGGGATCTTCCCAGAGGAGCAGGGAAATATCCATGTTATGTGGTTGCCAAATGAGTGCCTGTCCACAGCTCTCCATTTTCTAATACCTATTTTGTTTTATTGGTGGGACGGCCGCATTGATCCAGAGGAGCTAATATCTGCCTGATCCTATATACAATTAGGTTCCCTAAAATCTACATAGGATCGAACTGTTGCAACGCAATATATGCCTGCTTAGATCTGACCCCAATATAATTTAATAGAGTTTTACTACATGTTTGGGGGGGTTATTGGTTCGTTTTGCTTTTGCTCGTTTTTATTATGTATTTTGTGTGTTTCTATCTTGTATTTCTAATGCTGTCAACCCCCCTGAGATCTTCGGATGAAGGGCGGAACACTAGTTTAATGAACGATAATAATAAAGATTGTGTTTTCGTAACGACGCTTGAACAATGCAGCCCACTGATTTTAATGAACTTGGGCGCACACAGGCAAAACCGCCTGGTTTTTTTGGGGGGGGCTCATTCATTCATTAAAAAAACTTGGGTGTTAAGGCAAGCTTTTCTGAATATAGAACTTACTTCACTGATTAAACTTTCAGGGGTCATCTGGCTTGTACAAACGAAGTTTCTTCTTCGCTCTGAACTCGGAGAAATAAAAACGAGAGGAGAGGCCTGGCAGGTAGCGAGCCAGGAGGCGGGACCCGTCCTTCCTTGCAGGGGGAGAGGCGAAGCACCTGCCGGAATGCGCCTTAGGGCGCAGCTGGAGGAAATGGGAAAGCGCTCCAGCAACAGGTGCCGGGGGAGATCGAGCCGAGGGAGGAAGGGAGTTGCTTGCAGCGGCTCGCTCCTTCCCAGATAATACTAACAATAACAATAATCGTAAAAGGCGAGGCTTCCCTTCCCAAGCGGAAAAGCAAGGCCAACACCTCCCTGAGTTAGGAGTAGAGGGTGAGGTTTGTTTGCGCAGAGGGATCCGGCCGGTGGGCGGAGGAGGCGGCGCCATGGCCTGGAGCTGGCGATGGCAACACCTTGGGCTCTTTCTCGGCCTCAGCTGGCTCCCGACAGGTGAGTCGTGGGGGGCGGCGGGGACCGGAGCTGGAAGGGGAAAAGGAGCTGCCTCCCGATCTCCGTGATCTTTCGTCTTTTCCTTGCTGGCGGCGACTGGTTTTAGTAGGCGATTGTCTCCTAAAGTTTCCTCCCGCCCGATTCCTTCCTGCTCCTTCGCTTGTTTACAGTACCTTCCTCAAAGGCAGGTCTCCGGGCTAATCGGGCATGTTTTAAGTCTCTCCATATTGTTTTTATTTTGATCTTCTTGGTCCCAGGGAGGAGAGATTGTAAAATTGCCCAGCATATATGTGTGTGTGTCCCACCTTTTAAAATCGTATTTGCTGTAGTTGTAAACTTACATGCACACAGAGTGATACATATGCAAAAAACTTTTGTCCTCCACAAAAATACAAGTAAGAAAGGGTGGAAATCTATGTACTAGCTAACATTTGGTGTAAACAGTTTAGCCACAATTCTATTTACTGTACGTATGTGTAAGCACGTGAAAAGTTCACTGGTTTATCTCCCCATTGCCCTCCTATAATAATAAAAAAAAAATATTTATATCCCGCCCTCCCCAGCCGAAGCCGGGCTCAGGGCAGCTAACAACACTAAAGTCGTGCAACATTATAAAAACATTATAAAAATTAATTAAAATCAAAATTGATGGTGCAGCATACTTTAAATAAGATGCTGATTATTATCAATAGGACTGTAGCTCGGCAACTTTGGAGGAAAATGCATGTACAGTGCAATGTTTAATGGCAATGAATTAGACTAGATCGAAGTATGCCTTATTGGTTTCAGTAAGGTTTACTTCCTAGTAAGTATAATTAGAACTGCAATCTAAATATATTTCTCGTGTCTATAATTCAAATGTAAATTATATTTTTAAACAAGTGTCTTCACATTCTGTCCTGTATTAACAGTTATCACTTGAACACACAAAATAGAAGTTACAGCCATGCAGCCAAAGATAGGTTGAGCCCGGTCCTATATTAATTTATTCCCAAGTAAATACATTTAGGATTGCAGTAATAATGTCACAGCCACAAAAATAACCAGTACGTGCACTTCTTAAGCCCCTGGCCATTCATTCTTGTATAGGCACTTCATTCCAACTAGGTGCTGTCAAGTGTGTTTGAGTAATTCTATCTAACACAGTGTTTATATTATGTTATCTCAAGTACTGTTGATATCTTTGGTATTGTTAATGCCTTGAATACTTTTCTAGTATTATCGTGTATACCTATGATAGGGAAAGCACAGGAGTCTGGCTAACCTAATGTGTATTTAAAAGCTGTTTAATAGTATTAAATAATATAGCGATAGTATTAAATTGTATTTGGCTATAATTGAGATTTTTTTTTAGATTTAACAACAAGCCTTTCTCTCTTTTACGCTTATTTCCTTCTTGGTTATGTTTTGTCTAATGCTGTATATTGTTTTCTTGATAAACTATTCTACTTTTCATAGACTGTTAGCTGTCCCCAAAACATTCATGTTGATAGTGTGGAATTAATAGTATATATCTTATTTTTGTGGCAAAACCTACACACAAGCCTGCAACCTCCCTATTGCATAAGTCAGGAAAAAATATTTGTACTCTGTTAAATTCAAAGTGCTAGAGAAGTCTCCACCCTGATTTATCTATTACAATGGAATCATGTGTGTCAACTCACAAGTAAGAGCCATTAAATTCAATGAGTCTTGCTTCCAGTGATGGGATTTCAGCCCAATGTATGAGTTGGGGCAGGCTATTTTACACATATTTGATACACATATTAGCACAGTTGCTCATGAGGTAATAATAATAATAATAATAATAATACCCCACCCATCTGGCTGGGTTTTCCCAGCCACTCTGGGCGGCTTCCAACTGGATATTAAAAACAGTACAGCATCAGACATTTTTATAGACCTCGAACCACTGCTCTGCATTTAGGGAAAAGGCCTTTTTGGAACACTGAAGACTGGAGTCAAGGGTGTGTGTTTAATAGTATATTTTAATTATTATTACCCACCCTGGGACCTTAGAGTGAAGATTGGAGGAGGAAATTAATAGTAAAGCTCTGTTTTGCACGGTCTAGCGTACAGGCTCAAAACTAGCATGTTTTCAAAAATATACAGGTGCACATCATGTGTAACCTAGGGATATAGCCCAGGTAGTAGAATGCCCTTGCAAGATACAATGGTACCTTGATTTTCGAACGTTGATGAACATTTCGGTTTTCAAACACCTTAAATCCGGAAGTAAATGCTTCAGTTTCTGAACACGCCTCAGAAGTCGAACATGCCACGAGGCTTCCGCTGAGTGCAAGATCTTAAGGCCTAGCTGTCGGCTATTGAGTTTTTGGTTTTCAGACGTTTCAGAACTGGAACGGTCTTCCAGAACGGATCATGTTCGAAAACCAAGGTACCACTGTACTTGGAAGCAAGCAATAGATACAAGTCCAGAGCTCTTCCAGAAAATGAGTTCTTGAAAAAGTTGAACAAAAAGTAGTGAGGGCTGTTCCAAAGAAGAGGAGAGATTGGGGATTGTTAGTACCAGGGTAAAATCCAAAAAGGTGGTAGAAAAGGGAAAGTTTTCTTTGACATGGCAAACTTTACTGAGTGGACATGCTGGAAATGGCATGTGAGAAAGGCATAAGAGGTGCAAGAAGGACACAGGGCTGTAGCTCAGTGGTAGAATGTCAACTTGGCATGCCAAAGATCCCAGGTTCAAACCTTGGCTTCTCCAGATAGGGCTGGGAGACACTCCTGCCTGAAACCCATGGGAAACCCCAGAAGAAAAGGCTTGCTTAGTTTAGGGTGAGTAAAACATCTAATGCTTGGGTAGGCAAACTAAGGCCCAGGGGCCAGATCTGGCCTAATCGCCTTCTCAATCTGGCCCACGGACGGTCTGGGAATCAGTGTGTTTTTCCATGAGTAGAATGTGTCCTTTTATTTAAAATGCATCTCTGGGTTATTTGTGGGGCACAGGAATTCGTTCATCCCCCCCCCCCAAAAATACAGTCCGGCCCCCCACAAGGTCTGAGGGACAGTGGACCGGCCCCCTGCTGAAAAAGTTTGCTGACCCCTCATCTAATGGATTAGCAAACAAAGACTCACAAAAGGGTGTGCTGGTTTGGGTCGGGTCTTTGAATGGATTGTTTCCAGGTGAACAAAAGAAATGTGACTGCCATTTCCTGCTTGGCAAAAGAAAAATGAGTTTCAGAGTAGAGTTGTAGCGCAGACTGTAGAGTTCTTTGTTAATTGTTTAATAGTATACTTCTTGTGGAGACTCTGAATGCTCACGTACGCTTCTGCTTGTCAAGTGCCCAGAAAGCATGAGTCCAAGCAGTTTTCTGTTCGCCCTGCTGCTTTCTCAGGGAAAACCCCACTCCTTAGCACTGAAACACAGCTATCTGCAGAAAACCAAATTGACCTTCACTCCGATTCAGAAGTAAGGAGCGCGTTTTCCTAGGTGAAAGCGGAAGTCTGGATTAGCCCTCACTCTCAGGGTTTTCAATAGCCAATGGATTAGCGATGTAACATTTCTTTGATTGAAATCACCCCATTATATGAGGGATCCTTGTGCTCCCTTTTAGTTTCACTGGAGGGTGTTGGTGGGAACTTTCGTGTACATTTTGTCCTAATTTGCTTTTCAGATTACTCTCCCAGGCAAAATTGAGACTTTTAAGGCACAGCACTCATATAGGGATATGCAAGCATGCTAGTTCCCTCTGGCATCAAATGTGACTGAAACAATCAGTTTCCTGTAGGTTGGATATGGATCTTCTCTGCTATAGCAGGGAGTATAAAGTTCCAAACATAGATTTCCCACAGACTTGGCCAACCTAAAGAACTCTCATTCCCCATTTGTGAAACCATTACGCCTCCCCTCCCCTTATTGTGAGAGAATACAAGGCCTGCCCTCATCCCAACTTCTAAGACATCCTGAATAAAGCTGTCGTTTACACAGCTTCTTCCCTATGACATTTCTTCATCTATCTTACACTTGCTCCTGCTGCTGGTAAATTCAAAGTTTATGGCACTGCTGTCTTCCAAAGCCCTATCAGATCCAGAACTAGGAAAAAGTAAGTCCAGTGGGTACAAACCAGACGCAAACTGTAGACTATGTCTGCACAGTCACACAAGTAATGAACCAGTCCTTTGAAAAACTTTATGTAACTTTATTTTTTAAAACTAAATCTCTGTATACTTAGTTTGCTGTCTGCATTGGTAGATTCCCCCCCCCCCGGGGCATAGGGGTGCTTTTCATATGCTTACTGATAGCTGTTATTCATGTTCTTCATTGCAGGTTGCTTCTCCATCCTGGTGACTGTGCCAGTTGCTGAGCGATACACAACTTTATTTGCCTCTGTGACCCTCAGGTGTGACTACAGTACCTCTGCCCCACTGCAGGATGTGCTAGTTACCTGGCGCTATAAGTCCTTTTGCAAGGATCCCATCCTTGACTACTACAGTGTTGGTGAGTGCCACTGATTCTTGCGGCCACCACCAAGGATTGCTCTCCACACACATGAGAAGAGGCAGGAAGGAGGGAGGGAGCCCCAGGGAAGACAGTTGTTTGACTTGTTGTTCTCCAGAGCCAAATAATGGGGAAGCTGATCTCTTAGGTCTCTGAACCAAAATGGATGGAGTGATAGCTAGAAGATGCTGCTTTAGGAAATGACTGCTTGTGCTTTCACTTTTAAGACACTGTGTTATCTTTGGAATGCTTGAAACCCTAGAGCATGGGGGCTAAGGCCTGGGGCCCGGATCCGGCCCAATCGCCTTCTAAATCCAGCCTGCAGACGGTCCGGGAATCAGCATGTTTTTACATGAGTAGAATGTGTCCTTTTATTTAAAATGCATCTCTGGGTTATTTGTGGGGCATAGGAATTCGTTCCTTTTTTCTTTCTTTCTTTCAAAATATAGTCCGGCCCCCCCACAAGGTCTGAGGGACAGTGGACCAGCCCCCTGCTAAAAAAAGTTTGCTGACCCCTAGAGGGCTCTGTGTTTTTAGGAAAGGGGGCCTTTCACTTTCAGTCATGCTCTCCTTTGGCTCTAGCGCTTTCAATTCAAAAGGAAAAATCTGAAGTTTAAGACTAATTTATCCTCTAATACTGAGCTCAACCAGAGAGTGCTGACAAATTCAGGAAGAGGATTGAGACTTGTGTTGCACTGCACTTTGGCCTGTAGTCTGACATGGATGAACCCCAGCCCACCTTCTAAGTTGGGGGACATTGAGGGACTGTCTTTAACCTCACACCCTCTTTTCAGAGGCACCCTAGAGCCAATCTGGAACTTGTTGCGATATTGGAGAAGGGATTATATCCCACATTGAATGAGGAGCAAAAGTCCCTACAGTCAGTCAAAAATGTTGGCAGGCTATCAAGGCTAGCCAAAAGTTGTGAGCCTTTTACCCATCTTCCTTCAGTCTGGATAGGCTTAGTGAGATGCTCAGAGTTCTTGCAATTTGAACCATGAATTATAGCTTTCACTACTGTAAAATTAGATTAAAAGTATTGGGTTTCCAAAGCATTGTTTTGGTTATCTGTATGGTCTAATGTCCACCAATTTTGTCTTCTCTCTTTGTGCCAAATCCTGATAGCTTGTCCTTGATTCAGACTGTGAATGATGGGCTTGCCAACTTTTTCCAAATATATCCCAAAGTCTCATCCCACATTGTTTCCCTATATGCCCAGCAAAGTTTGCAGTTCATATAGCATCAGAGCTTGCTGTCTCCAGAAGTTAATTGACTCTTTGGTAATTTCTCCTCTCTACCCCCATAATTTTTTTCTGTTGTTACCACTTATAAAGGGACAGGTAATAAACATAGTATGATCTTTCCTCACTGGGATTTTAAGGAGCACTATTATGAATTTAATACTTTGGATTTAAATAAACTGGCATTCATTTTGTAATTCATCCGCTTTGTTTCTTGCAGCCTATCAAGCAGGCCTAGCTATTGGCCAGGACCCTTCCAACGACTGCAATGACAACCAGCGGGAAATACGCATTGTTGCTCAGAGAAGAGGGCAAAATGAACCTGTGCTTGGTGTTGATTACAGACAGCGGAGGATAACCATTCAGAACAGTAAGACCATTTGAGCAGGGACTGGGAAACTGTGGCCTGTAGAGGTCTCATTAGTGCTAAGGAAACACAGCCTTAAGCAGCACAAAGTAATTGTATCTTATGGAGTTGTAAATGACTCGGAATGTAGTTTCAGCTCTCCAAAAGTCTGTTTGCACAATAATTTTTGCAATTCAGGAATGTGCTGTCATGGTATGAGAAGAATATCACCCAGTTGCCTACTTTCGCCATGTTGTGTTTTTTCTTCATAGAAGCAGATCTCCTGATCAATGAAGTGATGTGGTGGGACCATGGAGTCTACTACTGTAATGTTGAAGCTCCAGGAGATACAAGCGGTGACTCAGACATAGAGGTCAAGCTCATTGTTCTCAGTATGTAACACTGTTCTATTTTTTTAATTTTATTTTAGGGTGACCGTCTCTTCATTCTTTTCCTTACCATTTATGAAGTTTTAGAGAACAAAGCATGGAGAAAAATGAGCCATGCTCTGATCCTAAAGATGTTTACTTCCAGGGTTATCGCTTATTTCAATCCACATATTAAAAGGGGAGAAGAAGACACCAGCAATTCCTGATCATGTGTTGCTGGAATGCAGCCTACTGTACAAAGACAAGAGCTGTATCTCTTGCCTCTGGCCCTTCCGAGCACTGGCATTCTGTTCTCAAAAGGCTGCCCTCAAAAAGATAGAAGGACATTATTTCTGTGTGCAGCCGCTGCAGCAAGGATCCTACTTGCAAAAATCTGGAAGGGAAATTACAGTGGATGCTCGGGTTGCGAACGTGATCCATGCAGGATGCACGTTCGCAACCTGCGTCTGCACATGCGGGGGTTGCGATTCAGTGCTTCTGTGCATGCGCAAAGCGCGATTTAGCACTTCTATACATGCACAACCGCCGAAACCCGGAAGTAACCCATTCCGGTACTTCTGGGTTTCGGCGGTCCACAACCTGAAAATACGCAACCTGAAGCGGCTGTAACCTGAGGTATGACTGTACATACCGACAAAGGACGATTGGCTAAACAAGCTTTTAGAATTTATTGAATTGGCAAAACTAACCACAGTAATAAGATATTAAACAAAGCAGAAATTAAGATCGCAATGGAAATGGTTTGAAGAATATATGAGCAAACACTGTGCTAAAGACAACATGCTGATATGTCTAGATTAAGTTGGTGAAGTTGATTCAGAAAACAAAATATTAGTTAAATAGCAATACTAAAAATGAGTTACAAATTGCCATATAAATAAGAATATAATAAACATAAGAAATGACAAACACTAGTGGAGGGAAGTCACGTAGGTGTAACATTTATGTTTGTATTTTTGTATTGTTGGTACAGTGGTACCTCGGGTTAAGTACTTAATTTGTTCTGGAGGTCCGTTCTTAACCTGAAACTGTTCTTAACCTGAAGCAGCACTTTAGCTAATGGGGCCTCCCGCTGCCGCCGTGCCGCTGGAGCATGATTTCTGTTCTCATCCTGAAGCAAAGTTCTTAACCCGAGGTACTATTTCTAGGTTAGCAGAGTCTGTAACCTGAAGCGTATGTAACCCTGAAGCATATGCAACCCGAGGTACCACTGTATTTGAATTGTTGTAGTTTTAATGTTGTGTACGCATTGTGTGTGTGTGTGTGTGTGTGTGTGTGTGTGTGTATATATATATATATATATATATATATATATATATATGCAGGTTTTGGTGTCCTCGGGTGTCTTCCCGTGTAAAAGTTGGGGTGTCTAGGCGACGTTTCGACGAGGTCTCACTCGTCATCTTCAGGCTGGTGCTTTCGGCTTCTTGTTACTGGAACAGAGCAGGATCTCAGTGTTTGAGTTCCTATAAATACTGTAGAGGGGGTGTGGTGTATAGCCTCCAATGTTCTGGGCAGAGAGGAAGATAGCCTCCAATGTTCTGGGCAGAGAGGAAGATGACGAGTGAGACCTCGTCGAAACGTCGCCTAGACACCCCAACTTTTACACGGGAAGACACCCGAGGACACCAAAACCTGCATTCCTGTACCCGTGAAAATCTACGAAAGCATATATATATATATATATATATATATATATATATATATATTTTACAAAAAGGCTGCCCATTATGCAACGAGCTGTTGGACTGGGTTTCTCTACCCCTGGAATAAACAAACAGTTTTTGTTGTTACGTCTGAATGCAGCACTTTGTGTGAACGTCATTCCTGTTTTGGATGGGCTATCTTGTGAGGGAAGATTGCAGAAAGCTTCCTTTTTGGTGCAGGAAGCTCATTGTACAGGCATCTAGTAACAAGAAAAGCAAGGTGATGGGGGATAATAATAGGTTTGAATGTCCTCTTTCCCCCACCAGATTGGCTGACTGTCGTCCTTATTGTCCTTGGTGGCCTCCTCCTCCTCATGCTGATAGGGGTGTGCTGGTGCCAGTGTTGCCCTCAGCATTGCTGCTGCCATGTGCGCTGTGCCTGCTGCCCAACTCGCTGCTGCTGCAATGAGAAAGGTAAATCGGAAAGTAGGCTGTCTGCCCCTTGCACTTGTTCCCAGGGAAAAAATAACAACAAAACAGGTGTATTAAATCCAAAGTTATTTCCGTACACGCTTTAACAACAAGCAAGCCACTTGGACTTCCTCTGTGGGATTTGGGGTGGTCGTGGAGGGGGAATACTGCTCAGTTGGAAACCTGACTCTGCATGTTATCCAAAATGTACACAAATAGGAGGGCCTTCATAGTTTCCTCCAAGTAGTTCAAGGTCATGTTTTATCCTCACACCAAACGTGTGAAGTAGATTAGAATAAGAGACCATGAAGCTCACCCAGTGAGCTTCATTTCTGCATCAGGTTTTGAACCCTGGTCTCCCAGGCCCCTGATATGAAATTCTAACCACTATGCCCCATCTCTGACATCCCTTTCTGCCATTTGCATTTACTCTTCCAGCATCTATAAATGCTCTCTCCATGGAACATGCTGAAGTAGACCATAATTTTATGTTAAGGGCATTGTGTAGGACAGAGTTTGCTAAACTTTGGGGGCCCATGGACACATTTGTGAACCGGAGAAACAGTCATGAAAACCTTGTGTATTTATTAATTTCCACCTTTCAGCAGCACAGCATGCACACATAAATATAATGCAAACTACTCTATTGGCTACAATTGAATGCTCCCTTCGAGCCTAATTTCATCAGGGGGAGTAGAGTCTGTGGGCGCCAGGGAAGTCCTCTGCCAGTACTACATTGGCAAAGCCCTGGTGTGAAGGAATTCAGGATTGTACTTTCAGTGTTAGAAAATTTAGTTTCTCCAGAGTAAATATCCGCCTGAAATCAAAATCACACATTTGTTGTGGACAGACTGTATTGTTTCATGCCACCCCAATCTTGGAGTGCTGCAAAATTCCAGGGGTTCAAGGCATTCTAAATCAAGCAAGGAGGAACCACCCTGTCACTAATTTTGGCTTCCAATATTGCTATTCTATAAAATGGAGAGAAAGAAAAAGATCTTCAGAGTCCTTGAGTGCACCTGTATAACATCTGTTGCTTTTTCTGTCCTCCAGTGCTGGAACGACATCAGTTTATGAAACAGGCTCAACAACTTTTCCCATGGATGACACACCACTCCCAGTCATCTTCATATCAACTAAACCCATTGCTACAGAGAGGTAGGGCTGCGTCCACAAGTCCCAAGGGAGTGAATATATTACAGCAGTTTAATGACTTGGATGCTTGTGGTTTGGCTTGATGATGATGCTTTTCCCAGAGGTGAAAGAGCATCAGAGGCTACCAACCCAGCTGCTCAGAGGAGGTGAGATTCAGGGCTGAGCTTATTCGTTACACCGGCAAGTGGAAGCATGTAATCTGGTATCTGTAAAGACTTTGCATCTTGTTTCCCATAGTGACAAGCCAGTTGTTTTGGAGAAAGCTCAACAAATGTTTCTGGGAAATCCACAACCCGGGGGTGAAGAAGAGAAACCTCTCCCGTTGTTTTGGGGGGTGGTTCTTTTTTCGTTCATCTGCAAACCTTGAAGTTTCCCAGGCCTACCAGTTCCTCTCTTTTGTACACGAATGGAGCAGCCCTGGGCTCCATGAGGATCCACACTCACAGAATTAGATTTCTATTTGCATTTAAGAAAGATTGCCCCTCTGTGGATTTCTTTTTGCAATCCACTTTTAAAGCCATCTAAGCTATTCGTCATAATTACCGGTACATCTTGTAGCATAGTGAACTCCACAGATTAATTAGGCCTTGTGTGGTGATGTACTTTATCTGTCTTGAATCTACTGTCATCCAATTTCATTGGGTGACACACACACATACACACACACACACACACACACACACACACACCGAGGGAGAGAGAGACCACTTTTCTACCCTAGGCAAAATTTTACAAACTGAGTTGCTTTTGTTTTCTAAACTAAAATGCTCCAAACAATTAGTGTTATTTATTAAATTTATATACAGCCCTTCACCCGAAGATCACAATGTGGCTTTTTCTCCTAAGGAAGGCTCTCCACTTGTTGATTCCTTTGCCTTCCATTTTTCTGCACTTTTTGAAGCTGTCTTTTTGGCAATCGGGTGATCAAAGCAGGTACTTGCCAATGAGGTCACGCCCACTGTATATACATTTGGAGCAGACTAAGTTTAAACAAATTGATCTGCTGCTACTACATCTAGTTTGAGTCTCTGTCTTAATGCTAAATTGGAAGCCTTTACTTCTGGGCTAGCAAATCTGTCCCGTCCCCCACCCCCCGCCAAGATGCTGTTGTCCTACTCCCATCAGCCCAAGCCAGCATGACCATTGGTTAGGGATGATGGAAGCTGTGGTCAAGCAATATCTCGGAGGGACACAGTTTCCCAGTCCCTCTTGACCTGGCTTTCTCTCATGGCAGGTGTCTTTCTTCCCTCTACCCTCCTTCTGTTACCTAGATATGTCTCTGCAGAGCAGTCAGCCACGGATGCCTCCACTTACCCAGTTGCCCTCCAACAAGCTCTTGGAGCAGCTTGAGTCGGAGGTCAGGAACCTTGGTGTTTCCCAGCCCATGATACCTCCGCACCGCGTGGAGAGCAGTCGTCATCCTAGCATCCTCTCCTCTCTGGGCTCAGAGATTGTGGAACGCAGAGTGATCCAACTTCCTCCCATCATTGAGCGCATCCCATCCTCCCGCAGAACTAGTGGTTCGTCACGACCACGGCGGTCGACATATGCCTCGCGACCCCGGAGCCAGGCGAGTGACGACGAGAGGGAGAGGAGGAGGAGGCGCTTGTCTTTGGATGAAGAAGACGATTCCTACTCCAGTTACGACCAGGAACTCCGGAACAGACCTAGAGACCGCATAGTCGAGAGGCAGAGGGCTGGCAGCCATTATGACAGGTCTCGGAGTTCTAGGCCAGACTTATCTCCCATTTTGCATGGTAGGAACAGTTCTGATTCATATCCTGAGGAGGATAGAAGGGAGCATTCTGCACGGCATCCCTCTGACAGAAGGTATTCAGGGCAGCGGGCTTATCGACCTCTCAGTCAGAGGAGCAGGGACTCCTATCGCCAGGGCCGCCGCCGCCGCCATCGCAGCTGTTCTCCACCATCCCGCCGGGAGTCATGGAGTTCATCTGATGAGTACGAGCGCTTCCAAGGGAACAGCAGGCGGCATCGCCAGCGCCACTCTCCAGACTGGCCAGAGAAACCCCCTAGTTACCGCTCGGTAGAAATCATCCCAGCCAAAGGCGACAAAGCCAGAAGCCTTGCGGAGCAGCAATCGGTAAACTAAGTGTGACAAATATTCTCTTTCATAATCTCACGGGTTTGTAGCTTTGCACCCTGCAGGCTACTCTCTGGCAGAGGCTGAAGACAGGAACCATACAGAAAGGGATGCCTTGTGCATTTGCACAGGGCTGCTTTCTAAAGCTTGTGCCCCTGTTCAAAGACACATGAATAGGCTCAAGAGAAGCATGGTCAAGCTCATGGCTATTTCTGAGTGAGGCGAACCAGGCCCTGCTTGCCTCTAGCCTACAAACGCTGCTTCTTTCCTTACCCCGACAAGGGCTCAACAAGTTACCAGGACTGGGGCATGGCAGTGGGTAAGGAAGGGAGATAGTGGGGAGGTGCTCTGGGTGGGGGCAGGGAAGCCATCACGCTTGAGAACAGAGAAGGTGCTGCATCATTTACGCCATTGGGGTGCTTTATCCAGCTAATGAGTGTGTGGGAGCATCGTTTCTAGCCCAAGAGCAAATAACAAAACAAAGCACTCCAGCCAAGAAGCTTCAGATTCTCTTCTTGGCCAGCATGGTGTTGCTATTCTGGTCTGGGGCATGGTTTGAGTTCTGGTTTCTGGTTTGAGTTCCATGCCGCCGCCCCCCCCCCCCCGGGCTGGCTTTTTATTATTTTCCCAACCTGGCTGCCACTTCTGCATTGCCTTCTTCTTCTGCTGCCCCAACCCTCCCTGGTAAGTTGCTGAGCCCTTGCAAAGAAGAGAAACAACAGCTCTAAGTAAGACCACCCAAGCATTTGCATGGAAGCACAGTTGTTGTTTTTGCAAGTGCTCACTTGGAGCACGTGAAGAAATGGAGCCCCTTTTAAGGCAAACGGTAGGAAAGCCTTGTGCATCTTTAGAAAGGAAGCTGTCAGTGGTGTTTGTCTGGAGCATACTAGTTAATCAAACATTGATATGGCCCGGCCCTGTCGATGAGAGTCAAAACTGCACGTGACTTGTCTCATGTAGTTCTCCTCCTAAGAGAAAAGTAGAGGTAGTTGTGGTTTTCACAAGGAGCAAGCAAGTGGGCAGGGGTAGGTGAAAATCTGGATTAGAAAACTGTAGCATTAGGGTCAGACCTGGATCAGATACCTTTCCGCTGCTGGTCTGATCCGAGTCAGGGGCTCCACATTAGCATTTTCAACGGAACCTTTTTATGCATTGCAAATTATACATGCAGGCAGCCCAAAGGTTTATAGCCCCCACCTCCTAATCTAAGGTCCTAATCTGAATCAAGCCCCCGCACCAACTTATTTGTAAAAAAAATAAACTGTGCACACTCCAAAAACAAGACAAAATACCTTTCACACAGAGGTGGAGCTGTGAGACTAATATCATGTGCAGCTTAGTCTTGAAGCACCCAGCTGTAGTAGCACTTTGTTTCCCAGCTGAAGGAGAAGAAGACACCTGCTGTGAGATGAGAGGGGCAGGAATGGTATATTCCAGCTTGATTCACCAATATGTGATAGTCATTAATATCCAAAGTTGCATTGCTGCAAACCCCCCTTCTGTATTGCATCCATCTTCAACCAGAGGGAGACTCATGAGTGCTATCGGCCCCAAATAGCTTGTACAAAGGTTCAAAATTTTGGAGCTAATTAACAGCATCCATCGTTCAGATGAGCATCATTCAGATCCAGCAGCCTCAAATGAGACTGTGGTTGGGTTAGCCCAGTAGGGAAAGTATTGCTGTTTAACAGCCTGGGAGGGAGGGAGGGAGGGAGGGAGGGAGGGAGGGTGAGTATCAGTGACCTGTTGCGCTGTTCCCCATTATGGCTGCTTAACAGCTGCTTACTAGCTTTCTTTTTCTCTTCTAGGAAAAAGGCAGTTCTCGCAGCGGAAGAAGTGTTGTCATTTAGCCTTTTCTTCCTGCTATTGTAAAAAAAAGTCCGCAAATCAAAACAGTCATTAGCTGTTCAGTGTAGCAGCCAACAGGAGGAATCTGTTTCATCTCAACCACCTTCAGCCTGGATTTCCTCATCTTGGACACTTTGATTTCCAATGCAGTGGTTCATGAAAAAGCATCGTTTTGCTGATAAAGCAGGAATGAGATGGAACTCCTTTTCAACATCTAGTTCCCGACATCCCTGCTCTAGGATTTGCTAGACAGTTGACTTTTAAAAACACACTTTGTACAGGAATAATTTGTACAAGATTTATTGCTTTATTTTTGTATCTTGCAACTGCATACCCAATACACCTAAGGTTAATACATGTTGAAATTAACTGATTGCCAATGGCCTGACTCAGAGCCTGACGAAAGTAGCCTTGGATTGCATCAGACTTTGCAATTTGATATTTACCGTACATGAACCGGTTACTGAATGAACTGTACAAGACAGCTCAGTTGCTGAGCAATGTGAGCAAACAGAAATTAACCAAGATAAACATTCTGAGGATTTGGTATTGTAATTCAGGTAACTCACAACTTACGTGCATTTAACTTAAGCACATTCAGCTTTACACGGTTGGCAATTAATAATAATAATAATGTGGGCGGACGTCCAGGAAAAAAGACTTTGGCAATCCCACCTGGAATTGAACCCAACGTGTTTTGGTTATATGTTATTTTAGCTTTACACGCTATCCCTGGAACATAACCCCCTGTGTAAGTTGAGAGTTGCCTGTACATTGATCACCACTGTACATTAGGACCTAAGGCCTGGTTTATAGATGCACTTTCATCACTTGAGGGCCAACAGATGAACAAACTCCCATTGACTTGTGTTCAAGGAGACTTGTGTGAGCCGTGAGACATTTTTGATGGCACAAGGCAGCCCTGCCAAGTTCTTAGGATTTTCTTGTCCTGCAGCAGGCCCCCGTTCCCCCATCTCACAGCATGCTAAACTAGCAATCTTCCACCCTCTCTGGAGTGGCTTAGGGAGGCAGAAGTAGAGGGGGAGCCAGGAGACCTCCATTGTACCAGTGGCATCCCACTATTTCTCCTCTGGATCCATCCCATTGAGTTTGGCTTGAGGAAAAATGGAAGTTCTTTTCTAGAGCCAGAATGGTGCTGTGACTGCAGTGCTGTTCTAAGGACACAAGCGGTGTTATAAAGTATGCTGCTCTGAGCTCCTTAGACGAAAGATGGGATACTAAAATACGTGTGGTATCATTCAACAACACAGGTTATATGACATGGGGAACAGGCTCAAATCAAAGTAGATAAATGTGATGTTTTATTAAAAAAGACTTCCTAAGGAACCCTTCTTTGTAGAAGCTTCCTCTTTTCAGATGATGTATAGCAGAATGAAAGGTGCCTATAGCAGATATTTGCAGATACCAGATCGCACCCAAATGGAGACTGAAGGTTATCCATTGCGTAATCATTTGATTTTTTTTAATCACAGACAATAAATGTGCACCCAGAGCACCCAGATAACTGGTGTGCCACTAAATGTAAAAAGTAGCTAACAAAAATGTTTGTTCTGTTTATCATTTAACTTCTGTAAAGTACATTTACCTGTTTTCTGAAATGTAATTGCATCTTCTACACTGTACTAAATGTGAAATAGATTGTTAGAGACTATCAATTATATGTAGATTTAACAAGAGAACAGCTAGTCAGTGATTGGTACAATGTGTGTATTTTCCTTTCCTTTCATGTTTTTAAAAATATATCCTGGGGGTTTTTTGGGGCGGGTTGGGGGATTACTACACAATAGTTTTTTCTTTCTTTTTTATCACTTGAGCCAGTGATATGTCACCTCATGATATGTCTGGGCTTCTAGGAAGAAGGAACCAGATGACCACAAGGCCCAGTGCTAGCACCTGGCAACTTGAAGCAGTTGTTGGGACTCCAGTAGCTGGCAGGCCTCCCCCATGCCTGCTATTTGCGTCTTTGAGCCACCATTTCAATTTTTATATTTATAAGAAACAAAATTTGAATTCCATTTAAGAGCTTTGATTTACCGTTAGGTGGGTGTTACTGATTTTTAAATGTCAAATAACAGCAAAAAGCACAAAAACAAATAAACAACAACCCAAAAGGAATACAGGGTATTGACAAGAGAAATAAAAAATCAGTTAAGTGTTTTACAGCAAATATAGGGGCTGCCCCGCTTTTCACTGCAGTTGCCATCCTCACATACCCCTTTGCCAACCGCCCTTCCCTCACACCTCATCAACCCCTTTCCCTTTACATTTTACCCATCCCCTCACCTATTCCCCACAACTTGCCCTAGCTCCTTCCCCAAGCCCCACTTGCTTTTAAAGGAGGGGAAAGTAGCATGCTGCAAAATGTATTTGGAGGGCTCCGTCAGGCCCCCAAACTTGGAGTTAATGACCCCTGGAGTAAAGGGTTAACTAAAAACTTTTACCATGTGATTCATCAGATTGTTTTCCTTGGGACTCCACACTTCCGTACCTATCTATTGCAAAAGAGCAGATGTGGAGGAAGCAGAGACCTATGACCCCTTAAATACATCTATATGAGACTAGTGAGTCTGCTTTGCTTTCAGAGGTGACATCAGCCGCTGCCAGTAAGAAAGGTAAGTGAAAAAAGACCTGTCTATATGTATAATGCAAATCAGTTAGGGGAGATATTGAACATGATGCATTTCAAGAAATTTGAATGTGGAGTGCACCATCTTGTACTATTTTTCATTCAACAATATTTCTTGGGTGGGCTGTGGGGATATTCTCCAGTACAGGGGAACCTTGGTTTTTGAACGTGTCCGCTGCCAAATGTTTCGTAAACCGAACGCTGAAAACCCGGAAATGAATGCTTCTGTTTTCAAACACGCCTTGGAAGTCAAACGGCTTCCAAGGCGTGTTTCTCAATTTTCACCATAGATTTTGCTGACAGCCCTTTGATCCTCGGTTTTCGAACGCTTCGGAAGTCAAACGGTCTTCCGGAACGGATTACGTTCAAAAACCAAGGTACCACTGTATTCGTTACAATTTTTGTGCTAGTACAGTACATACAGTAAGTATATACTTGTTGGCCACTGATTTGCGATTTTGTTAGGCAGGTGATTTTATTACTGATTTCAGGCTGTTTGTCACCATGTTATTTTTTTTTCATTTTAAAAAAATGATGGTGGTATAGAAAAATAATAACATAAATAATAACAAGAACTTGCACAAACAGATCCTGTGAATGGGTGCGGCAGAAGGGAAAAAGCAAATAGAAATTTGTAGCTGATTTCAGCAGTGCTATGTATTTGGTTATTGGTCTCTATTCAAGTGTGGCGGTAGTGTCGCATTTTCCTTACAAAATACTGACAGAGTGCTTTCTTTGCAGCACTCTGTACAACTGTAGCATCAGAGTCTTCTGAAACAGTGACCTAGATCATGCTTCAGTATAAAGCTTGGGCTGTCGCTCTGATCCTTCTCCTTGCAAATACCCTTACTGGTAAGATCGAAAGTGCTTTGATATGGCTTCAGATATGCTTTGCTTGCTAAATATAGGTTCCTGCTATCACCATACCCGGTTATACTGTTGAACTAAACACGAGTCAAAAAGTCATTGGGAAAAGGGGGGATAATCTAGAGTTCTTCATGTATTCTACAGCTCAAAGTCAAATAATTGCAACTCCAAATACTCCACTGTCCTTAGACACTGGAGAGAGTATTTATTATTAAATCTGTCAAATGATTAATTACTTTAAAAATTTAGTTATTCATCTAGTAGGCTGATTCATTTAGGTACTGAAAGGGCCACGTTGCATTTCTTTTCATCAGATACTGTGCATTTGATGAATGCTGTATCTTGCCATCCTATACAAGATGAAACCCTAGTCCCAGGGTTTTGCTTATGTGGAGGTTTTCTCATAGACTGACAGACACGCCCGATCAATTGGGGCAACTGGTTTGAGTACAATCTTTAACTCACAGTGAAAATGTTAGTGAATTTTGCCAGCTAATAAATTAAAGCTCGTGGCTTTAAATTCTCACCCCCACCCTTTGCTCAGAAACAAATTCTGCATAATAGCAGATTCAGAAATGTCGTAGTGCAAAGGATCTATCATTCCCCCCCGCCTATGCTATTTATGGATCTTGACAATGCTGTGTAAACATGTCTGTGTACACACACACACACACACACACACACACACACACACACACACGATATGTGCCTTGCTTCTGAAGTTCTTAGGCAATACCTGTATCCAGCTGGACACTAAATTACAGAAGAGAATTTAAATTCATTTTCCCCTCCCCTCCCCTCTCCAGAAGTTGATGCTAAAGCCATCTCAAAGAGGCATGTCCGTAATGATTGGATGGTCATACCTGACGCAATTGCATTTTATGTGTTCGATGCTGTGAACAAAGTGTCTCCTAAAACTGCTGAGTTCTTGTATGGTGCTTTCCAGAATCCAATCATTCTTGAGACAAGGTATGTATGGTGATGATGACACATTTATGTCATTGGTGGCGGTGGTTCAGTTGTGGAGGTTCAAGCTACAGGAACAAGATTATAGAAATAAACCAGCTTTACAGTGAAAATATGTACTTGGGATATTGTTAAGTTGTGGGTGAACATATCAGACGACACAGCGATTTCTCCAAAGCAGCTCTTTATTTGTAAGCTGGAACAGAACTGAACTGAAGGGCTCAGTCAACTTGCTTATATAGAGCTCCAGAACCTCGTTACTGTAACAACTTTCTAAAACTATCCAATCACTGAACGTCACTTTCGATCCTTCATTTGCATAACTATCTACAGTAACCCCCTGCTGGCCCAGGGTGAGAACTTTAGTACATAACAGATATATTTCTCCCCCACTAAAGTGTGGACAATGTGTGTTTGTACTCGACTGGCTTACAAAAAAATGCTACGTGTGCAAACTTTTCTCTTTCAGCATTGCACTGCTTTTGGCTAAGGGTATTGGCAAACTCCAGTGGGTGGTATAATTGGTAGCATATTGGCAGAGGTGGGATTCACCCACTGTGTGTTTTGCCCATCCTGGGAGGCCAGGTACAACCTAGAACCTGCAAAGCACTTGAAAGTAGGGATGGGGGACAAATTCAATTCAGTTTAAATTTAAAGCCAAACCTATCAAATCCACACTTTCCAGAACAGTGCAGTATGCAGACTGAAATACTGCTAAGCTTCAAAACTCCCATTTTGCAATGCACTTCTCCAGCCAACCAGTGCCTACAAAAATGCATATCTCAGGGGAAAGTGTGCATAAGAATGAAGGTATTAGTGAAAATAACATACAAAAAATGTGTTATGTTAGGGAAAATTGCTTCCAAAAATGTGTGCATTAGTCAAAATGACATATAAAAAATGTATGTGTTGGGATAAATTTTCACTAAATTGCTGGTGAATTTTCGTTAGTTATTTTTTAAAAAATTGCTGCAGAAATTTGGAGAACTGAATTTAAGATTGGAAAATGAGAAGTTGAGACAACTGCAGTTAGCAGGTCCTTCCATCCATACCAGAATGGGTTTCATATGAATGCCTGCTACCTCCTCCCACCCCATCTTCAGGCTGCTACCAGATGCAGACAAGGATGGCTCAAACAAGAGCCTCCTCCCTTGCATTTTTTTGTCATCCAGCCTGGTGAAGAGTTATAGTGAACATAAAAGCTTGTTGTAGCATTCTGGTTGGCTTAATAAAGTATAAGAGCTGTAGAGTTTCCTGGGAGCTCTGAAGAACATGGATGACCCTCTATAAACCGAATGAGGGAGCAATATATTTTGGGAGGGTTCAGGTTGTGAAGCTTCCACCCATGTCCAGCCTATATATGTTTGAGCCATAAGCCCTGCATCACAAAAATGCCACAAGCCTCCAGTGCCTTCCTCCCAAAGGAAACAGATTTAGAGTATGCGGTGAATCCCTGGAGTTCTCAACACTCAGAAAAATGAGGAAAGCATAAAAATACTGTGTATGAAATGTCATCTAGCATCTCATCATTACAGGTTTTTGTTTCCTTGCAGGAACTTCTTGATAAAGACAACAACTGAAATCAATCGAGCATTTCAACAACTGGTGGAGAATATACATGGTTTATGGACAAAGGAAGAAGCAGAACCAGCACAGCACTAGGACCTAAACAAATCTGTGGAGTGGCCTCTTCCTTGTATTCATCAGTGGATCATAATGTGCAGAGGGTTATCTTGGTATAGTTTTTATTATTATCATTGCATTTTATACTGTATATAAAACAGATAACAATTATAACAGCCGACAAAAAATTAAAGATGGAAAACAAAACTATAAAATAGGCATATGGAATGAGTAATTGGACATGAGTTAAATTAACAAAGTCCAAGTAAAGACTATCAAATTTACCAGATCATTAAGTTTAGTTTCAGATTTGCCAGGCTTGTGATGAAGGTTATCTTGAAAATGATGCTTCCACTGTATATGTCCTAAAGGAATGCCAAATCATATAAAATGTGTCTGGAGGTTCTAGCACTCATCGAAATCTCAAATTATGCTTGATTTCCTCCTTTATAGCTATATTCTAGAGTGAATGGTACCAAGCGTCCAGTGTAAGATTTTGGGCTGTTTTCCACTGAATTGCAATTATTGTTTGTGCTGCCGAGATCATATATAAGACCAGTTCTTTTGACCGTATATTTACATCATCAAAAAATCTTCAGTCACATGACTTCCAGTGCCTCACGAAGCATTGCAAGTCATGTCCAAGGCTTTGCGGGGCCTTGGAGGTGGAGTCTGAGGTATCGCAGGGCCTTGGACATGATTTCCATGGCTCCCAGGCACCGCTGCGGCGCTCACAATGTAATGTCATGGCTCAATGTGAGGTCAGGATGTCACATTATGTCGTAGACCGCTGGGCACCCATAATCTGGGGCCCATGTTGGCACCCCTGGATCCAACAGAAGTCAAGCATGGCTCTCTCTCTCTTCCCATCCTGCTTCCAACTTCTAACTTTTAGCTCTCGTAACCCAACTCTCACTCCTGGCCTTTGTCTTTGTAAATACCAGCAGTTTGGGGAGAGGGTCCCACCTATTTGTTATCTCGCACAGAGCCACTTCCTTTGTTACCTTAATGACCCATACATCAACAATTACCTCATCAGGAAGTTAGCCTGGCTTTTCCAGGAATTGAAATTGGATCCAGGAATTTGAAAGGCGCTCAAGCATACAGCTTATGTCTCCTAAACTCAGAACAGTACAATTTAGAAACAAATCCTTTTCCCTCTCTACCCACTGTGTTTAATAAATTGTGTTAAGGGTCTCAGAGCTTGTGTTTTTACATGTTCTTTTATAATAAAACTATTAATTTGATGGAAATAAATCCAGTTTGTGTTATGATTTGACAAAGTTAATTTTATTTGGTTACTAGCTATAGGTTGATAATTGGTAATAGAAATCTTGTAATGTGTATAAACTTTTGGATTTGCAGTATTCAGATTGCTTATCTCTCCCTTGCTGGAAAAAAATATGGGTGAGTTGATATTGGAATTACTGGGGAGGGGGGGCGGGAAATAGGTGCAAATTTAGGTTGCCTGGTTTTCTATATCTGAATAGTACAATTAGTAAATGAATTTGGTATAGAGTTTATTGGATCTGGTTTAAGATTCTCCTTGCAAGAAATGTTTAGATAGTTTGATTTCCCAGGGTTTATTCGGTTTCTCTTTGATTATATATCATAACCAGCTCAGTTGAAATGCAGAGTAGTAGAAATATAAATTAGGTATACCCCATCCATTGAACTGAGCTCTGCAAAATAAAAAGTATTGATTTAGTCTAGGATTTTTTTCTTTTGCAAAATAAAATTATTATTTTAAGTTGGTATGTTTTCTCATGCTGCCACCAGAGGGAGAAAGTAGCCATTCTTCAGCAATGGCAGGTTATGAAGTCTTCCCAGAAGTCAACGATCACTTTGTGAATCATCGCAAGTAGTACAGCATATGTGCAACTCTGAACTCTTTGGAAGAAAAGTGTGCTTTTAAAAATAAAGTAAATAAATTGAATGCCTCCACATAATAAAATGTTATCTATGACTCACAATTATTAGGAGCCACTAGATCCGGCAGAGAATTTAGCAGTTTCCAGCATCTCCTGCAACAGCTTCCTTTGTGAAATGTGCTGCATGGCTGTAGAAAAACCAAATTAATAATGGATACAGTGTCACTTACATCTGTATACAGGGACCTATATTTTGGTCCTGTGAGGCAAACCCTCTTCTGGATACAGCCCACAAATCAGTCAGAAATGTGACTGAAAATCTGCCTTGGGGAACTCTTCAGTCAAACATTTCTTTGAGATTTCCTTAAACTATAAAATGACTTTGCCTCAGGTATGCCTTTTTTTTAGTACTTGAAGGATTAGTGCACAGCATTTTTGTTAGTTTAAAATCTGTGGTGGATTCACCTTATAATCCATTTGCATGCGTCACAGCATATTTCTTCGACAGTAAAGGGAAAGGACAGTTTTGGGTAACTCCTTCTGGTGTATTGTCATCAGTACAGCTACTGTATGAATCAAGTGAATTTTACATTCAGCAGGTTAAGCCAATTCAGTATTGGAAAATTTTGGATATATTATTTTGCAAGAATGATGCAAAAGCTGGTCTGCGTCGGTCTTTGTGTGAGGAAAAAGAGATTCACTGTTCTGATCCTTTTCAGATCCCAGGAAATTCTCACCATTATGAATGTTAACTGCACTATCCAGATCCATTTGCTTCATCAAGTACATCTTCATTATACCACTGGTTCATGTTTTGCTCGCTTCATGGAGTGATCTTCCTTCCTGTGTGTTGATATGTATTGCTTTGGTATGGGACTTCTGGGGAAGTATAGGAATGGTTGCATACATCAGGAAAGGAGCTCTATGACAGTTAGGAAGTCCCTTCCACTTTTCAATTTTCACTCTCCTGAAAATTAAGCTGAAATATGCCCCACCCTCTGCCACCTGTAAATGAGGTTGTGAAATAGGGAAGGTTTGGCTCAGTCCTAGTATTACCCTGGGCTGTCTTCAAGACATCAAAAAAGTTTGAAGAATGTAGAGACACTCAGCAAATCTGACAGGTCACTGCCAGAAACAGTTTTCTAGAACAGCGGTAGTGTCCACTGGGCCAGTTTCTTCAATGACAGGTGAATCTAGACCAGCAGATGCATTCCTAATTTCACATTTGCCTGTGAAATGTTACAGTAATACAGCAACACTGCCATCTTTGCATCTTGAAAGTTTTGCAGCAGCACAAATGACCGTAGCAATATTATTTTAAAATACTACTTTACAGTGTACTGTTCACATGTAGTTCACTTGTCGTGATGAAAAGGAAAATATTGCACAAGAAGCTTCTCACTAAAAAAACAATTATTTGAAAACAATTATTTTTGAAAACAAAATTTCTTTGAAAACATTTTTTCTTGTTTTTTTCCTTTGGGAAAGGGGTGTTTTTCCAGTGTTTATTATCATGTGGCATCACTAAGCTGCATCATGTAAGCCTTAGGAATTGGATCACTGCATACCTCACCCATTACATTGCCTTACCTTACTCTTAAGAAAATGTCATTCTCTAGTATTATTTGCAGTGTGGCAGTCAAAACACTCCACAAACAGGAATTGTCTATACATTGTACACGCTTCCTTCAGAATATTGTACAGAAGTAACTACCTTGATTTAATCTGTCTTAGTCTTAAGAAGGACTGAATTATGCTACACCATAAAGTATAAGAAGACAGATTTCACAAATGGAGTAAGTAGTGTAGGGGAAAATACTGCACTGTATATATGTACTTTTTAAAACTTGTCTATAGATTGGCATTTGCTATTTTAGACTTCGGATTTTCCGCTAATGTCCTTATTAAACGGCAAACTACCGGTATGTTTCTTGGTGATATACCAAACTCTGGCTGCCCTGTGGCTACAACATTCGCGTTCACACATATGCAAATTTGCCCATAAATAGAATCCGATTTAGCAGGCTTCAGTTTGTGGTAGAAGAAGTTCACCACATTCAAAAGGCAAAACATCAGTTACTTCCACTCTGACAGCAACATCGAGAGTATTAATCTGTTTGTTTCACCAAATTGTTTTCCTTAGTAACATATTTGACTGTTTAAATAAATGTGTGTAAAGCCACTATCACTTGCCAGAAAGTAAGTACCGTTGATTTTAATTGCTCAAAATATTTGTGTATGTGTGTGCTGGAATTCTTTCTCAGCAATTAGTCTGAGCAATATCATTATCAAGATGAAGAAAAGTGACATGTCTAGCATGTTTTCACAAACCATACATTAACCAAGAGCAACCACACATGGCATAAACATCAGGGAAGAACTTCGTCAGTTTGGGAACCCATGATCTACATGTATTTTACCATCACTTATCTCTACCCTGTTTTACCCTACAAAGGAATGCTTAACAAGCTAGAGGTTAAAATATAGGAAGCTACTTTATACCACAGCAAACCATTAGTCCAGGCTTCCTCAACCTCGGCCCTCCAGATGTTTTTGGCCTACAACTCCCATGATCCCTAGCTAGCAGGACCAGTGGTCAGGAATGATGGAAATTGTAGCCCATCTGGAGGGGCGAGGTTGAGGAAGCCTGAATTAATGGTCATTCTCCTGGACTAATCTAGCTCAGTATTTACACTAACTGGTAGCAATACTCCCAAGGTTTCAGAGAAGAATCTTCATCAGCCCTACTATGGATTCCAAGGATTGAACACAGGAACCCATTTTCCATAGAAAATATGTATCCTATCACTGAGCCACAGTCTTTCATTTATTTAAAATACTATGTCTCATCTCTTAATCATAAGGACTCCTGAGGCAGCAAACCGGATAAAGCCACCACATTAAAATCACTAAAAAAAAATGTAAGCAGATTAAAATACCCAACAAAATTAAACAATAGCTGTAGCACCAAACTGTATTAAAGCCGGGGTGGGGGTAGAGGGAGCAGCATCTTTAGTTTCTTTCTAAAATCAATAGGGAGTCTGGTAAGAGGCGGATTTAGGGGAGTGCAGCCAGTTCGTTCACACTGGGCACTGAGCCGCAACAAAGACTTAGAACAGAAGCAGTTACAGATAGGTAGCCGTGTTGGTCTGCCATGGTCAAAACAAAATAAAAAAATTCCTTCCAGTAGCACCTTAAAGACCAACTGAGTTAGTTCTAGGTATGAGCTTTCGTGTGCATGCACACTTCTTCAGATACACTGAAACAGAAGTCACCGGACCTTTCTATATAGTGAGAAGGTGGGGAGGGGTACCCTTCTGAGTAATACCCCTCCCCACCTTCTCACTATATAGAAAGGTCCGGTGACTTCTGTTTCAGTGTATCTGAAGAAGTGTGCATGCACACGAAAGCTCATACCTAGAACTAACTCAGTTGGTCTTTAAGGTGCTACTGGAAGGAATTTTTTTATTTTGTTTAGAACAGAAGGTGAGAGTTGGGGGTGAGCATTGAATTTTGGTGTCACAGAGGGTGCCACTGAAATTTGAAAGCCCAAAGTCTGCCACTGATCTGGTAGAACATTCCAGAGGCCAGTTTCAGAGGCAAGGGGGCACAATGGACAAGGCACTATTACTAGTTGCTGCACACCTCACTTCAGAAGGTGAGGGAAATATGAGAAGGTCCTTTGAAGATTATTAAAGATCAGGCTATCTTCAGATAGCCTGGTTCAAAGCCATTTAAGGCTTTAGTGTTCAAAATCAGGACAATTGGACCCAGGAACAAAATAGTAGCTGGTTGAGAGTCTGGTCTGACCTTAAACATTGGTAAGATCTAGATACAAATTCAAATTCGAGTCTTCTGAATGCCTATGTAGCAAAAACTGCACCATCCACAAAGAAGAAGGGATGTATCTGCAGACACGGATTACTCTTAGGGTGGGAGGGGTGGACTAAAAGGAAGGAACCCCCAACCAGGTCTAGCAAAACTCAATGGCACAGAATGTTGAGAAGAGTGACAGGGTAAAAACCTGGGTGGGAAAGATGTCTCCCAATGTCAGTTGCTAAGAATCACAGTTGGTGATCCCCTCATTCCCTCAATGGTCTTCCCTCATTGACATCTGTTTGGACAGTATAACAACAGGATATTGCACCAGAGGAGCCATTGGCCTGATCTATGTTCTTAGTATGGAGTGGCTAGAGCAGAACACACAGAGATGAAGAACCATATCATTCTATGGACAGGTGATTTCCTGGTTCACACTGTGAAGTATTGTATGTTCTCAGTAGAGAAATTAAAGATCTGAATGTGGCTGGGATTGGTCACAAATGTATGTACCCTACACACATGAACCTCAAATAACAAAGGGAAAGAAGAAAACTGGCCAATGAGAACTGAGAATGTTCAGTGTGAATGGAATATTGACTGGTTTGGGAGAGGAGGAAAATCAGGCTGTGTATCCATTACCATTTACTCCCACTCCAGTGCATGCCCACTGCTGGTGTCTGAAGAGGGCTGCACATGATGTGGGCCACAAGCCATATGTATCCTGCAGTTTATTGAGAAATACTGCTGTTTGATATACTTTCTCTCAATCCAGCATCTATCTGATTTGAAAACAGAAGCTATGATTAAGCTGTGGTTTGTATGTTTTAGACAGCCATTGCACATGCTCAGATGAGAGCTTCAGTGAACTGGAGTTTGATGTGGGGAAACAATCTGGTAATGGGCACCAGCTGATATTTGTTGAAGGTTGCTGGGAATTGTAATTCTATGAGGGATAAACTACAGTGCCCCAGAATTCTTTGACGGAAACAATGTGCTTTAAAGATACAGTGTGTGCACAACCTTGTTGGTAGCATAATTTAATAGTAGTTTTCATCCAGATCCAACCAATTTTCTATGCAGGAAGCACTGCTTGAGGAAAAATCTGGCACAATTATGTATGGTGATTTTTTTTCACTGTCTCCTGTGTGAACGGCTCAACCCACGTTTCTCTGCATCTGTAATACTGAAAGCTGGGTCTGCCAGTTAATGTTGCCTGTGTTCCAGATACTGGTGCTGCTTATTCAGTGTTTGTGAGATCTGTAAAATACGTGACCATAGAAAAATTCAAAGGTCTGTTTGCACTTGCCATGGACAGAGATGCAGGTGTGCAGAATGCTTGACCAGGTCAAGTTCCTTTGATGGCTTGAGCTAAGCTGACAGAAAGAAATGGACCCATGCCAACTTGTATAGAATTTTTTACTGCCAAGTATACTGCCAAGTATACTGCCTTAAGTTTCATGATGGAAGAAAAGTGTGAGATAAAAATGTACTAAATACATTTTGCAGGGCAGCAGCTGATTAGCTGCTCTCCCTGTGCAAAGGTCAGAGGGGGCAGGGTTTCTGTTGAGGCAGGTGATTAGCTGTGGGAGGAGCTTATCAGAGCTTGTGGGGTAGTGGTGCGCGCCTAGTGGCGCGCGCAGTTTGATCCATCTTTTAGATTTAGGGGAGCTAGTCTCAAACGTTTGTTGGGGGAGACCTAGTTTTTTTGGGGGGGAGTTATTTGTCCTGTCTTCATGCTTTTTATGATGGAGGACTGCTGTAGCCACCCCCAACGACATGTTCTCAAGATGGAGGGTGACGGAACAGCTGCAGTCGCCTGCGGTTCCTGCGCAATGTTTGCCATCTTGCCAAAGGTTGCAGGCAGCTTTACCTGCAACAATTGCATGTTGATTGCCCTCTTAGAAGACAAAGTCCAGCAACTGGAGGAACGTGTAGCTACGCTCCAAAGAATTAGAGAGCTGGAGCTCTTCTTGGAAGCAACAGAGCACACCGTCTCCACCAAGGAGGAGACAGGGGACTCCCCTGAGAAGGAGGCTAGTTCACCAACACAGGAGCCAGATATATGGAGAAACGTGACTCAAAGAAGTAGGAGGCCCAGGGTTCGCTCTGATTGTTTAGAAATACACAATCACTTTGAGGTCCTCTCCCCTAGCATGGAAGACGAAGACCAGACTCCATTTGAGGATCTCTCCCTCATTACAGTCGATCAGGTATATGAAGACGAGCAGCAAAATCAGTCCTCAGGGAATGTGCAGGCGACCTTGGAATGGACAGCTCACGGAAGAACCCTGACCAGACCTAAGAGGAGGCGTGTAGTGGTGATAGGGGATTCCCTACTGAGGGGAACAGAAACGGTGATCTGTGGGCCTGACAAGATGTCTTGGGAAGTGTGCTGTCTCCCCGGGGCTAAGATCCAAGATGTAACTGAACGACTGCAAGGAATCATAAAACCCACTGACAAATACCCCTTCCTCTTGGTTCATGTGGGAACCAATGACACTGCAAGCAACAGCCTCCAGAAGATCAAAAGAGACTACGAGGCTCTGGGCAGGAAATTGAAGCAATTAAATGCACAAATTGTCATCTCATCTGTCCTCCCAGTTGAACGATGTGGCCCAGGGAGAGAGGGGAAAATAGTGGAAGTGAACAGCTGGCTTCGCAAATGGTGTAAACAGGAACGGTTTGGATTCTTTGATCACGGGCTGCAGTTTCTTGAAGATGGACTTCTGGCAAGCTTGGGCT
The DNA here is from genome assembly GCF_964252035.2 of Podarcis erhardii. Taxonomy (NCBI): domain Eukaryota; kingdom Metazoa; phylum Chordata; class Lepidosauria; order Squamata; family Lacertidae; genus Podarcis; species Podarcis erhardii. The sequence continues at coordinate 34,119,090 of NC_138508.1, read as the reverse complement.
GCACCTCACAACGGTTGGGAGGAATGTTTTTGCCAAAAATCTCAGAAACCTCATCAGGAGGGCTTTAAACTGACTAATGTGGAGGAGGGAGACAGTGCTCCTGAAGGTAGGAGTCTATCAATTGATGAAGATGATCATCCAAATGTCATAGACCAAATGGAGCAAACAGCACGCAGACCTAGTGGTGGGAGGAAAAAAAATCCTTAAATAAGAGACACGGGGGAATGATTAATGGACTTCAATGTCTGTACACTAATGCGCAAAGCATGGGAAATAAACAAGATGAGCTTGCGCTCTTGGTACAGCAAACTAAATATGACATAATAGGCAACACTGAAACCTGGTGGGATAAGTCCCACGATTAGAATGTAATAATGGAGGGATACAATCTATTTCAGAGAAACAGACCAGACAAGAAAGGAGGAGGAGTGGCGTTATATGTCAGGGATGTGTATACCTGTGAAGAGATCCAAGATTTAGAACCTCAAAGCCAAAGTGAGAGCATTTGGGTCAAAATTAAGGGAGAGAAGAATAACAGGGACCTCATTGTGGGAGTTTACTATAGATTCCCAAGCCAAACGGAGGACATAGATGATGCCTTCCTGGAACAGATGGCCAAGCATGCAAAAGGAAGGGAGATAGTAGTAATGGGGGACTTCAATTACCCGGATATTTGTTGGATGTCAAATTCAGCCAAGAGCATAAGGTCAAACAGATTCCTCACTGGCCTTGCAGACAACTTCATTGTCCAGAAAGTGGGAGAAGCAACAAGAGGAACAGCCATTTTAGATCTGGTCCTAACCAATGTTGATCACCTGGTTAGTGGGGTAGAAGTGGAAGGATCATTAGGCACGAGTGATCATGCTCTTCTGAAGTTTACTATACAGCGGAAAGGAGCAGCCAAGCATACTAGGACTTAATTTCTTGACTTTAAGAAAGCCGACTTCATAAAACTTAGGGAAGTGCTGGGTGAGATCCCATGGACAGTAATACTAAAAGGAAAGGGAGTTCATGATGGCTGGGAGTTTGTTAAGAGGGAGATAGTAAAAGCACAACTTCAGGCAATACCAATGAGACGGAAACATGGAAGGTGCCTAAAGAAGCCAGGGTGGCTATCTAAAGAACTTTTAACTGAGTTAAGATTAAAAAAGCATGTGTACAAAAAATTTGTATTTTCAAAAAGGGGAAAAGAGAGGACCCAAATAATTACTGCCCAGTCAGTCTGACATCAATACCAGGGAAGATTCTGGAGCAGATCATTAAGCAAACAGTCTGTGAGCACCTAGAAAGGAATGCTGTGATCACCAATAGTCAGCATGGATTTCTGAAAAATAAGTCATGTCAGACTAACCTGATCTCGTTTTTTGACAGAATTACAAGCCTGGTAGATGAAGGGAATGCAGTGGATGTAGCCTAACTTGATTTCAGCAGGGCATTTGACAAGGTGCCCCATGATATTCTTGTAAAGAAGCTGGTAAAATGCGGTCTTGACTATGCTACCACTCAGTGGATTTGTAACTGGCTGACTGACCGAACCCAAAGGGTGCTCATCAATGGTTCCTCTTCATCCTGGAGAAGAGTGACTAGTGGGGTGCCACAGGGTTCTGTCTTGGGTCCGGTCTTATTCAACATCTTTATCAACGACTTGGATGATGGACTCAAGGGCATCCTGATCAAATTTGCAGATGACACCAAACTGGGAGGGGTGGCTAACACCCCAGAGGACAGGGTCACACTTCAAAACGACCTTGACAGATTAGAGAACTGGGCCAAAACAAACAAGATGAATTTTAACAGGGAGAAATGTAAAGTATTGCACTTGGGCAAAAAAAATGAGAGGCACAAATACAAGATGGGTGACACCTGGCTTGAGAGCAGTACATGTGAAAAGGATCTAGGAGTCTTGGTTGACCACAAACTTGACATGAGCCAACATTGTGACGCGGCAGCTAAAAAAGCCAATGCAATTCTGGGCTGCATCAATAGGAGTATAGCATCTAGATCAAGGGAAGTAATAGTGCCACTGTATTCTGCTCTGGTCAGACCTCACCTCCAGTTCTGGGCACCACAGTTCAAGAAGGACACTGACAAACTGGAACGTGTCCAGAGGAGGGCAACCAAATGGTCAAAGGCCTGGAAACGATGCTTTATGAGGAACGGCTAAGGGAGCTGGGCATGTTTAGCCTGGAGAAGAGGAGGTTAAGGGGTGATATGATAGCCATGTTCAAATATATAAAAGGATGTCACATAGAGGAGGGAGAAAGGTTGTTTTCTGCTGCTCCAGAGAAGCGGACACGGAGCAATGGATCCAAACTACAAGAAAGAAGATTCCACCTAAACATTAGGAAGAACTTCCTGACAGTAAGAGCTGTTCGACAGTGGAATTTGCTGCCAAGGAGTGTGGTGGAGTCTCCTTCTTTGGAGGTCTTTAAGCAGAGGCTTGACAACCATATGTCAGGAGTGCTCTGATGGTATTTCCTGCTTGGCAGGGGGTTGGACTCGATGGCCCTTGTGGTCTCTTCCAACTCTATGATTCTATGATTCTATGATTCTACATCCACGCCAGAGATTTAAAGTAGCTTAACCATCAACTCTTCTTCTCAGGGCACTCTGGGAATTATTGTTCTGTGAGGATGATAGAGGGGTCTCGTAATGATTCTCAGCACCCTTGACATATTACAGCTCCCAGGATTCTTTGGGGGGAACCCTGACAGCTAAGGTGGCACAAAAGCACTTTACATGTATAGTGAGGATAAGCCCACATGCAACGCTTACCTGGGCTCTTGATTTTAAAAAAATAAATCTTGCTTTTGAATAATGAATAACTGTGAGAACAAACCTATCGTGCAATGAGCGTTTCCTTAACCAGTAGAGAGATGAGTCAGTTTCTACAAAGAGATGTTAGAGACAGCTCACTGCTTGGTAGCAACTGACTCAAATCAAGCAAACATTTTCCCACTACCCTTACGAACGTGCTGAAAACTCAGTATAACTCAGTGTACAGCAGCTTGGGGGAAGCCCAAAAGAGTTTCACTGACTTTTTAACCCCACACTTTTGTCCACATAAAAATGTGTAAGGCATTCCCACTGTCTAGAGCAGTAATTTATTTTCACATTACCGTATGAAAGGTGCTCTCGGATTGTGCAGCATAAGAATAGCTAAGGAGATGAAGACTGAATATTTACCCCTCAAGTAGTTATTCCTGGAGGTATGTAATTTCACTGGGGTGGGGAGCTCTTTAGAAGTTAATGTGTGTCTTTGTTGGGGGGGGGGTTCCTGATTATTCTGTTATGTGGGGGGCCCTGTCCTTCTGGAAAAAAAGAATGTTGATGACAACTAAATGGGGTGGTATATTAGAGGTTTATAAAATGAACACACAAATAACCCATTGGCTAAGTGTGCTCAGTGGCCATAGAATGTTGACTGACTCTTATAGGAAAGTGCCAAGTTCTACTTGTTTGTGTTATTGGTCCTCCCCACAATTATCAACAGCAACAAATCAGTTTGCCTAGCACAGTGCCAGCCTGAAGAATTCATTTAAAACCACTGATCAAGTTTCATTTCTAACCTAAAAAACAACAACAAAAAGCTATTTAGTTTCACAGCTTGGTTTTACTTTATCTCAGCCTATGCCACATAATCTGTAATCTTATGTCATCAACATAAATAAGCATTATTTCCTGCCTGGTGAAAAATTGGGGGTGGGGGGGGGGAGAGAGCGTATTTGGTCTGAACACTTGAGGCTCCCATCCCAAGTATATTTACTTGAGAATAAGTCCCACTGATGGAAATAGGATTTAGGAAGTATGATTGGGACTGGACTTTGTTAGAAGTCACCTTGTGTACACCTTCAAATTTCTTAACGGAGTTGCGACATTGAAAATTGGAAGTGTGTTATGTACAGAATAACCCCAAAGCACAGAGGGGCCTGACATTAAACTAAAAAAGGAATGTAGACCTATTGCAGTCGTTAAGAGTCGTCAACAGGCTCATCACAGCTATCTGCCTATCACCCATTCCCACCACCCTTCTGAGTAATACCCCTCCCCACCTTCTCACTATATAGAAGGGTCTGGTGACTTCTGTTTCAGTGTATCTGAAGAAGTGTGCATGCACACGAAAGCTCATACCTAGAACTAACTTAGTTGGTCTTTAAGGTGCTACTGGAAGGAATTTTTTTATTTTGTTTTGACTATGGCAGACCAACACGGCTACCTATCTGTAACTAAAAAAGGAATTGTTACGCTAAATAATTTCTTCTATCATGGGGGTTTAATGTCACCCATCACTAACTTTGCTACATGCCCTCATCAAGTACTTTTTCCTAACTGGAGAGTGTCCATATAAAGGGTCTCTTGCTTGCCTAGTCGGGAGACGGGGGGGGGGGGAGAAAACCCTCTAACTATTGCACAGATAGAATGTAGCCTATACAAAGGTAAAGGGTACTCAAATCATTGCGCCACTCACTTTTGCACCTACCTCTGACAACCAGAGGCATCATCCCCACCTCAAGGTTGCCCATAATGGGATGCAGGTATCAAATTGTTTGCACTAAAGCTTGCTAGGAACAAGTATAATTGCTCATACTAAAACCAGGTGTGATCCAGATCTGTCTCCATACTTAAGTGAAATACATGAGTTCCTTCATAGGTGGAAAACAGAAATAAAGGGGAATTGGGTACTCCTTACATTAACAGAGGCAAAAGTTAATTTGAGGTGGTGTGCTAGGTAAGAAATCAGTAGAAGCCAATTTGGTTAGCAGTTGGAGGCACTGGTCTCACGGAAAGAAGTCTATTCTTTGGGTGTTATGCTGTTGTTTTCCAGCTTGTAGAGGTTTGAACCCCTATTTCTCAGTTCCAAATACAGAATTCTGTCTCCTACACAACACTAGCAAGGTCTAGTAAATCTGTGTAAAAAATTATGTGTTAGAACTCTGCATTATGAACCACATATTCAGCAAGTTGAAGATCCAGAATGTCTTAAAGGGGGATAAATAATGCCATTTGAAGTAGGTGTGAGTGTGTGTTAAAATAGAAAGGATTATTTTTCATCATGATCATATTAATATTTTTAGAAATCTTCTACCCAGCAAATGCAGTGTTTCAGTTATATTTTATTTCAAGAGAAGAAAAGTAAATTCACAGAGTGATCAAATGAAATCAACATGTACACTTTTTTAAGTTCATATACTTAATTGTTTATTCTTCTTAGTGAAAAGAAAAATGCCAGTTTAAAAAACACACTTTAAAAATTTACATTTGCAAAAAAAATCACACTGATTTCCAAAGCTAATGTACAAATTTCTAAAACATGTTCACCTTTCCTAAAATTTCAAAAATTAGAACTGCTGTTGAAGGGAGGCAGTGTTCAGTCTCTGAGAGGCAGATACAGTAAATTAAACAGCGTAGTGCCTGGCATGCTCTGGTCCATAGGGTCACGAAGAATCGGACACAACTAAACAACAATAACAAGTTCTTGTTCTGATGGTAAGTTGAATGAAAAAACATTAAAGAAACTCAATACTTAAAATTAGTGGTGAGCATAGGCGTCTTTTATTCTAGAAATCAGTTATCCTCAATCATGAGTCATGCATGAGATCAAGAGAAATATCTAGTACTGATCTCCCAGCAACTGATCTAAGTCAACAGATTATAATTGTCTGAAGAGTTATTGTGCTGAATAATTTTTATTCTTCCTGTGAAATTTTAACTGAATTTCCAATACTTATTGTACCATTTTACACAAATGAGAATGAGATTTACAAAAGGAAAAAATATTTTATGTATATATTTCTTTAGAAATTCTTTCAAAAACCCCTCTAAAATTATTATAACAGCATTATTTAAGGTTGTCATCCTATGTAGTCTTATCACGGCACAATGCAACTTACATTTTCAAGTATACATAGGATTGTGTTAAACTAAAATTTTACACGTAATAGTGCAAACACTGAGAGTTGAAAATGCAGATAAACAAAAAAGTATAGATTTTAAAAGAATCCTGAGCAATTCAGTATTATAGCATTTAACAAGAAAAGATGCAGAATATAACAAAAAATGCATTCTAAACTAATTTTTCTATGTTAATAAGATTTTATAAAAGAGGCAGGTATGAAATGGTTTGGCTGCTCTGAGTTTGTAATATTGTACTTCTTATGGAGCAGCAGAATATTGACCTAAGGTTTTCCACGGTTTGTTTCTTAATGGTTGGTAAGCCTCTTGGTGTAATTGCCAAATAACCTTCAAGTCTGCTAATATTACAGACTATATTCCAATTGAACTTTGTAATTGGCTACATGGTTTAAGATAAGAAACATGCCATTTTATGAAATACAATTTACTGTCATATTACAGTCAATTAACTTTTTTGATTTGTTCTAATCTTTTCATTTTCTTACATTTCCATTACCTCTTGATCTTACTCTTGACATGGAGACACTGGATCTTTCAGAATTATGACTCTTGTCAGAATGATACTGACCTCCTTCTCTTCCTAGAAACATCTTCCCTGTGGGCAAACGCAGTCAAGGAGTAGCTAAGGCGAGTGTCTGAGCTATCAGAACTGGTTCCAAAGTTGTTGGCCTTTGTGCACGGAGTTATACATTGCATCACTGCCCTACGGATGTAGTCATCAAAGAAGTAGTAGATGAAAGGGTTTGTGCAGCTGTTGGCAAACGCAAATGGGCCACTCAGTTCCATACCGATATGGGCAACTTTGTAGGGAAGGCAGAAAGGTGGCTTCAGTTCCTGGATAGCAGACATCAGAGCTACAAACTTAAAAATGTTGAAAGGAGCCCAAGATAAAACAAAAATGATCACTACAGTGAAGACAATTTTGATGGATTTCTTCAGCTTTTTATCATGTTTTCCAGATTTCTGATAATGCACACAGAGTTTCTTGGTGATGGAGCAATAAAAAGTCAAGATGATGAACAGAGGAACAAAGAATGCCAAAATTAGAAGCAGCAGCGACCCAATCCGGTGAGTGGATGTGATTTCCTTGTCCACGCAATATGTGCTGTTGTCATATCTCCTCAGCTCTCTGGACAGAAGGGTAGGCAACCCAAGTAGGCAGGACAGAATCCAGACACAAGTGCAAAGGATGATGGAATACAGCTTTGTTCTGATCCTCCTAGCCACTGATGGGTACATGATTGCCAGGTACCGATCGCTACTCATGCAAGTAAGGAGAAAGACAGTGCAGTACATGTTGACTGAGATGGTGTAGGAGCTGCCTTTGCAGAGAAAAGAGCCAGATCTCCAAAGTCCCGAGGTCCTCTCTTTGTCTACCCAAAAGGGTAATGTGATAAGGAATATAAAATCAGACACTGCCAAGTTGACAATGAAGATATCAATTAGCCTCTGAACTTGCCGTTTGAAGATTAGCGCTCCTATTAGAAGGGCATTGCCAGCAATCCCCACCAGGAATACAATGGTATAGAGAGCAGGCAGGAAAATGTGTTTGTAAGGTAACTCCACAGCTGAGCAGTTATCTTCAGGAGGATCTGTGTAGAAATAGTAATCATAGCTAGAAGTTGATTTCTCCATCTCAAAAATGATTTGTGCGAAGAAGCTTTCAGCACTTTTATGTTCTTTTTGGCACCACAGATGACAGTTCTCTTCTTTTTTCCTTTCAGTTTCTTCCAGATGATCAGAAAAATCTGACGTACAACCTGTCAATCTCTGACTAGGCATTTAAATGTCTAGCACAGAATGGGAGGGCCTGGTTTGATTTGACCAACCAGCATGCTTATACAGGCAGCTTTGATCGTAAAATATGGTAGGGTGGGTTTCCTTGAAATTTTGGGAAGTGGGGAGGGGAGAGGTTTAAGTTTCTTTGTAAATACAATTTATTAGTTGAGGTTTTTGAGGTTATAGATGGTTAGCAGAAGTAAGAAAGTGGTGAATTCAGTTCGTCAGGGTGGGTTGTTATTTAAATAACCGTTAGTTTGTCTAATCTGTGTTTCTAAACTTGGGTTACACTCCCACAAGCTTTACCAATTGACATGTTGCTGTTATTTGAAGAATGAATGTCCAACGCCTTCTCAATTCTGACAGCAGCAAAATCTTGCATACAAAGATGTGCTTTAAAACTTCTACCTGACCTTTAATGTCAAATTTTATTCTGTATTGCTCTTAAAAACAGTAGCTTGCCCCTATATCTTTCCTGAAGCGTTTAAACACTCTTTTCTTAACCTCAAGTTTTGGTCCACCCTGTTAGCGGCAGAACCAGAAAAAATATATATCAGGGTCACAGGAGAGGGAAAATGAATTTATGGGATGGTAGAGCTTTGCCCCACAGATTAAGACTTCTCATTGAGAAACAGAAGGATATTTTGCATTCATGCTACAATCATAAACAGATTTTATTTGAAAAAAGTCATATTCATTTTTATGGCTTTCACAAAAGGATGCTTAGGATTGCAACCTTGTTTTAAACTCTGTTTAATTTGTATGTGAACTGTCTTTTCTTTGAGTAACCATAGAGGGAGAGACTATGGCAGTGGTTCTCAAAGGGTGTGGTGTGCTACAATTGTGTGGCAGAAGAGGATAGCAAATGTGGCAGGAAAATTCAAGGACAATCAAAAAAACATTTAAGCATTTCAGTGTGGCATACTATCAATTTCGGGGGGGGGGGGCGGTATACAACCAGAAACAGTAACCAATGCCTTTATTCAGGAGCACTGGTTATTCTTCTACAGTTCTCCATGACATATTGTTGTGAACAGAGATTTTCAATTGTGAGAAATATGAAAGATCAGAAATTAGAAGCTTTTTTTGTCAACAGAGCTATATCTAGGCCCCTTGCACCTCTTGGCAAGGAAGTATATCGGCACCTGCTCCCCATTTGCACAAGCAAATTTTTATTCTGAACGTGTGGCCCAGAGAAAAACAATTGAGAATCACTGGGCTACTTCTCTACAGAGCCATCTATGCCTTTACTTGAACTAAGCTTCATAGCAACTGGGGACACATATGTATTGTAATTTGTTACTCCAAGAATGCTACTTTATTGAACCTATCTAAAAGTTCTAGACAGATTCCCAAGAAAATTGTAAATAAAATTGTGCCAAGGTAAAACCTGTTATGCCACATCTCCACTTGCATTATCAGGGAGATGTCATCTCTATTCCTGTCATGCAAGACTAGCTAGATTATGGTAAGCATATGAGTACTCAGTGAAAGCCCATCAAATTCCAAAAAATCATAAGAAGATAAACCCTAGCAACCTGGTATGTGTCATTTCTCTCTCACACTGAGTTCTCTGAGAGCTGAAGAAAGAACCAGCAATCAGCAGTAGAACACAGCTTTGGAGAGTATGGTAATCCTCTATATGTATACTGAGGTCTCATTGAGCTATGGGCCTTGCTCTTAGGTAGGGATGAATGAATCTGTCAATTTTGGTTTTCTTTTTCTCATTTTTACTGCCTTAATTTCAGCTCCACACATTTTCACACTAATTTGCAAAAAAAAAAAAAAAAAAAAAAGGTCCACCAGCATTTTAATGTGAATTTATCCAAATGCAGTACAGTATATGCTTTTGTAAAATAGATTTTGCCCAATATCCCCCCAACGTAATGCATTTTATATATTATATGTGACTTGATTATATTATATTGTATTATAAACTTGATAGGCACGAGCTTCAGGGGTGTGGTAAGTAACAACAATTTTAAAGCATTCTATAAACATATTTTATAAGTGCAATAAAGTGACGTCTTTTACATGCCAGTACAGTTGCCACCTTAAAAAAACAACACAACACTGGCAGAGTTCCTATGCCAGGAATTCAACAGGTGAACATGTTTCCAAAGGGATGAGAGATGCTTGTGTTTTGGTGAAACTCAAAAATAACTTACGCCCTTAAGGTTGCAGCCCTTACCTGGGAGTAAGTCCCCTTTGATTTAATTTACGTTACTTTTGAGTAGATAAGTACAGAAAGGCTAGCACTACAGATAAGGCACTGGAAGCATGGCAGGAAGAGGCGCGGCGGCAACTGCACGCTGAACCGAATTAAGAACTGAAAGCAGTTTGTCCATTGAGAAGCACTACAGCCCTTGCACCCAAGAAGTACCGCCGCCCCCCGCCCCGTCAGTGTCACGGCTACAATATGTTCTGCTTCACACGTTTTTTATTTAGGGCAGTTTTAGTTTTGAAGCAAAAAAAGACCGGGGGGGGGGGGACACCCACCATTCCCACTTCGGCTAACGCGAGGCAACCTCCCCGCATTCCAGCGCCTTTGGTCAGCGAGACTACAATACCCAGGATGCAAATGGAAAGCGCCTCTCCTCCCGATCTCGGGCCAACAACAAAAGCGCTTACTACCTCGGTTTCTTAGCGGAGCGCCGCCGTCGATGCGGCCAGAACTACATTTCCCAGTGTGCCTGGCGGTCGGGGGCGGATGAGCGTCTCCGAGGGAGGAGGAGGAGGAGGGAGGAGGAAAAGACCCCTCCCCCGTCCCCAGGCTAAGCGTCGGCCGAGGGTGGGTGGTGGAAGCGGCGCCGTGGAGTCGGGAGGAGGATGGGAGGTGAGTATGGACGGGCCCGGCTCCCTTCCCCACCCGGAATTCATGAGTGGGATGGGGTTGGGGGGTAGGAGAGGGTGTCGGGAAAGAGTCCATGGAGGTGCGGGAGACCCGTGGCTTATATTTTGATGGGCATCTCCAAGAAGCAGGAAAGCCATCTGCCCACCAAGCACACCCTGCCCGCAACGCTGGCAGCTTCAGCCCTGCAGTTCGACAGAGTCTGCAGGCACCTGTCCCTTATTATTATTATTGTTGTTGTTATTACTACTACTACTACTACTGATAGTGATGATTATGTAGTAATAATCACCCCCCCCACACACCCCTAGATACACACTCCCTGGTATGCGCATCTTGCCTCCAAGGTGCAGTGCTTTCCCGCTTTACTCACTAGGGCTCACTCCCATTTTAGCATGCATCAGACTGCAGCTGTGGAGTTATGTATGTAAGATGAGGATGGAGGAGGGGAAACAGAGAAAGGTGTGTGCCTGCGGGCCTTTCACCCCCCCCTTCCCCTCCACCCCGCCCATGAAAAAGGGATTAGGCTTCTGCTTTGGGAAATCTCTCTTGTTGTCAGCTTATATGTGTCTACCTGGGCGAACGTCTCATTTCTCCCCGGTATTGTAGCCTGAGATGATGCTCTCGCTGGTGGTCGTGATCCCTCTTGGTACTATAATTGAGGAAAACAACGAAATCGGATATGAATGGGCTTTGTGTTCCTCCCCACTGACAATCTGTGCCCTCGGATGCTGGTATCTATCAAAGGAAGTGTTGTTTCCACTACCCTTGTAAAACTCTGGAGCTAACAATGGGATCATCCTAACAAGAATTAGCCAGTGGATAGGACCAGTCGCCTGACCCTTTTTTGAGCCAAAGATGTGGCAAGATAAAAGTGCTGTGCTACAAATGGTCTGGTTTCTAATTATTTTCTCATTTTCCTAATATATTTTTTAAAATCATTGTTTCCATATTTCCTCTTTATACATATTTACTAGTAAGAATTGAGAAAGGTTTTGGTTAAACCTCAGTGTGAGAATGTATACCCTGACATCTTAATTAAATACAAAGTGATCTTATCCCCGGCAACTCCTAAATTTAAGATAGGCAGACTTCATAAGCCAATCTTGTCTCTTGGTGGAAATCCATAGTACATATCCTATGCTTGTTACATGCTCAGCTTTAGAAATACTACTAGACTGTCCTAGGTTTGGGTGTTGCCTGCCCAATTTGTTTTGTTTTCCCCCAATCAAGATTGTTGAGTAGCTTGTGTTAAAGACAAAATGTGATTGTCTTGCATCAGCCTCAATTTGCTTCTTTCTTATCCAAATAAAATAAAACAAAAAGCCGCCTTTAACAACTTAAGTACCCTGAGGACACTGTTGTGAAAATAATACTTGTTAAAGCTGCTGAGCTACTCTTCAGTCCTGATTTCTGTAGGAACACCGAAGTATTCACCTTTCAGCAGAGAAAGTCTCCACACCACAAGATTTTTCTTGGTGAGATAGAAGGAATGTTTCAAACAATCAAAATTCCTTATTTTGGCATTAAGATTTATTAAAATGAATGGGGTCTATTTCCAAGTAAACATGTATTGAGTTGAGCTGCCAGTTGAAAATATGTTCTATTTGAGATTTATTCTGTTTGTGCACATGGGGATATTATCTGAACATGAATCATGTGGAGAAAGTACTTTGAAAACTTATGGTGCATACATAAGTTTTTATAGTAGTGAATGTGACCATTTCTGCCAAAAAACACAATGCTGCTCTTGTTGGAATACAGTATATGTGTACTGCTGATTCATGTGCCACTTTTGCCACATAATTGGGGCCTGTTTTGAACCCATTACAGTTCAAAACAATTTTGTCTACTGTAATTTAATTAAATATGCCCATTTGACTGACATTGGGTGAATGCCAGTTAGTAGTATAATTGCACAACTTTGATTTTCCTCTATCAACATCGTCTTAATGACAGTCTCCATCTCGATTGAATAAACTTTCCAATAAACAGCATGATTGACTTCAGCCTGGTAGCACAGATTTGTGGCAATTAAGTTTTATTCATGGTTTTGAGTCTGTGGCTGGTGGTCCTTAGGTATCCCAATATCTTTGATTTAATCTTTTTAACTTTCTGCCTAAGCCACTGGGGAGCTTGTTTTTTTGACTGTCTACTTTTTGAGCTCGGATTATCTCTGCTACTAATTTCATCTAAATGGTAACATTTTTGTTTCTTTTCTTTTCTTCCTGTTAGTGTTTTATCATTCAGTTTTTACTATCTTCTAAATATAAAGTGCCTTTTGCAAACCTTATTATTTATGGGTGTTCTAACTGTGACTTCCCATTCTTTCTCCTTTTTCTGTACACCAACTTCTTCTGTATTAATACGGTAAGCTCTGGCCGCCTCCAGCCGTCATCTGTGTGCCCATATCTTCTTAACCACCTGCTGCTTTGCGCAAATGCTTCTTTCTTGAGCACTCCCTTTAATTGTCTTCATAAGCTCCAGACCATGCTCCAGGCTTTCACTTGGTTCTCACTCTTACTTTCTTCTAAAGAACACATTGCAAACTAAGATAATCCATAAAATAGCCACGCTCCTGAGTCAGCTTGCTGTCCTGTTTATACTGTGATTATTTGTAAGTTCTTTGCTACTGGTAATACTGTGGGTGAGTTCAGATGCAGCAAAACCATGGCATTAAGAAAATGTCTCTCCTCAATCCTTGGGACTCTTATGCTCCCCCTTCCAGTGCAATTGCAAGGAGATTGAAAGCATCTACTTCCATTTTATTTTAGCTACAGTTTAGCTGCAGTCGTACCTTGGTTGTCGAGCACCTTGGTACTGTACTCGTACATTTCGGCTCCCAAATGATCGAAACCCGGAAACGAGTGTTCCAGTTTTTGAACTTTTTTTGGAAGCCAAACTTCCGATGCAGCTTCTGCTATTGTTTCCGGCGCACCTGCGCAATCAGAAGCCAACCGGCAGCCTTGGTTTCCAAATGTTTCGGAAGTCCAACGGACTTCTGGAACGCATTCTGTTCAAAAACTGTATTTGGAACAGGCCAGCTTCATAAACTGTGATTTGAAGTTGCTTTGTTTCTGTTACAGTTTGCAAAGGGACTAGACAGCACAAGAAGCTGTGTTTAAACTAAAACAGAGCTAAAGCTTCTGTACTTAATTCCTCTTCATGACAAGGCCAAAGGGAGGGAGCTTATGAGTCTGAGATCCCCTGATGCATTCTCTTAATACAAAAATGAATGCTAAAATACGTTTGAATAAAAACTAAGGAAACAGCTGTGACCGAGGAAATTGCAACACTGACATCTTTGAAAGTTACTTGAGAAAAATGAGAGAATTTAATAGTGTGTGTTTTTACAGAGACACTCCACATTTTTGTGTGTTGTATGTCCATATGAGCTGTGAGCATGGACATTACTGGTTCAAATCTCACCTGCTAGAAACACAGTAGGTAGCTTTTGCAAACCTTTGTTTATTCCCCTCGTCTACAAATTAGGGAGATAAAACTGTCATAAGGAGGTAATGGAATTGTGTTCAGCCTTCTAAAGTACTACACAAATGTTATATTGTATTATTTTGTTGGTTTCCACTTCCATATTTCAATAAATAATTATCATATCCTCAGTTTATCATGGTCATAGCCACCAGCTGGAATGCGACGTATTTCATTGTACAATATTTTTAAAGTTGTTATTTTACTATTAAAGTCAGTCTTATGAAGCTTTACAGAGAAGAACAGAAAATGTAACTGATTACATGTATAGACCAGTCTGCTTGCATCTTCCTCTGTCTTAGGATGGGTGGCTCAACTGATGGATCTGTTCGGAAGTTCACTTGTATTGATTGCTTTTTCTACATGCATGTTCTTCCAAATCTTTTAAGCCCTGCATCCATTTTCATACATCAAGTTCAAGATGCACAGCATAATATTATAGCAGTAACAGTTTGCAACTCAGAGGTACCTGATTTGAGCAGACAGAATTAATATACAATAGTGTGTGTGTGTGTGTGTTTATTTTAATGATTTTAACCTCACTCATGAGACTCCAAGGCCACCAGAACAGCTTGCAAAGATCAATGATAAAAGTCTTTCAGGTTTATAATCTGAAACATGACACAAAAGGAAAAAGAATAGAAAGGGAGGAGGAAAAAGCCAGACTCTTTTTTGTTTGTTTGTTTTGTTTTGGGAGTCTGTGGTTTTGGGAGTGCCTGAGTTCTTGTGGCAATAATCTGGAATGGAACCATGTTAATCATTTTGTTTTCTGGTTCAGTCCTTTTTTATGCTCAACCCAGATACAGTTCAATGAGTAGAATTTTACAGGAGGGGATGTTCTGAAGTTCTGAATAATTGCTAAATTGAAGAGATGTTGCAAGTAAGCAATGAAAGGAACAGCTGGCATACGCATGTGAAAGTGGTTGGCTAGAGCCAGAAAAACACGTGTCTTCCTAACTCAGTTAAATTTCATGTTTGGAAACTTTCTGCTTTTTACTCTTTTCAATTGCAGTTGAGACACTATGATGGATAACCGTTTTGCCACTGCTCTGGTAATCGCCTGCGTGCTTAGCCTTATCTCCACCATCTACCTAGCAGCCTCTATTGGCACGGACTTTTGGTATGAGTACCGCAACTCATCGCCACCCGAAAATTACAGTGAAGTTAAGGCCACTTGGGATGATTTTACTGGTGAAGATGAAAAGTCTTATACAGAAGCTCTCTTTCGATGGAACGGCACCATTGGACTATGGCGGAGATGCATCACGATGGCTGAGAACTCTTACTGGTTCAACTCACCAAGTAAACCTACTTCAGAAAGTGTCTCTAAATGCATCTTTCTCTTAGTGCCATTTTCCTGAGGGATCATTTGAATGCAAAGCACTGGTGCATGAATAAATTGATTAGGTTATTGGGTCCCGCTTGAGCAGACATAGCCCCCCCTTTTTTGTTAGTTCTTAGTTTTAAGATGCACAAATTTGCCTGAGAGAGAACTTTAATTGTATCTTCTAAGCAAGTACCTCCATCATTTAAATTTAGGCTTGCTCTTAGGACCTTAAAATTATTAGTTTGTCTCTGAAGTAGTCTATCAAGTCTTCTGAGGAAATGACTAATAGTTTTGAGAACAATACCAAGTTAAAAAAGTTGGAGATCAGTGCCAGCTGCTGAATAATAATGTAAGAGGAAGTGTAATAGGAAGTTAAGTACCAGAGTTGGGCAACCTGTGAGCTGCAATAATAATAACAATAATTATATTATTTATGTTCCACCCATCTGGCTGGATTGCCTTACTGTAACCTTTGGCCTTATCGTTTGCAGTCCTTGCAGCTGCCCCCACCCTCCGGCCAGTGTCTTCCTTCCTTCCATTCCTCAGCATCGTTGTTGTAAATCAATAGTTTTGATAGTGCCTTAGAGGCTATAAACCTATAACCATGTTCCTCCTTAAAATGCTGCAATATGCTTTGTTGTATGGGGTGGGGCTGCCGAATTGTGATGTCACAATGACATTGAGAGACTCCTTTTTTTGCCTGCAGAGTTTGACACCCAACCATACAGGCAAATGCACAGCCTGCAATGCACCTTTCAAAGTGTCCCACAAAACTGGCAATCAGCTGGTTGTTGGGTCTTGGGAAGCCTCTTTGTACAAGGCTTTGCAGGTACCTACATACCTCACCCCATTTGGCTGAGCCAGGCCTTTACCTACTCCACACCTGACAACATACATGGCTTCAGGTGGGCATGGCTTGACTGAAACAGCCTTGTGGGCCAAATGGTGAGGCCTCACAGGCCTCTTTAGGTCTACAGGCTGGAGGTTCCCCACCACACCTAGTTAACCTAGATATATGTATGCACGTGAATGAAGAATGACAGTCAAGCAAAGCAGATCCTAATAAAGGTTATTTCTTTTTTCATTTTGGAAGCTGAGATGGTCACAAGGTGCGTCAGTTTTTCCCTTTCAGATCAGTTCATGGAAAAATATAAGGATCCTGGGAATCACAATAGTGGCAGTGATCTGAACCGGACCTGTAAGTATTTTTTGGGTTTTGTGTAGCAGATAAAATGCATCTGAGGCTGCAGTCCTCTGCTCACCTTACCAAAGAGTAAGAGCCATTGAACCTGGTAGGACTTGCTTCTGAATAGACATAGGAATGAGAAAGACTCGAGACATGTTTTAACTTGGCCATAAGACATGTTTGCCTTCATCGAATGTGGATAAATGGAAAGTATGCTACTTTGTCAAAGTTGGCCAACTGTGCAGCCCTGTGCATGTCTACTCAGAAGTAAGTTCCACTGAGTTGAACGGGACTTACTCCCATGCAAAGTATGTTTAGTATTGCAGCTCAGGTCATTTATGATGCTCTGGTAATTTACTTGGGATTCTTATATATACATATAGCATAGTCTTTCATTTAGGAGTTATACTCTGCAAAATTCAATATTTTATTATGTGATGTACTTCTGTACTGTTTAGTTCAGGGGGAAAGCTAGAGTTCTTGGGCTCTGCCACAATTAAGTAATTAGATAGTAGATTGAACTACTCTCTGTTTGTCTTGGAAACAATTCATTTTGCACCATGAGATTGGAGTGAAAGGCCCTAAACTTGGAACATCCCAATCATGTTCCTCTCCCTATTTCCTTTAGATCTTTGGCGCTTGCAGTTCCTCCTGCCTTTTGTTAGCCTTGGGCTGATGTGCTTTGGGGCTCTCATTGGGGTCTGTGCCTGCGCCTGCCGCAGTCTCTACCCCGCCATTGCCACCGGAGTCCTCCACTTTCTAGCGGGTGAGTCCTCTTGGCAAACTTCATCCCATGTATTCAGTGTTGAAACGTGAATATCTTAACACGGTGAGCCAAGAATCAGGTGCTGTAAGTCTGACCAAAATATACTTGCTGCTTCTTCTCCAGGTTTGTGCACGCTGGGTTCAGTTGGCTGCTATGTAGCTGGAATTGAGCTGCTCCACCAGAAGCTAACCCCTCCAGAAGAGGTGCAAGGCCAGTTCGGCTGGTCCTTCTGTCTGGCCTGTGTTTCAGCACCCCTGCAGTTCATGGCTGCTGCCCTTTTCATCTGGGCTGCGCGTACTAACAGGAAGGAGTTCACACTCTTGAAAGCATACCGTGTGGCATAACGGGATATTTTCATTGCTTCCCATGTCTGTCTTTTCCCCGTTTTAATACTTCGTTTTTGCCCCCCTTACCCCCTGGCTCTTCCTTTTTATTTTATTTTAATTTTGTTCCACAAAATGCATGAAGTGAAATGGCCTGGGGGTTTTTAAAATTAAAAGACCTTAGAGGCCAATTACCAGGAATAGCACTTTCTTGCCAGAGATCTGCAGGGTTTTAACAAGTTTCTTATCTGTTTGGGTTTTTTTTTAACTATAAATTTTGATGACATGTCTTTGTTGTTCCCAGTGCAGTACATTTTTTCACATCTAAACCTGATATTCAAAAACAGTTAACAGGGTAGTGTAAGCAGGAGAAGGAAGATTTTAATGACACTAATTTTGGCAGTACTGTATGTGTGTTATGACCCACTAGGAAATAAACCAGTGCAACCTCTTTCATAAATGTAGCAATAGAACTTTGTTCTAGATTGTGATACAGTCTTTCCCCCCTCACTCTTACGCCTACCGCTGTATCCCTTTCAACCTTTTTGGCTTCATTGTTGTAAAAAGGTTGGTAGCCATGAGCTTTCTAAATTAAGTGAAATGATGTTAACATTTGTTTGTTTCATTTCCCCCCTCTCTCCTTGTAGTAGGAGCTTCTATTACAAGGAGTACCTAATAATTTGACTAATGTAAGCGTGTATATAAATCTGACTTTTAAAACCCTTTATTTATGCAATGCAATACCTTATTGGATTTTTGTATAAGTATTATTCATGTCGCCTAAACTAAAACTTTTGTTTAAAAAATAAATCTGAGCAAAGCTCGTGGAATTTTACTGGATTTGTATGCAGCCGATGAGACAGAAAAATGCATGGAGTACAACTGAAGCTCTGTTTCCACTAAGAGAATCTTGACATGGACTTCTGTCCAAATTTCCATTTTTATGCATGTTTAAAAACATTATGGAATGGGGAGTAAGGATATGTAGAAGAGGAAAAGTTTGTTGGTCTCATTTCAAACTGATACTAATATAAAACAGACGTGGTACACATTTTTTAAGGGATCCGCACAGTGGTTCTAACTCAAATTAGTCCAATTGTGTGTTGTGGTCATTGCAAATAAATAGGTAATAATTAGATCCGCTGGGAAGAGACGGTGGGCCAACCTTGTAGGTCCAATCTAGATTACGCTATTCGTTCGTATGCAGAATACATTTCTCTATTTATGCATCAAGGGATTTTAAAGGTAACCTTTACAAAACATTGGGGAGTGAAAGGAACCTATGGAATTACGCCTGTGACATGAATGGTGGTAGGGATACTGGCCAATAGGCTTCTATGACATTCCCACCAGCACCTTTCAGATTACGCTTGACTTGGCAGTAATAGCACAGGGAAGAGGGTTTTGGGGATGGCATTGCAATCTTGAACACTGGGGGAATGTGCCATCCCCACAACGAACAGAGAAGTAGCACTTGAGCCATGTGCACCTGGATTGCCCACAACATACGAGTAACCAAAGAACTTGCATGTTTATGTGATCATACAAGTATCCCCTGAGGCTCAAAACTGGCTTGTCCTGAACATCAACACGTGTGCAGCTAACTTGCAACATGCTTATTTTACTTATGTGATCACAGCTTTGCACAGGTGGGAGGAAATAAGCAAGTAAATGGAGAATGTCACCCTCCCCACCTGCTCAAAGCTGCACTCACAGGTTTGGGAAGGCAGTGCGAGGGCTCTGGCAACATCCTGGAGCCCTCAAGCCTCCTTTCCGTAGCTGGACAAAAACTTACCAGGCTTTGGGAAGGAGGTTTGGTTGCTGCCAAAGCCCTCCCACCACTTACCCAAAGCAGAGCAAGCAGCCCTTCACTTTGCAAGGGACTCGGCTCCAGGAGTTCCTGGTTTTACGTCTTTTTGTGTATGTTCTTTGACCCCTGGAACCTATATGAGTTGCCTGTGTTGGGCAAATGCTGTGTTTCTCCACCTTATTGAATGAATCATTTGAATTGCTTTACATATCTGTTTCATTAGAACATGGAGAACAGGAATGGCAGCTTGTTCAACAAAAGAAGTCACCCCAGAAATGTATCACTTCATAAGTCTGCATTTCATTTCCTAGTCTTTGCATTGTTAACATGCAGCTTAAATGGATACTGCAAGTCCTCAGCCATCAACCCTACGCTTTCCATGTGATATGAGAATCTTGTCTCTGCCCTGTGTTCATACTTTCTCATATAGCCAAGGAAAGGAACCTGCACAATCTCTGTTTGCCCAAAGTGATATTTTAGTAGCCTTCTGTGCAGCACACACACACACACACACTTTTCAAAAAAGGGAGGGGGTTCCAAAATCAGTTTGTAACATGGTGTGGAGGACTTGTGGTTCGAAGAAAGTAAGTAAAATTTATACCAGGCATCCCTAAGCCTTTGAACGCACTAAAATAGCTATTTGAAGCCCACACTTGAACAGGAAATAGTTCTGAGCAGTCACATTTGATAATCAAAACAAAACAAATTCCTTCCAGTAGCACCTTAAAGACCAACTAAGTCAGTTCTTGGTATGAGCTTTCGTGTGCATGCACACGAAAGCTCATACCAAGAACTGACTTAGTTGGTCTTTAAGGTGCTACTGGAAGGAATTTGTTTTGTTTTGACTATGGCAGACCAACACGGCTACCTATCTGTAACATTTGATAATGTTAACCTACTCCTCACCCCTTCAGCTGAGCCCAGTACTTGATCTTCCCAACAAACTTCCCAAAGTCTTGTCACCTCTTCAGAGTCATTAGAATTATATATTTAAAAAATCAGCATTACAAAACAGAGCAGGAGTCAGTTTTGAGGAGACCCGTCAACATATGGAGACGTTTGTGAAAGCCTAAGGGCCGGATACTTTTTTGTTTCATTTTAAGGGCAGATCAGTTCCTCTGAAGCAGCATGTATCTGAAACTAGAGGACCTCACCATCTAATTGTGTGCTGCCTTTCCATAGTTGACCATGCTCAAGGCAGTTTACAACATGAAAATAGTTGCATAATTACAGAAATATAACAATATAATAAATAGACAACAATATTTTGGTATTTTACAACAAAAAAAAGTTCAAGGTAATAAACAAGTCTTGGAAGGCTTCTAGGATGGCTGACTGATAATGATAATGATAATGATAATAAAATTTTGATGCCTATGAAGAGGCTGTGTGTGTAAAGCAAGGTGTCAAGCCAGGACAATGTCAAGCACATTGAAAACCGCATGATCCAATCACAGAGATATACTCTTGATCTTTGGAAAGCCAGGATGGGTGGGGACGGCTTGAGGTAAAACTGAAACATTGCTGCTATTATAATGCCTTAATCTGTGTTGTAAGCGGCAAAACACTGAGAAGGGTGTGTATGTTGTGGTTGCTGTTTCAGTATTGGAAATTGGCCTCAAGCGGTAGAAACTGTGCATAATTTATTGGTTTCAATCCAGCTAAAATTAGTTGTGCACTTCCACGCATGCTTACTTAGAAGTCCTGTTGTGTTAAATGGAGCCTGGGCAACAGGCTGCTATGCTCTTTAATATGTGCCCTTTCGGATATTTGGATCCCAATACCTATTCAATCGCTCCCTGATAGAAGATCTAAGTCCGAGAGTGTATTTCATAGCCCAAAGTGATGCTGCACCCATGGAAAGCATACAATTCCCACTTTAATATTGTATTTAATTTTAGAGGCTGATACAACTGACTGTAAAAGAAATAGTACTATTTGATGATAAATATAGAAGGTCTGACTAAAGCAGTATGGGCTTTACTTCTGTGAAGACCATTTTTCATTCCCATCTGTTTTATTCATTTATTCTCTTATTTTATCACTTCTTTCCTATGGTGAAAGACTGTTGAAGATACCTAAATTTAGTTTTATGAGGGGAGTGACTGAAAAGAGATTATACCTTAATTACTGTAAACTGAGCTGCTCTAATAGTTGTTTTGGTTTTTTTAAGATACCCTCATTCTGTCACCCCTGTATCTCACACATGGTATCTCTACCTAGTACTTCATCCGTCCTCTTAATGCAGCTGATGAAGTAATCTGTTTCCAGCCAAATCCCCTGTCACGAAATGGCTGATTGTCTTTAGATATTGCAACTGTCATCTTACTGCACAAATACTGCTACTCTTCTGTATTATGAAGCATGTTGTTGGAGACTGGAGAGACCTAAGATGATATCCACCCTTAGACCCACTAAAACCAGTGGGTCTACTCTTAGAATCATAGAATTGTAGACTTGGAAGGGACCACCAACTCCCTACAATGCAGGAATCCTTTGCCCAACGTGGGGCTTGAACACATGGCCCTGATATTAAATGCTCAACTGACTGAGCTGTGCCAGAGACTTAGGCTGCATACACACTAAGGTGTACCTTTGAAGCACATTCCACACACACACCCCACACACACCCCAAAAAATTCTGAGCACATTGGTTGCTGGGAATTGTAGCTCAGTGAAAGGTAAACTGCAGTGCCTAGAATTCTATGGAGGGAAACACACTTTGTGCTTTAAAAGTATAGTGTTTACGCAGGCTTTGTTGACTATTGCTCCTACCATTTATTCCGATTTTGTTCAAATGTTATTACTAATTATATCGTTTGTGAAGAGGAGAGGGCTGGTTCACAGCTCTGTTGTTTTTTAATGTACGTATAGAAACCACCAGAAAACATCTGCAGGGTTAGTACATCAACTACAAACATAAAAGGAAGTGGTTAAGTGAGTAGTATTTAAACACAACACCTTCCTTTGTTGACAGAAAGCCTGCCTTGAGCAATTTGAAGGGCTCAGTGGAAGTGAAAAAAAAAAGATGGAAGATGCATCTCTATCTTGCTTCTAGAGTTGCATCTGAGCTGAAAGGCCTTTTGATAGAAATTCCATTCGTTCTGTAGTTTTGGAAATATTGCGGTCTATTTTGTAGACCATACGTAAGTCTCACTATGTAATGTGTGTTTGATATATATCCAGTTTTTAGCAAGAGTGTTCAAGTGTTCACAACATTTATATAATGCACCAGATAAAACATTAAAAAACTGAGGGTTGCATCCAACTTTAGCCCCACCTACACCAAACATCTAAAGAACTATCCTACAACTTTGAGCCGTCATGGCTTTCCCCAAAGAATCCTGGGGTCTGTATTTTGTTCAAGGAGTTAAGAGTTGTTAGGAGACTCATCCATAAGGACCAGGCCGGCTTTCTCCCCGGTAGGCATTTGTTTGATAATACAAGAAATATTATTGACATTTTGGAACTCCTACAAACAAATCTCAATACTAGAGCGGTTTTAATTTTCATTGATGCGGAGAAAGCCTTCGACAACATTTCTTGAATGTTCATGAAGAAAAATTT
Source organism: Podarcis erhardii (assembly GCF_964252035.2). Classification (NCBI taxonomy): domain Eukaryota; kingdom Metazoa; phylum Chordata; class Lepidosauria; order Squamata; family Lacertidae; genus Podarcis; species Podarcis erhardii. Next base: position 34,096,079 of record NC_138508.1, on the reverse strand, counting down.
GGAAGGGATGGGAGTGGGGCGGGGGTTTGAAAATGGAATAGAAGCAATTTATTCAGAGCAAAAAGCTAAACTGATTGTTAACAATGTGGTGACAGAGGAGTTCAAAATAGAAAAAGGGACACGACAGGGGTGCCCCCTATCCCCCCTATTGTTTATTTCAGTCCTGGAGGTGCTATTGAACATGATCAGAAAGGACCGGTCTGTACAAGGAATTGAGGTCGGAGTGAAACAATATAAATTGAAAGCTTTTGCAGACGACTTGGTATTAACATTACAGGAGCTAGTCTCTAGTACTAAAAGAGTGTTAGAATTAATTTCTGACTTTGGTCGGGTGGCGGGATTTAAGCTGAACAAGCAAAAAACTAAAGTTCTAGCAAAAAATTTGACAACTACAGAAACAGATGAGTTCCTGAAAGAAACGGAATTAAATGTGGTTAAAAAAGTAAAATACCTAGGGGTGTATCTGACCTCTAAAAATTTGAATTTGTTTAAAGATAATTATGAGAAATGTTGGTCAGAAATTAAAAGAGACTTGGAAATATGGTCAAGATTGAAACTTTCCTTGTTGGGCCGAATAGCAGCTATAAAGATGAATGTATTGCCGAAAATGTTATTTCTGTTCCAGGCCCTACAGATCGTGGACAAAGTGGAATGTTTTGGAAAGTGGCAGAAGGATATCTCCAAGTTTGTTTGGCAGGGCAAAAAGCCCCGAATAAAGTTTAAAATACTAACTGATGCGAAAGAAAGAGGGGGACTTGAGGTTATATTATGAATCTGCAGCCTTCTGCTGGTTGAAAGATTGGATTTTATTGGAAAACACTGATGTCCTAGATCTGGAGGGGTTTGATAATGCTTTTGGGTGGCATGCATATTTGTGGTATGACAAGGTTAAAGTTCACAAATTGTTTAAAAACCATATTGTCAGAAGAGCAATTTTGATGGTCTGGACAAAATATAAGGACTTATTGGAGAGTAAGACTCCGAGGTGGCTCTCACCGGTGGAGGCCAAGGCACGTAAGAGACTTAACATGGAAGCCTACTGGCCTAAATATTGGGAAATAATTGAAAAAATTGGAGACAATTGGAGGTTGCTGAGCTTGGAAAAATTGAAAAACAAGGTGCGAGATTGGTTGCACTATGCTCAAATTCAGGAGGTTTTTAAAGTGGATAAAAAGGTTGGATTCCAGGTGGAAAAATCGAAATTAGAGACAGAACTATTAGAGCCAAAAAATAAACTACTTTCGAGAATGTATAACTTGCTGCTTAAATGGAATACACAGGACGAGACAGTCAAATCCGCCATGATAAAATGGGCACAGGACTTGGGACACAACATTATGTTTGAAGACTGGGAAAGGTTATGGAACACCGGAATGAAATTTACGGCATGTAGTGCCTTGAAGGAAAATATTATGAAAATGATATACCGGTGGTACATGACCCCAGTCAAACTTGCTAAGATATATCACCTGTCTGACAATAAATGTTGGAAATGTAAAGAGGCGGAAGGGACATTCTTTCATCTCTGGTGGACTTGCCCGAAAGTGAAGGCCTTTTGGGAGATGATTCATAATGAACTGAAAAAGGTACTTAGATTTACCTTACCTAAGAAACCGGAGGCCTTTCTTCTGGGCATTGTGGACCAGAGAGTACTTAAGAAAGATAGAATTTTTTTTATGTATGCTACCACAGCAGCAAGGGTCCTGATTGCTAAGCATTGGAAGACACAAGATTTACCCACGCTGGAGGAATGGCAGACGCAGTTGATGGATTACATGGAACTGGCCGAAATGACTGGCAGAATCCGAGACTTGGGAGAAGAAACAATCGAGGAGGACTGGGAAAAATTTAAAGACTATTTGAAAAAACACTATAAGTTGTATGAATGTTAAAAAATGCACTTTTTAGGAAATTCTAGCTTCAGCAATTGTAAATTTATGAAATGGAAATTAAGGTACAAGAAGTCAGAGGTGGAATAATGAAATAACTTTATTATGTTTAAGTTAAAACGTATAAGATGTGGGTTACAACACTTTGGAAATTAGGTAACATGATAAAATGAAAGATACAATAAGTTTTGAAACAAGTTAACAAATTGCTGATGTTTTGTATCACAGAGAATGCAGAGTTAGGAAGATGTGGGGAAGTCCATTAGAAGTGTTGGAAAAAAGGAATATGGAAATTTGTAATTTCTCTACTTTATTTTCTATATCTGTCTTTATTTCTTTTTTCTGTATTTCATAAACTTAATAAAAATATTATAAAAAAAAAGAGTTGTTAGGAGACTCATGTTTCCCCTCACAGAGCTACAGTTGCCAGTGTTCCCAGAGAAGATGAATTGTTTGTTAAACCATTCTTTCAAGGTCACTCTAATGTCATTTTATTTGTACTCCAGCAAGAGGCTTCATTCCACTATAAAGGTCTCTTGTTTAGGTTTAGTCGTTGTCTGAGGACTATCCCTGCCTCCGGGTCTGGTCCTGACCAGATGGATACTAGAATCAGCAAGGGATACCCACATGACCTGAAGGTGCTGCTGTGCAATGCCAGGTCAATGATTCATAAGACCGCTGCCATCCATGACTTGATCATGGATGGAGGACTTGACCTGGCATGTGTAACAGAGACTTGGTTGGATGAAGCAGATGGGCCTGTCCTTGCCGCCACTTGTCCACCAGGTTTCTCTTACGCACAGCAACCCAGGTCATGTGGGCGGGGAGGGGGGGTTGCAGTGATTTTTAGGAAGTCATTAGTTTGCACCAGGCATCCTATTGGGAAGACCCAGTTTTCCGAGTGCATGTTCTGGAAGTTGGGCAATAGGGGCAGTACAGGATTCCTTTTGGTGTACCGACCTCCCCGCTGCACCAAGGATTCCCTGCCCGAGCTGCTTCAGGTTGTGGCGGATGTTCTCCTGGAGACACCTAGCTTGGTTGTCCTAGGGGATTTTAACATCCATGCCGACACGACCTTACAAGGGGCTGCTCGGGACTTTGTGGAAAGCATGGCCTTCATGGGACTGTCCCTGAATAAGTCTGGCCCAACCCATAGCCGCGGACATGCCTTGGACCTGGTGTTTACCTCTATGGATGTTGGTGATCTGACACTAAGTAAAAGCGAAACGAAAGAAGTGCCATGGTCAGATCACTTCCTGGTGCAACTGGACTTCTCTGCGACCCATCCCCTCTGCAGGGAGGTGGCACCGATTCGGATGGTCCGCCCCTGCCACTTAATGGATCCAAATGGTTTCCAGAGAGTGGTAGGGGATGCTTTATCCCATGTTGATGGCCTTTCAGCCGATTCCCTGGTGGCCCGCTGGAATGTGGAGTTAACCAGGGCTATTGACTGTTTGGCTCCGAAGCGCCCTCTCTGATTGCATGGAGCCCGGGCAGCCCCGTGGTTTTCCATGGATCTGAGGGCAATGAAACAATCGTTGAGACGGCTAGAGCGCCGGTGGCGGATAACTCATTCCGAATCTGACCGGACACAGGTTAGAGCTCAACGCCGAACCTACCAAGTGGCGATAGCGACAGCGAAGAAGACTTTCTTCACCGCCTCTATTGCATCTGCAGAAAACAGCAGCAGGAGACTTTTTCAGGTGGTTCACAATTTAGCGGAACCACCTGCAACATCGGGGCCCAGTACGGGCCACATGATCTCCTGCAATGATTTTGCAAAGTTTTTTGCAGATAAAATTGCTCAGATTCGGGAAGAAGTAGACTCCACCGTGGGAGCAGGGCCAGGGCAGGAGAGTGCTAGAGTCCTGTCTAGTCAAGTTGTGTGGGATCAATTCCAATCTGTTACCTCTGAGGATGTGGACAGGCTGCTTGGACGAGTGAAACCAACCACCTGTCTCCTGGACCCTTGCCCATCCTGGCTTATAAAAGCTAGCCGGGAAGGACTGGGCGATGGGCTTCATGGGGTGGTGAATGCTTCCCTCCGTGAGGGAGCCTTCCCAGACCCGCTGAAAGAGGCGGTTATTAAACCGCTTCTTAAAAAACCATCTTTAGATGCGGCCACAATGGCCAATTATCGCCCAGTCTCAAATCTTCCATTCTTGGGCAAGGTGATTGAGCGAGTGGTTGTTGAACAACTCCAGGCACGCTTGGAAGAAGCGGACCATTTGGATCCCTTCCAGTCGGGATTCAGGCCTCATCATGGGACTGAAACTGCCTTGGTCGCACTGGTTGATGATCTCCGGCGGGCTAGGGACAAAGGTGAGAGCTGTTTCCTAGTTCTGCTGGATCTCTCAGCGGCGTTTGATACCATCGACCATAACATCCTTCTGGACCGTCTTGAGGGGCTGGGAGCTGGGGGCACTGTCATACAGTGGTTCCGCTCCTTCCTCCTGGGCTGTGTTCAGAAAGTGGTGGTGGGGGATGAGTGTTCAGACCCCTGGGCTCTTACTTGTGGGGTGCCTCAGGGTTCTGTCCTCTCCCCCATGCTTTTCAACATTTACATGCAGCCACTGGGAGAGATCATCAGGAGGTTTGGGCTGGGTGTTCATCAGTATGCGGATGATACCCAGCTCTACCTCTCTTTTAAATCAGAACCAGTGAAGGCGGTGAAGGTCCTGTGTGAGTGTCTGGAGGCGGTTGGGGGATGGATGGCGGCTAACAGATTGAGGTTGAATCCTGACAAGACAGAAGTCCCCCTTTTTTAGGGGACAGGAGGCGGGCAGGTGTGGAGGATTCCCTGGTCCTGAATGGGGTAACTGTGCCCCTGAAGGACCAGGTGCGCAGCCTGGGAGTCATTTTGGACTCACAGCTGTCCATGGAGGCACAGGTCAAATCTGTATCCGGGGCAGCTGTTTACCAGCTTCATCTGGTACGGAGGCTGAGACCCTATCTGCCTGCAGACTGTCTCGTCAGAGTGGTGCATGCTCTGGTTATCTCCCGCTTGGACTACTGCAATGCGCTCTACGTGGGGCTACCTTTGAAAGTGACCCGGAAACTACAACTAATCCAGAACGCGGCAGCTAGACTGGTGACTGGGAGCGGCTGGTCTTGAAAGACCTACATTGGCTCCCAGTACGTTTCCGAGCACAATTCAAAGTGTTGGTGCTGACCTTTAAAGCCCTAAATGGCCTCGGTCCAGTATATCTGAAGGAGCGTCTCCTCCCCCATCGTTCTGCCCGGACACTGAGGTCCAGCTCCGAGGGCCTTCTGGCAGTTCCCTCACTGCGAGAGGCCAAGTTACAGGGAACCAGGCAGAGGGCCTTCTCGGTAGTGGCGCCCGCCCTGTGGAACGCCCTCCCATCAGATGTCAAAGCAATAAACAACTACCTGACATTCAGAAGACATCTGAAGGCAGCCCTGTTCAGGGAAATTTTTAATATGTGACATTTTAGTGTATTTTTCATCTTTGTTGGAAGCCGCCCAGAGTGGCTGGGGAAACCCAGCCAGATGGGCGGGGTACAAATAATAAATTATTATTATTATTAAATTATTATTGTTGTGTGTAGTCCTTTCTGTTTCCAGTCTTTGCATTGTGTTTCTCTAGTACTGTTATAGAAATTCTGTTGTGTTACAGCAAATTTGAGATCCCAATCCTCTCATATGTGTTGAAACACTGCTAAAGAATCCTGTGTCCTAAGCATGTGGTGGAATGTCACATTTTCTGCTAGTTCTTAATACTGTGGCTATACAAATATTGCAATTGCATGTGTATTGCATGAATTTCAATTTCCCCCAGTATGTTTATCTCCTCTAAAAAATCCAAAAATCCTGGAATGGAGAGAGTTCATGTCTCCCTCAACATCTTCAGTGCTTCCAAAAGTTATCAAGGAAGGACAAAGAGATATAAGAGAAGTAGAATTGTAGAAGTAGAAGCAGAAATCCAACCTCTGGTCTGTGCTACACTCTTTATTGCTGTTTTCCACTAGGTGGAAGCAGTGGTTCCCTGTCTGAAACCAATGGGCTAGAATATTTCAACGCTTCTCCAAAATAACTTTAGCAACATTATAAACACTGGCCTAACTACATAAGACGTGGGATGGAGGTTGTTGGTAACTGAGGGATGTTGTTTTGTTTTTTTTAAGAGATTTGTCACAGTAGGCTAAGACTAGTCTTCACAGAATTAAATTTCATCAGTGTTATTTACTCCTGTGGCTCTGTTGGTATATGAGTTTCAGACAAGGAAAACACTATGGTCCCTGAAACTAGAAGTGAGGAATTTGTGGCCTTTCAAGTTATGCTAGACTCCAGCTTCTATGAGCCCAAGCTAGCATGGGCAATGATAATGGGAACTGTAATAAGGGGATAAATTTGTTGAATAAAATTTTATAAACAGGAATGCAGGAGCGGGAGATGCGAGGGAGTCCAAAGAAGTGAAAAGATCTATGTTAAGAGATGTTATATTGTATTGTTTTATTGGCATTGTGATTTAAACAAAAAATTGTTAATAAAAATTATTATAAAAAAAAAAGATAATGGGAACTGTAGTCAACAACATAGTGAGGGCCACAGGTTGCAAATCCCTGCCTTAAAACCTGTACTGTTTGAAATTAAAGGTTTGGTTGACACCTAAATATATTAGCTAAACGGCATTTCCATGTATGCTGGCACTCGTCATGGTGTCCCGTTGCGCCAGAAGCGGTTTAGTCATGCTGGCCCCATGAGCCGGAAAGCTGTCTGTGGACAAACATTGGCTCCCTCGACCTGAAGGGAGATGGGCGCCACACCCCTTAGTCACCTTTGACTGGACTTAACTGTCCAGGAGTCCTTTACCTTTACTTTTACCTTAGTAGCTAAAGTATTTATAATTAACAATCCTGGCTTTTAAAAATTGCCTAGGACTCAGCTATACAGCTGCAAATAAAATGTTTTAAGTGTGTTTTAAGTGCAATACACAATGTGACACTAGATGGCGATGGTTTATGGAAAATTCGATGTATTTTTAAAAACGCTTTTTAAAAAAGCATTTTCAGAATGGTTTTTATGTGTGTGTAGATTCCGCCCTAGTTTCATTTATGTGTTGTTTGGCAGCTAGAAAGCTGCCCTTTCTCCTGCCCACCTCCGTCTCCCTTGTAATTGAGAGAATGACTATTATTCCTTCACCGCTGTCCTGGGAAGGCTGTGCTGGTGAAGAGACAGTGAAGCTTTGACAGACTGTGGTAAGTTGAGTAGCAGGAGTTATTGTGGCATGGAAAATACTGGTTTAGGTCACTTCCAGGCAGGCAACCTGCTTACTGAGCATTCACCCTGATTCGTTTGTACAAGGTTTGTGTGGAGGTTACATGACGTCATTTATTTATTGAGCATTCATTGTGGTTTGTTTGTGCGGTGGTTCTACCACATCACATCAAACAATTGTTACCTCACACTTTCTATTGCATTTTTCCATCACTTTTGTTTCAGCAAAAAAGGCCCATCTTTTTTTATTGAGCTAATCTACTTTAACTGTGCAACGTGAATTTGCTGGAATGCGACTGATTCCCACTTGCAAAATAGCAACAATCTGGAAGCACCCTGTGTGCTGTTTATATTGAAACTTTTGGAGTTTACTTTCTTTCAGCAGCCCAATCCTGGAAGGACAACACTGAGATATTCTGCTTTCTTGGTAATCTGCTCTAAGAAAGAGAGCTCATTTTCTTTTGGAGATGGAGAATTTAGGGCTTAAATATTCTAATCTAGCTGCTGCTTTTTGTTTCTAAAGTGATGATAATCCAAGTACATGTGATTAAAATATTGGAAAGGGAAGAAAAAATGTAAGTATTTGAGTCTTATATTTTTGGTAACAGGATATCTGACCCACAATCTCTTCAGTTCACTTCTATAGTTAAAATGCCATTGTCTGCTTTTCCTTTATTTAGGAAAGTGGAGGAAACCACAGCTGAGATGCAAGGCGAAACTAATTCACCCCATCTTGCATGGGAAATTGAGCGGTCGTATGGAGCTCTTTCTCCCACTCCATCCCTCAGACTGGAACAGACTGCTCCTCGCCCCACCCAGCTTGGCATGCTCCATCCATTTCAATTGCATTTTTTCCTGGTTTTCCCTGTTCCAGCTTCCTTCCCTTCCCTGGGTTCCTCCCACACTGGGTTCCTCCCACACTTTGAATCTCCTCCCCATTTCTCCTCCTTCCCTCTCTCTCACACACAAACAAACAAACAAACAAACAAACAAACACATGATGCACACATAATTGCCAGAGGGATAGTCTAAAGAACAAGTAAGTGCAGGAAATTAGTCTGGGGACCACGAGTTCCCATCTGCCTTCCAGGCATAATTGTACAACACGGGGAGAGAGAGAGAGAGAGAGAGAGAGCGCATGACATATAACTCAATGGAGCTGTGCAACACCCCACCCCACATACTTCTCTCAGGCATTCATAGATCCAAGCAAGACTAATTTGCAGGCCAAGGCCTTGGGGAGCAGAGAGGGGCAAGCAATGGCAATTGCACTGTGTCCTTTGCACATCGAGGAAGAGGTGGGAGGGATTGCAGTTTCACTGTTGAAACCTCATGCTCATACATTCTGCTGGGCACTACTGCCCTTTGGTTTCAAGTGCTCTTGTATTTTTTAAAATCATTTTAGTGTCCAATATGCAAATAAAACCTCTAAAAGGCAATAGCAGGGGCTGTGAACCTTTGGGCCTCCAGATGTTGCCAAATTACAACTCCCTGGCCATTGGCCATGCTTGCTGGGGCTGATGCGAATAGTGATTGATTATTTGCTATAGTAGACAGCTAAATGGTTTATCCAACTAACTTAATGAAAAAAGAGATTTTGCACTTAAGAGGCATGATGGATAAATAAATTGAGTTTAGTCCTGCAATGAATAAATGAGCTGAGTTTTGTTTTGACTTCTTTGTTAATCACTGGAAACCCTTGTTAAGTAGGGCACATTCTCTTCTTCTTTTTATTGGAATGTAGCAGGAGAACCAGTGGGCACTCCTGCTGCCGTGTGGTATATGCAGGACTTTTTCTCTAGCCGGAATTTGCCGGAACAGCGTTCTGGCACCTCTCAGCTGGGCCCCAGAAGTGGGGAGAGAGACCTGACCAGCCTCAGCAAAGCCCCGCAAAGCACCTCCAGCCCTGGAGAAGACCCTCCTGGGAGCCAGAAGGGAACATTCTCTACGGGCTCTGGAGAAGGTCTCCTCACAAGCTGGAGACTCAGTGGGGCTTTGCTGAGACTCTTCAGCCTCTCAGATGACGCACAGAAAGCTGTGCCTCCTCTAAACAAGCCCCCAGCTGCTTGGCTAACATGAGTCAGAGAGGCATGGGTGGAAGCTTGTTAGGTTGTTCATCTGAGGCATGGAAGCCTCTCTGCACTTCAGCTAAGCAAGCCCCAGTGCTACTCTGGTTCATGTGAGATGGGAGGGGGGCTGTTAGGCTGCTCAGCTGAGGCATGGAGGCCTCTCTGTGCCTCAGCTGAGCAAACCCCAATGATGGGGGCTCATTAAGCTGCGTGGAAGCCTCTCCTTGCCTCAGCTGAGCAGCTTCAACAAGCCTCTGGCTAATGAGGAGACTGCCCCTCACCAAGCCCAAAGAGATCTTCTTTGGGCTCTAGGGTGGGTCTTCTGAGGGAAATGCTTTCTGGCACTTGTTTTCTCTAGAAATGTGTTTCCCAATGTGGGGCACATGCCCCACAGGGGGGCAATTTGATTTTTAAGGGGGATAATTTGAGAATGAGATATTAGCAGTGAATGGCCTTTTAGGCTTCCTTCACATGAATAGTTCACTTTTTGGATGATAAGAATTATATGTCACGGGGGGGGGGGGACATCAGGATTTTAGAGATGCTTAGGTGGGGCATGGCGAAAAAAAGTATATAAAATAAAGCATTGGGTATGTGTGGAATTTGAACTCTTCATTTTCCCACTTCTCTCTCAATACCAGATTATGGGACTATGAGTTGAGCATAAGAATTCTGGGCAATAAAGGAAGCTAAAACTGACATGAAACTGAAATGCACAAGGTTGTGATGACAGATTTTATTTTCATTATGCAGTAGGGCTATTCTGAGAGAGGTGAGGCCAGTCTGGATTTTTGTTTTTCCTCGAGGCGCTGTCCCTTCAACAGGGCTCATTTAACCAACACACCATTCATAAAGTGAGAGTAAGAAGGGACAAACCCAAAAGGGGATACAAGAGGGGTGGGGGTGGGGGTGGGAAAGAGGAAGGACAGCAAAAGATCAAGATGGAAAACCTGGAAGAAATAATGGGAAAATGTTAGCAACTGTCTAGCTGTCACCATGTCTATAATCTTCCCCGCCTCTCATCTGAATGGAAATGAGGAAAAAGCAGGTTACCACAGGAGAGCTGGCACTGGTTCCCAGAAATGTTATTTATAATAATTTTATTCCATCTTTTCTAAAAGAAGGAGAAAAATAAGATTCTGAGCAACTAGCAAAATCCCTCAAAATGTAAAAAAAAAGACACCTATATTATACAATAAAAGGCAGATAAAACTCATAAAGAGAATTAAAAACCTAAAAAAGAAGAACATGAAACAGTCCATAAAATTAAAACACAAATGCTTTTTTTACCCAGTTTTTTCACCTGCCTTTTTCACTGCTATCCAATAATTAAATCAGTTTTCACAGAAGAAATGTGAAAGCAAGGAATCCTAAACAAAACAGTACTAAAAACAGTCTTGTATAAAATCAATATAAGAACAGGCCTAAAAATAAAACAGGAAAACAGTTTATGCCCAGTTCTGAATCCAATAAAAGTTATACGAAAATTATCTCCTGCTTAACCTCAGTGGGAGAACCTAGATAAGAGCCTCTGATGACTATCCTAAGGACTGTGCAGGTGTGTGTGAGAGAGAGTTAGGGGACATTGGGGTTGTACTGGATTCATTAGGATTCAAATTGCTGGAATAGCCAAGCCAGGTTCTTGATAGTGACCCCCAAAGTATGGGCCTTTAATGAAACAAAATAAGTGGCTCTCTGCCAGAGAGCAAATGGGTGTGCTTCCTTCCCTCCACTGTCTGGTAATAAGAAAGACAAAAGCCAGAGTTGATGTTTGTGAGCTAGAAGCCAGGGGCAATAAGCAGGCTGGGCAGCTGAGAGAAAGATTTCTGCTGGAATCCAAGGCTGTGGCTGGGGGAAGCAAGGCCCTCTTGGGTAGGGTTACCAGACGTCCCCAGTTCCTGGGGACAGTCCCTGGATTTGCAAATCTGTCCCCGGACAAATTCCGTCCCCGGAATGTCCCCAGATTTGCAAATCTGTCCCCAGGAAATGTGGCAGTGGCAGCCTCAGCAGCCCAGAGCCAGCCTGGTAGCGCAGTTGGCCCTGGCTGGCTTCAGGAGCTGCTCGCTGCTTCCGCCACTGCCAAAGGGGAACCAGGGACATCCGGCGGTACAGATCTCTCTATTTTTTTTAAATTTTTTATTGAGAGTTTTTTTTTTATTACAATAGAGGAAAAAAACCAGCATAGCAAAAAACAAACAGAAAAGAAAAACAAACATAAAATTTAGCATCATATAATAACCAACTTTTCTTCATTTTTGGACTTCCTCACGTCTCTCGCTCCTACTTTCCAAATTTGTAAAACTTTAACCAGCAATTTATCACCTTGTTTCCATTCTTATTATACACTTTTCCAATATTTTGTCCCTAACTTTGAATATTTTTATCTAGGTCTTAAATCTCTAATCTTACCATAATATTTATTCAAAATTTATTTTTCTCATAAAATTCACTCATTCTCAAAATCTTTTCACCAAATTTTATGGTGCCCTGTTATTTTCAAATCCCTCATCCTTCTTAACACTCATACAATTTACAGTGTTTTTGTAGATAGTCCTTGAATTTCTTCCAGTCCTCTTCCACTGCTTCCTCTCCCAGGTCTCGGATTCTGCCAGTCATTTCTGCTAGTTCCATGTAGTCCATCAGTTGCATCTGCCATTCTTCCAGCGTGGGCAAATCTTGAGTTTTCCAATATTTAGCGACAAGTATCCTTGCTGCTGTTGTCGCATACATGAAAAATGTTCGATCATTCTTTAACACCCTCTGGCCAACAATGCCCAAAAGGAAGGCCTCTGGTTTCTTAGGGAAGGTATACTTAAATACCTTTTTCAGCTCGTTATATATCATTTCCCAGAAGGCCTTAACCCTGGGGCAAGTCCACCAGAGGTGAAAGAACGTTCCTTCAGTTTCCTTACATTTCCAACACTTATTATCTGACAGGTGATATATTTTTGCAAGCTTGACTGGGGTCATGTACCACCTATATATCATTTTCATAATGTTTTCTTTCAAGGCATTACATGCCGTAAACTTCATACTGGTGGTCCATAACTTTTCGCAGTCAGCAAACATGATATTATACCCAATGTCCTGTGCCCACTTTATCATAGCTGATTTAACCGTTTCATCCTGTGTATTCCACCTCAGCAACAAGTTATACATTCTTGAGAGTACCTTAGTCTTAGGTTCTAACAGTTCTGTTTCCAGTTTCGATTTTTCCACCTGGAATCCTAACTTTTTATCCAATTTAAAAGCCTCTTTAATCTGAGCGTAATGTAGCCAATCTCGCACTTTGTCTTTTAGTTTCTCCAAACTCTGCAATCTCCAATTGTCTCCATCTCTTTCTAATATTTTCCAGTATTTCGGCCATTTGACCTCCATATTGGGTCTTTTCACAGCTTTAGCTTCCATAGGTGATAACCACCTTGGGGTCTTATTTTCTAATAAGTCTTTATATTTTGTCCAGACATTAAACACTGCTTTCCTTACAATATGGTTCTTGAAATTCTTGTGAATCTTAACCTTGTCATACCACAGATATGCATGCCATCCAAAAGCATTGTTAAATCCTTCCAAATCTAACACATCAGTGTTTTCAAGCAGCAGCCAATCTTTCAGCCAGCAAAAAGCTGCTGATTCATAATACAACCTTAAGTCTGGCAGGGCAAACCCCACTCTTTCTTTAGCATCAGTTAATATTTTAAACTTAATTCTGGGCTTTTTGCCCTGCCAGACAAATTTAGAGATATCTCTTTGCCACCTCCCGAAACACTCCATTTTAACCACAATCTGTAAAGTCTGAAATAGAAACAGCATCCTTAGCAATACATTCATTTTTATAGCAGCAATTTGGCCCAACAAGGAAAGTTTCAATCTTGACCAACTTTCTAAATCTCTCTTAATTTCTGACCAGCACTTTTCATAATTGTCCTTAAATAAGCTCAAATTTTTTGCTGTTATGTTCACCCCTAGATATTTTACTTTTTTAACCACATTTAACTCTGTCTCCTTCTGAAACCTTTCTGACTCTGAAACTGTCAAGTTTTTCTCCAATACCTTAGTTTTTTGCTTGTTTAATTTAAAACCCGCCGCCCGACCAAAGTCTTGAATTAATTGTAATGCCCTTTTCGTACTAGATTCTGGCTCCTGTAAAGTCAAAACTAGGTCATCTGCGAAAGCCTTGAGTTTGTACTGTTTCGCTCCGACCTGAATTCCTTCCACCAACCGGTCCCCTCTAATCATGTTCAAGAGCACCTCCAGGACCGAAATGAATAACAGTGGGGAAATAGGGCAACCTTGTCGTGTTCCTTTTTCAATTTTAAACTCTTCTGTCACCACATTGTTAACTATCAGTTTAGCCTTTTGTTCTGAGTATATTGCTTCTATCCCATTTTCAAATCCCCGTCCCACTCCCATCCCTTCCAGATTTTTCTTCATAAATTTCCAAGAAATGTTGTCAAAGGCCTTCTCCGCATCTATAAATATTAACACTGCTCTAGTATTAATATTTGTTTGCAGAAGTTCCAAAATGTCAATAATGTTCCTTGTGTTAGCAGACAAATGTCTTCCTGGGAGAAAGCCGGCCTGGTCTTTATGAATCACTTCACTTAAGACCTTTTTAAATCTGTTTGCTAGAATGTCTGCAAAAATTTTGTAATCCACATTTAGAAGGGAAATGGGGCGGTAATTCTTAAGTTGTGTCTTTTCCAATTCTGATTTAGGTATCAATGTGATGAAAGCTTCTTTCCACGTTTCCGGTGCTTTCTTCCCCTCCATAATCTCGTTGCAAACCTCCATTAATGGATGTATCAAGTAGTCTTTCAGTACCTTATAATATTTGGAGGTAAGCCCATCTGGTCCTGGAGACTTGCCCAATTGCATATTCTGAATGGCAACTTGAATCTCTTGTCGTGATATTTTACAGTTCAGGATTGATCTATTTTCTTGAGACAACCTTGGTAGTCCATTTTTTATCAAAAATTGTTCTATCTCAGCCTCATTTTGCGGCCCTTGAGTGTATAGTTGTTTAAAGTATCTCTGGAAGCACTTCCTTATCTCCACAGGGTTCTGAATATTTCTTCCTTCAGTCTCTAGGTTGGTGATCGTGTTTAATTTTTGTCTCTTTTTCAACTGCCATGCTAGCAGTTTTCCACATTTATTTGCCGAGTCGAATGATCTTTGTTTCATTAACTTAACTTTCCACTCCACCTCCTGATTTATCAATTTGGCGGTACAGATCTCCTGCCCCCTTCTCCTCCTTTGTTTTGACAGATTGGGGGAGGCTCAGGAGTCACGGGCAGATGGGCGTTGCCCAGGAGGGGCTCAAGGCATGTGATTTCTCTGCCAGGCAAGGTGCAAAGCCCTTCTTTTGCACCCTGTGAAACATAAATGTGCAGAGTTTTTTTTTAAAAAAACTGGGCAACAGCCACCTGCCCATGACTCCCGAGCCTCCCCTGATCTGTCAAAACAAAGGGGGAAGGGGGCAGGAGACCAGGGGAGGCTCAGGAGTTATGGGCGGGTGGCTGTTGCCCAGTTTTTTCAAAAAAAAACCTCTGCACATTTATGTTTCACAGGCTCAATTAGTGTGTTGAAATCTCAGGAAATTGTAGGTAGAAGCTTATTGTTTCAGCTTGGCATTTGCAGTTGTTGTTGTTTTTAATTAGAAAATTCCTGCCAGTGCCTATAAACTCAAATGCTACCCGGTTATAAAAGTTGGACTGTAGCAAACACAGCAGTGAAATGACTTGGAGGGGTCAGTTGAGGATGTAAGCAAACAGCTTAGGAAAGGAGCTCCTGGCTTATTGGCTGCAGCATCTAAACCTGTCCAAGAGACATAATTCCCTCCCGACAACCCCTCCTGAAAGGAACAACGTGCAAACAGAGGCATTGAGCTGTGTTTGCCAGATGTGTTCTTAGTAAGGTAAAGGTTCTTAGTGAATTGGGCCTTCCATCAGTCTCTGGACAGTGGGCACTTGAAAAGCAGAAGGAAGTGTCTCACCTTTAACTATATATACACACACACACATATATTTAGCTCTGAGAGTAGTAGACCATAGAGGAGCAGCCTTGTCAGAGTGTTTATACACTCCCACTCCTTGGCTCAGTTTGACAGCAGAACTACAGGGAGACTCTCTAGACAGTCAGGCTATGTGTGTTCGAGTGAAAGGGTGGGGGTCATTCTGAGTTGACCTCCAAATGGAACTCCGGCTGGTGACACTGCTGTTTTTTCAAGCAGGTAAGTACAAAATAGATGCCAAGCAATGTAGATGCTGACCTCATAAAAACACCTGTGCTTTTGTGCCCCCCTTAGTGCAGAGGTTTCATTACTGGGATTTACAACATTCTTATCGACCGAAGCAAACAGCTTCTGGGCAGGTGAGTAAGCTTATCTTTTTCATATTGTCATCATCGTCCTGGAACTGGGCTTTCAGTGTCTGATTTTAATGATAACTGTGCATTGTTTGAGCATGTAAATAGTGCAGGCGAAACATGTTCCACTGTGTTTACAAGTCTGAAAGTTCATAAGTTCGAAAGTTTACAAAGTACTGTATGATAAAACTCCTTCAAATGGGTGGACTTATTTCAATGCAGTGGGATTTGCACCAGGACATTGTTCAGGCTGTTATTAGACACTGAAAAATGCTCCAGTGGAATTAGGTCAATAGAATGGCTTGGTCTTAGGTGCTTTGGCATATTGCCAGGTGTCTTTCTCATATCTGAATGATTGTCTTTGTTCATGCTGTTTGTTCATATCTGTTTGCCTCTTCCCTGTACTTTAAACAGCGAAATGTGAATAGCTAGTTTTTATTCATCTAAAGTCCAGGGTGGATGGGAGGAAGGAAATAAAGCTCTTTTTATAAGGCCCCACTCAGTGGCATAGCGTGGGGGTGAAGGGGGGGCCGGCCGCACCGGGCACAACATCTGGGGGTTAGGGTTAGGGGGCGCAAATCCACGGGTTAGGGGGCGCAAATTACTTGCCTTGCCCCGGGTGCTGACAACCCACGCTACGCCACTGGCCCCACTACAGAAGCAGCACACAGCAGAACCGAAGCATGTGAGACCGGTATTGCAAGGCCTTTTTCTGTAATTATTTGAGGATGCCTATAGTACTGCAGCTTAATGCCTGCCAGTGTAAACTTCATCGTGCCAGGAAAGTTGAGATCATAAGATCCCATCCCAACTGCCAGGCACATTTTTGTAACTATTTTGCTATTTATCAGGTAGAGTTACAAGAAACTGGGCCTGCTGGGCACAAAAGGATACTCAGCTTGGAATTTAACTACTTTGTAGCAGGAATGAGTGAGAATTGCATTAAGTTGCATGCTCTTTCCCTTCCTGTCAGCTCTTTCAATACTGAGAACTGAAGTTTGCAATTTGTGTACTTTAATACTTTGTCAATCACCTTGAACGTTTATGCTGTTCTTATAGTACAATAATTTTCAGCAAGAAATTCATATATACTCCTTACTTCTATACATACAGATTGGGAGGCTTTTCTCATTTTCAAAAAAGTATTTTTAAAACAGACTTCTGTTAACTGCAATGTTTTATTTGTAACTAATATGTTTAGGGTGGACTCTCTGTGCCTTTAAAACCTGAATCACCTCACAGTTATGGCACAGACATTGCTGCTGTTTGTTTGTTTTTCCTTCTTAAGACACAGTTCCTGCTTACATGTTTATTAAAATTAGACTTGAATACTGTGAAGTAGAGAACGAATGCTACATTTTTTCAGAATGCATACTTGATAGCCAAGGAATGTATCAAAAAACAACAGCCGGTCTGTATTAAGACAGTAGTCTTCAGTTTGAGGTTTTGTTTTTTTGGCTTGGCAGTTGTTAAATGTCCCTGTTAAATCATCCTGAAGTAGACGATGAGGTACACTGCCATTTTCCTCAGGTTTATAGTGCAGAGACACTTGTGTTTCTGAAGCCTGTTTAAGTCTTGGATTCAGCAGAATGCTTTAACCAAAGTGCCTTTGGAGTCTAAACATTTAAAGCCTATGCAATTTCCTTAGAATTGGCTATGATGAAACACATTTTCCATTTTGCAAGAACCTAATGTGTTTATATAATACAAATACATAGATTAAAGGAAAAACTCTAAACAACGTCAATGAAGTTCTGTAGGAAAAAATGATGCTGATCCTGATAACATTTAGATATATCTGATCCAGAATTCTGTGTGTGCATATGTAGTGTGCCCTAATACAGGCACCCACATTCCACTTGTGCATGACTACATTTGTGCAGGTTGCTGCAAAATAAATAAATATATTGGCCTTCCCTTGCACTGGGCAGTGGCCCCAATCGAGGGGAGGCTTGGGGCAGGCTGGGCAGCGGCCCCAGGCAACTTCCAAGCAGCAGCCCCAGCGGTGCTTGTGAGTCTTGTTAAGTTGTGGGTGAACATATCAGACGACACAGCGATTCTTCCAAAGCAGCTCTTTTATTATTTGTAAGCTGGAACAGAACTGAACTGAAGAGCTCAGTCAGCCTGCTTATATAATGCTCAAGAACCTCATTACTGTAACAACTTTCTAAAACTATCCAATCACTGAACGTCACTTTTGATCCTTCATTTGCATACAAACTATCCAATCACCGAATGTCACTTTCGATCCTTCGTTTGCATAACTATCTACATTATCCCCCTGCTGACCCAGGTTGAGAACTTCAGTACATACCAAGTCTCTTTCTTGTTCTCTCCTCCCTGCACGCCCTCCCTATTAAAGTGGGTTGCTCCCCACTTTACGCAAGTTCACTTATGTGCACAGGGGCCCAGAACGTACTCCCCGCATTAGTGGGGGGACGGACGACGACACCTGTACATTTAAGTGAAGGGAGCTAACCTGGAATGTCATTCTCAACTGAAATGAATGGGAATGCAAGGCAGACCCTTGGTTGCAGAAATGATATGTGTAGAGTTGTATAACTCTTTGTGAGCAGAAGTGCATTTTAAAGATATTATCAATAATACATACATGAATTCAGAACTGGGAAAGTGTAAAGATGGGAAACTAGGATTTTGAGTAATGGTTTTTTTACTCAGATGCACTAAAATTTTACTTCTGCCTTTGCAGTTTGGAATAGTGTTCTTGGGAAGAACCATTCTGTACACAAAAGAGGTCTCCTTGAGTTATCTGGAGCCATAAAGTGTGGCACAAGACGATTTCCTTTGGCATATTTAGGTTATGGGTGCTACTGCGGCCCAGGAGGAAGAGGATGGCCTAAGGACAAAACAGACTGGTAAGGACATCAATGACATCCCCAAGTGTCATTCTTCAATTGAATTTGTCCAACCTTATTTAATACCCTTGAAATGATGGCAGGTTTAATTTGTGGAAGAGAAACTGTAGGAAACTATATTGTGGTTAGGGATGGAGCAGAAATTTGATCCCGTTCACATTTAAAGGTGAACCTACCAAATTCACATATTCCACAACAATACAAGAACCAAAACACAGCTATCATTCAAGATTCACACTGCTCTGAAATTTGCAGTACTGGAGTAAAGCATCCATAAAATGCATATGTTAGTGAAAAATAACTTACAAAAATGCATTATTTTAGGGGAAATTGCTTTGCATAAATGTGTATATTATGCAAACTTACATAGAAACATGTACATTAAGAGGGGGGAAATGCACTAAAATGATGATGAGTTTTCTTGAGGACTTCAAAAATTGGGGGAAATGTGCAGAAGAGAACCTGAGATTTGAATAAGAAACCAAATTTGACAGATTTGCCCATCCCTAATTATGGTAGCACAAAGCAGCGACAAAATCACATAGTGCTGGTGAGTGAGTAGTGAGAATAATAGGTAACATGATCAGCACATAACAAAACCTGCCCTTTATTATGCCAGATGACATTACCATGTTGCTAAGTTGAGAGAATGCAATGAGAGAAAAGGAATGTCGTGTGTCCTCTTTTAACTTGATTTGGAACCAGTGGACTTTCACTAGAGATAAATTTGATTTCTTTTTTAACCCTTGCTTCACTGAGAGAAGTGGTAGGTGTAATATTTGCATGCACCGCGCTCTTGTTGTTTGTTTACCAAATGAATGATTAAAGTAAAAGGTAAAGGTACCCCTGCCCGTACGGGCCAGTCGTGTCCAACTCTGGGGTTGCGTGCCCATCTCGCTTAAGAGGCCGGGGGCCAGCGCTGTCCAGAGACACTTCCGGGTCACGTGGCCAGCGTGACAAGCTGCATCTGGAGAGCCAGCGCAGCACACGGAAATGCCGTTTACCTTCCCGCTAGTAAGCGGTCCCTATTTATCTACTTGCACCCGGGGTGCTTTCGAACTGCTAGGTTGGCAGGCGCTGGGACCGAGCAACGGGACCGCACCCCGCCATGGGGATTCGAACCGCCAACCTGACGATTGGCAAGTCCTAGGCACTGAGGTTTTACCCACAGCACTGCCCGCGTCCCAATGAATGATTACAGAGGGATAAATACTTAATGTAAAAACTTAATGGGCTTTCCCTGAAACACTAGAAGTACTTGAAACAATATTGGAGAGCGCCTGTCTAGTTGAAGAATTTACCATATTTTTTGCTCTGTAAGACTCACCATTTGGATCCCTTCCAGTCGGGATTCAGGCCTCATCATGGGACTGAAACTGCCTTGGTCGCACTGGTTGATGATCTCCGGGCGGGCTAGGGACAAAGGTGAGAGCTGTTTCCTAGTTCTGCTGGATCTCTCAGCGGCGTTTGATACCATCGACCATAACATCCTTCTGGACCGTCTTGAGGGGCTGGGAGCTGGGGGCATTGTCATACAGTGGTTCCGCTCCTTCCTCCTGGGCCGTGTTCAGAAAGTGGTGGTGGGGGATGAGTGTTCAGACCCCTGGGCTCTCACTTGTGGGGTACCTCAGGGTTCTGTCCTCTCCCCCATGCTTTTCAACATTTACATGCAGCCACTGGGAGAGATCATCAGGAGGTTTGGGCTGGGTGTTCATCAGTATGCGGATGATACCCAGCTCTACCTCTCTTTTAAATCAGAACCAGTGAAGGCGGTGAAGGTCCTGTGTGAGTGTCTGGAAGCGGTTGGAGGATGGATGGCGGCTAACAGATTGAGGTTGAATCCTGACAAGACAGAAGTACTGTTTTGGGGGGACAGGAGGCGGGGAGGTGTGGAGGATTTCCTGGTCCTGAATGGGGTAACTGTGCCCCTGAAGGACCAGGTGCGCAGCCTGGGAGTCATTTTGGACTCACAGCTGTCCATGGAGGCACAGGTCAAATCTGTATCCAGGGCAGCTGTTTACCAGCTCCATCTGGTACGTAGGCTGAGACCCTATCTGCCTGCAGACTGTCTCGCCAGAGTGGTACATGCTCTGGTTATCTCCCGCTACTGCAATGCGCTCTACATGGGGCTACCTTTGAAGGTGACCCGGAAACTACAACTAATCCAGAATGCAGCAGCTAGACTGGTGACTGGGAGCGGCCGCCGAGACCATATAACACCGGTCTTGAAAGACCTACATTGGCTCCCAGTACGTTTCCGAGCACAATTCAAAGTGTTGGTGCTGACCTTTAAAGCCCTAAACGGCCTCGGTCCAGTATATCTGAAGGAGCGTCTCCTCCCCCATCGTTCTGCCCGGACACTGAGGTCCAGCTCCGAGGGCCTTCTGGCGGTTCCCTCACTGCGAGAGGCCAAGTTACAGGGAACCAGGCAGAGGGCTTTCTCGGTAGTGGCGCCCGCCCTGTGGAACGCCCTCCCATCAGATGTCAAAGCAATAAACAGCTACCTGACATTCAGAAGACATCTGAAGGCAGCCCTGTTCAGGGAAGTTTTTAATATGTGACATTTTAGTGTATCTTTCATCTTTGTTGGAAGCCGCCCAGCCAGATGGGCAGGGTACAAATCATAAATTATTATTATTATTATTATTATTATTATTATTATTATTATTATTATTATTTTCCCTCCTAAAAAGTAAGGGAAAATGTGTGTGCGTCTTATGGAGCGAATGCAGGCTGTGCAGCTAATCCAGAAGCCAGAACAGCAAGAGGGATTGCTGCTTTCGCTGCGCAGCGATCCCTCTTGCTGTTCTGGCTTCTGGGATTCAGAATATTTTTTTTCTTGTTTTCCTCCTCCAAAAACTAGGTGCGTCTTATGGTCTGGTGCGTCTTATAGAGTGAAAAATATGGTACTTCTGTATTGGCACATGCCTCTTTTTAAATCTTGTATGGGCCTTGAAGAAATGCTCACAAAATATAATGGGTACAATTCAATCTCTATTGCTTAAAGGTGCTGTCATGAACATGACTGCTGTTATGGCTTCGCAGAGGAACAAGGTTGTAACCCCATAATACGTAGATATAAATGGACCTGTAATGACAATACTGTGGCATGTGGTAAGGTAACAATTTTAATTTCATTGTATTTATCCATTTTATCTTGATAAGCAATGCATGATCTAGTGTTAGGGTCTACTAAGAGTAGACTTAAATCCACTGATTTCAATTCCATAGTTTAACTACACACAGTGTGAAGAAGTACTTTCTTTTTCTGTCCTGGATCTTTCAGCATTCAGCATTCAGCATTGAGGAAGAAAAACTTATCTCTATCCATACCCTATCTCTATACACAGATTCTACCCCATGCATAATTTTATACACCACTATCATGTCACTTACTCACTCTTTTCTAGACCAAAAAGCCCCAAATGCCTCTCCCCATATGAACAACCCAGATCCTTCAAACATCATCTGAGGACCTTCTTCATGTGCCTCCTACATAAGCAGTCTGGAGCGTGGCAACACAAGAATGGGCCTTTTCTGTGGTGGCTCCCTGTTTGTGGAATGCTCTCCCCAGCGAGGCTTACCTGGCGCCTTCATTACATATCTTTAGGCACCAGGGGAAAACGTTTCTCTATAACCAGGCCTTTGGTTGATTAACATTCTGTGGCTTTTTTAATGTATTTGTGTGTGGGGGGGGGGTTATTGGTTGGTTTTTGTTTTATTATCCATTTTGTGTTCTCATTTTGTATTTTTATGTTGTGAACTGCCCTGGGATCTTTGGATGGACAGTATACAAATTTAATCAACAACAACAATAATAAATCTGACCATTGTGAAAACTGTCCCTATCTGCTACCTGTTATTGTAACTGCTTTCAGAAATCTGAGCCTAAACTTTAAGAATGACTTACTTATTTTGATTTATAGTTTTATTTCCTTCCTGGTCTATCACGATTCCCAAAGCAGCTGCAATGAATAACAAATGTCAATAGACATTAACAATTTGTGGCTAGTTGTTCCAGTTTGGTGCTGTTATTACATTTTAACTATCCACCTGGTTTTTCTCTTTTTCAGATACAATGTTAGACAGATGTCAAAAAATCATATGCCAATGTGACAGAGAAGCAGCCAAGTGTTGGAGATCTGCCCCTTTTAACCGACGCTATGCCTTCTGGCCAAATTTTCTGTGCGGCCATATTTACCCTGTATGCAGTTATGGGAAATGTAGGCATTAAGACTACTGTATAATGGAAACCTTCAGTTTCGTTCCACTTTAAGCTCTCTGTATTTTGTATACAGTATCATTCAACTAGACTAGCAGCTTCTGAACTGTGTATGTATCTTCAGATTTCTGGAAATAACAGATTAAACAATGACCTCTACACCTGTTGGTTGCACAGATTCATAGGCTTCTTGTTTTATCTTGTTATGGAAAACATGCCCTACAAAAGTGTTTTTGAAATGCCATGCTATGATCTTTTAAAGAAGTGGTGCATACAGTAAGTCCGCATAACTACAGTGCATGTGCCCAAACCATCCTGGACCTCAACAGGTTCTTTGTGGTTGGTGATGCTGTGTTCCTATAAAGTGACAGTCCTATGGAACAGGAAGTGTAAGAGAGATACTCTAAGTGCAGAAAGGCACCATAAGATCCCTGAATACAGCAGAGAGCTTTTTACTGATAGAGAACAGGAGGTTCAGCCATCTTGGCCACACACTGGCTTATTGTGTCTGGAGAAGATATAATGCTCAGTGCAACCACCCCCTTTATATGCTTTAATATAGTTTTCTTCTTTTATTTAGTAGTGAGGATGCTATTGTAAAAGGGTTGTGTGTGTTTTTGGGAAAAGGATGCTTATCTTATGACTAAACTGTAGTCACAATTTGAGGCATATATTCTAAAAGGATGGTAAAGCATTTTTATTATACCATTTTTAGGTAGGCTATAGAAAACACTCAAACAACTGACATTTTTGCTTACATTCAGAAAACTATATAGTCGGTGGCACATCTGGCAATTACTTTAACCATGCTGTCCAAGTTATGCTGTGGAGGAAGAAAAAAAGTTTAAGTAAATAAACAAGGAAGTAGAGGATATGACACAATATAATGCAACTAGGCATTTTACAACCCATTTTTCACAATATACATTTGAAGCACGTTCAGAGCACATTTTTCCTATCAAAGAATTCTGGGCACTGCCAAGGAAGCTGTTTCTCAAATGTACTTTAAAGGTATAATATGTACGCAGCCCTGTATGATCACAAAGTTAATATAGTAATGTGCTTGAGCTGTGCAAGCACTTCTGATTATTTGGCTCCACTGTAGGTTGGCCAAACCCTTGCCACAAATATAACATACAAGAGCAGCACAAAATTCATGTTAATCATGTTAATATAGAATCATTTCTTGTGTTTCCATTGGCCTTGTTCAGCTCTGCACTTTGAAGGGACCTTTTATGGTTGTTTTATTGGTCCTAAAAGAATTAGAATGGAGACAGCTGCAGCAACTCAATAACATCCAGATGTTTAAACATGTGGCAAGCTTTTTAATCTGACTGTTCTGTGCTACACTTGGTTTCTTAGACGGAGAATCATGCAATAAGTCCTTGAAGTCAGAGCCATTGTAGCAGGCTTTGTGCTGCTACCAGCTCTAACACCATCTCAAGGACTATAATCTCAAAAGCTTTCACTCAGATTACAAACACCTATTGGTTTCACTGTAGCTACCTTCCAAGTAAGTATTTTTAGGAGTGCTGTCTTAATCTTCTCAGGGCAATTCGGCTTCTTCCTTGTATATTTGTTTGTTCATTCTGCTTCAAGAACGTTGCTGTGCCTGTTTACAGAACATTCAGACTATTTCCTCTTTAAGTGGGCTTTTTGTTTTTGTGGTGTGTGTGTGTGTGTGTGTGTGTGTGTGTGTACACACACGTTTGTGTATGTATACACACAGAGAGAGAGAGAATTTGGCAAAACAACCCCAAATGCTTTGAAAATTGCTGAGCATACAGATATATACAGATAACAATTGTGGCGAACTGTTTAGTTAATAAGAAAGCATAGTACTGTATGTCTACACATAGACAATAGCAGAGAGATGCGACTGCAGGTTTCCTCCCTCAGCTCTTCTCAAAGTCCAGCCTCACTGCTACCTTTACCTGCCAATAGCAATTCCACGATTCCATAGAGTAAATGCAGGGACAGGACTGGAGGCCTCCACCACTGGCTCAGCTGAGAGACCAATTCCATCAGGCTCCCCCTTCAGCTATCACCTTTAAGCCGTTATTCCATCCAGAGGTAGCCAATATGGTGCCCAAGTTGTTGGACTCCCAATAGTTGAAGTCCAGCAAAATCTGGAAGGTCAGCTACCTTGTATAGCAACCTTGAAGCTATCTATCATCAGCAGGTATAGCAATGGGAGAATTTGTGCTGCACAGCCTCTCCGTTGAGAGACTAGCTCCATCTGAGGAAATTTCCTCTTCTACACCATGCTTAAAGCTGTCCCCCCCCCCCCTTTGCAGCTGGCCAGCCTTTCAGAAAATGAAGTGCAGAGATTTGCTTGTATCATTGGATATATCAGCACTGGCGATCTCTCTTAGATCTCTTTAGTTCTTATTCAGTATAAAGCTTGTTCTTTAGTTCTTATTCAGTATAAAGCTTGTTTTTCTGAAAGCATTTGGCAACAAATATGCATTGCATCTATAATACTGGCAAACAACTGAACATTTTGCTGTCACCATACCTTGGTTCGATGTTGCTTTAGCACATGGAAGGCACTTCCTCAGCTGAGGAGTTAAAACTACTATTAGAACTAACATGCCTCCAATGCCAGCTGCCACCACGCCAATGATTGTTCCAATGGATTCTTCTATGCCAAACAATCCTGAGGGGAAATGCACAGAGGCATCAGAAATCAATTGTCTTGAATATAGAGAATTGTAAGGAAAACTCAACGCACACTGGCTGGAAGAGGCTGCACTGAGAAACTGAAGGGGCAGATTTGGATCTATGTTTGCTAAACCTGTGAGAGGAACAACGAGAGACACTCTTGCGGTGTAACGTTCTGCATTACAGACTAGACTATTCTAGGTCCAAAATGACAAAAATATCTCCCTAGGAAAACTGAGGACATGCACAGCCTAGGGGTCTTTTTAAAATAGAGTGAGAAAGCCTAACAAATATATATATATATATATATTACACACACACACACACACACACACAGAGAGAGAGAGAGAGAGAGAGAGAGCAAGAACCAATTGTGTGAATTGGAACACAGTTTGAAGAGAGTGTGACTGAGGTGGGTTGGTAGATTATGAGTAACGAACTCCACCACTATTTAACATTCATATTGTGCTAATACTAAGCCCTGTTTCTATACCAATAATGTAGAATGCAAGCTGTCCCCATTCCAGGGACTTTACAATCTACATTAAACTGACAAAACAAGCATAGGACATTTATTCCTGTTAAGAATTTATAAATATTAGGCCTGTTACATTTCTCTGGCAGCAAACTCTGGCATACAGAATATCTCCAGCCTGGCTCTGGCCTTATGGTCTGTGCCTTCCCATGTTTTCCTAGCAACACAAGTACTATCAAGGTTTGTACTGGGAGTGGAGGTGAGTGGGTTGGAATTGCCATTTAAGTATCACCCCTGCCCCCCAGCCAAAAGAGGAAACACATCACCACAAAGAACAAAAGAAGGCAGACCTGAATTAGATGGTCATGTGTTAGTGTTTATGTATATATGCAAATTTATAAACAAGTGCTATAACTGTAACTGTATTTAGATGTTCTTAGAATGTTTTAATCTGTTTAAAGTTGTTTTAGAAAGTTCCTGCTTTGCTTTTTTTAAAAATTGTATATCTGTTTGCCGCCCTGGGCTATAAATTCAATAAATAAATAATTTGAATAGAAATACAATGCAGCTCACTGGTAGGGGCTGGGAGATTACTGTGGGAAATTGCAGTCAAACATAACTATGCACAAGTGCCATTTAGTGCTTGAATAAAGGCTGTAGAGCTGTGCTCCTGGACTCAGCTAGGTCGTGCCCACTTTCCTCTGGTTCCTTTTCCTCACTCTCTCTTCCATGTGAACTCGCCACAAGAGGAGCTCACACCATGCGCTCGATAGCTTTTCTGTATTTTGTAACACAAGATATTTCTACTTGTGTTCTTCTTGCTGCTGCATGAAATAACACATGAATCTGACCATTGTTGGAATTTTGTAAGTAAAGTCTTTTAAAACTTATTTAACAATGTGGCCTGTTCATTGCAAGAAGGGCAGAAATGAGGAGCGCTGTATGCAACTAAATGAGATATGAAAAGAGTTTAATAGCTTATATCCCATGCTAAACTGCTGCTTGACTTTTGTGAGTTTAAACTCTGCTGCTGGGGGCTCTCTCCTGCTACAAAGTGTGTTAAGCCCCAGATTTTGTATTTAGGAACCCAGCTGATCCTTTTACTAATTACCCTCATGTGGGTCAGTGATCTACTTTCCACTGGCATAATTATGACCACATGACCTGTGTGCTTGCTCATCCACTGTCTACGTGCAAACTGTTTATGGGCAGCCTCAAGGCTCCTGCTTAACCTTTGTATAGATTTTGTTGTCATCTTTAAACTGGTGTTAGACTAGACAAATTAAGGAAGCACTTGAAGAGGAGAGAGAAGTAGATGATTACAGAAAGGGTGGTGGTTCTAGATAGAAATTGCATGCCAAAAGATAAGGAAGTACCAGAAAGGGATACTAGGGGTACATACAAATGGAGAAAAGGTGGAGAGCTTAAAAAGTCAGGCTTATCAGCTTGAGGCAGAAAGTGTCATTGAGTCACGGCAAAAGCTTATGGCATCTCTAAGTTAAAGGTAGATGCTGAAATATTCTGCTAGAGCAACTCCTCTCTGAACAGTGAGGTATATAAAATGTATAGAACTTGTGCAGAGCACCTGATTTAGTAGACATCCCCTTTCCCAATGACAACGCTCAGAATATGTGACCGAAGAGTCTCAGTACTTTCACCGAGCTACTATTCCTAGGATTCATTGGTGGTAAAGGTAAAGGGACCCCTGACCATTAGGTCCACTCGTGACCGACTCTAGGGTTGCAGCGCTTATCTCGCGTTATTGGTTGAGGAAGCTGGCGTACAGCTTCCAGGTCATGTGGCCAGCATGACTAAGCCGCTTCTGGCGAACCAGAGCAGCACATGTAAACGCTGTTTACCTTCCCGCCGGAGCGCTACCTATTTATCTACTTGCACTTTGACGTGCTTTCGAACTGCTAAGTTGGCAGGAACAGGGACTGAACAATGGGAGCTCACTCCGTCATTGGGATTCGAACCACCGACCTTCTGATCGGCAAGTCCTAGGTTTAACTCACAGCGCCACCTGCGTCCCCTCATTGGTGGTGAAAGTAGTATAAAACCACTATTAGGTCTAGCTTGGGTGTTGATGAACAGGTTGATATAATCACAACACTGGGGGGTGGGGAGAATTGAGCAGGAGGTACTTTTAAATCTGTAATTGCTGCCATTCATGTGAAGTAAGGAATGTCATTACAAAGAGTTCTGCTTCTGAAAAGCAGCCACTTCATAACGATTGCATATTCTCATTACCACCTGTCAAATGAAGTGAGATGGATGAAATTAATCAGGCTGTGACTACATTACAATGCCACCTTGATCATATTTTCAGGAAGCTTGGAAGAGAAATTCTAGGAAGAAATAACAAAAGTTCCTTTGCTGTTATTTCCCTAACATGTTTTCTGCTGTGAAAGCAGTGCCTGAATTTCTAAAGAATGTGTGCGCCAGAGCTAGTTCACACTTAGGGACTGTGGCCTGTGGCAAAACTGTACCTGTCCATTGGCTGGGGTAACGTGGCCCCAGTGGTGTGAAATGCCCTCTCTGTTGAAATATGAGGCTGTACCAGTGCTGGCATTTCTCTAGCTCCTGAAGTCCCATCTGTTCAGGCAAACATTCTTCTGAATTGAACTTGGGATTTGATGGTTTTAATTTTAAAAATTGTTGTATTGCATATTTTAATTAGAGGTGTTTTAATGTTACTGTGTATTTTAATTAGGGATTGGTTTTCACAGTTGTAAACTGTTTTGGCATATTAAGAGCACATAAACAAACAAAACATGTAAGTTGATACAGTGGTACCTTGGGTTAAGTACTTAATTTATTCCGGAGGTCCGTTCTTAACCTGAAACTGTTCTTAACCTGAAGCACCACTTTAACTAATGGGGCCTCCTGCTGCCGCCTCGCTGCCGGAGCATGATTTCTGTTCTCATCCTGAAGCAAAGTTCTTAACCTGAGGTACTATTTCTGGGTTAGCGGAGCTAGTCTGTAACCTGAAGTGTATGTAGCCCGAGGTACCACTGTACTCAAATAATTAGAGACGTCGGAAGCATGCCACTGGTCATACATTAATCACACAATGATGTGCATATCAATGCATCTACATGTATAAAACACTATTATGCCACTTTAACAATCATGGCTTCCCTGCAGTGAATCCTGGGAACTGTGGTTTGTTCAGAGTGCCAAGAGTGTTAAAAAGGTAAAGGTACCAGGAGACCCCTATTCTCTTCACAGAGCTAGAATTGTCACAACAGGTTAACAATCAATCCCTCTTCCCAGGGAACTCTGGGAGCTGTAGTTCTGTGAGGGGAACTCTCAGCACCCTTAACAAATGACATTTCTCAGAATTCTTTGGGAGAAGTCATAACTGTTTAAAGTGGCATAATAGTGCTTCTATTATATGGTGTGAATGTGGCCTTATACTCATATCATAATACAGACTTAAACTAGTTTCGTCATCATATCATCTCCCTAAGTGTTTGAAGAATAATGCTTTTGACAGGACTGAGCACCTTCATCGAGCCACAGAGCTCCCAGGATTCTTTCTAGGAAGCCATTCAATATAAAACTATAGCGTAGATATGCCCTATGGCTTGGCCATGCACCTGTCTTAAAAAAAAAAAAAAAAAAAAATGAGCAGCATAACACATCCTGCTTTATTAGTTCATGACCGTGGAGGCAAGTCCATTAGGGTGAAGGGTGCACTGCCCCCTTTAAACTCAGTCAGCCCTCAGTCAGCCACCACTCAGTCTATTTTGTTTACTGCTGTTATTGAGGCTTCATCTGCACTATATGTTTAAGGCAGTATAATACCACTTTAAACAGCCATGGCTTCTCCCCAAAGAATCCTGAGAACTGTAGTTTGTTAAGAATACAGATAGTTGTTAGGAGCTCCCCTATTCCCCTTAGAAAGCTACGATTCTCAGAGCTCCCTGTGAAGAGTGATTCATTGTTAAACCTCCCTGATAATAGTAGCTCTGTGGGGGAAAAGGGGTCTCTTAACAACTCTCCGCTCCCTTAACACTCCCCAGGAGTCTGGTGGGACTAGAGGGCAGTCATGATTGATTAAAGTGGTAGGATACCGTATAGTGCAGGTTGGAGCTAATTTAGAAAAGAAACAAACAAAACATTACCTAGCGCCCTGCGGATCCTGAGCTTTGTGCCACCTCCTGTCATCACATCTCCATTGGAAAGGGTCACCTGGCAGAAATAAGTGCCATGATCACTGGTTGTCACATTTAAGATAGTCAAAGATGCATCGCCTTCAGATAAATCCCCTATCAGGAATGCTCTGGTATAGTTTGCCAATAAAGTGATGTTGTTCTCCATTAGGTCCCTCGACCCTTTTTCATCCTCCTTGTACCATTTCACTGTTAGGTTATTCAAAGATGAGCCATGGGAACTTTGGAACCGGCACCCAAGGGTCACCGTTTCACCCTCTTTGGCTTTCTCTCTGCTTGGACTCTGAGACACAGATGGAGACACAAGACTCATTCCATATGTGTGAAACACTGTCGTGGGGGAAGCGGCAGGTGAATGGGTTGAGATAGCTCTGTTCTCCTTGGCTGCATTTCCAATGCCAGCATAAACAGCTGCAAAAGAAGAGAGAAAGACGAATGTTCTTGGTGAGACTTACAGAAGGTAGCGATTATTTAGGGGATGTGCAGGGTTCTGTGGGTGGGCGAACGGGGTTGTGTGGGGTTTAAAGGACTGGAAGCTCTGGCTTCATAGCAGATTATAGAAAGGGAGAGAGAATAGGTAATAAATAAAAGGGTGGGTATGTACTGATTTACTTTGTGAGTCTGGTGGCAAGAGATGCATTTTCAGTTGTTTCAACCATAATTCTGGATACGGGTGGTATACATTTTTGTACTAGTGCAGGTATTAGAATTAGTGCAAAAGGATTTCCCAACCATAGCTGTCAACTTTTTCCTTTTTTTGTGAGGAATCCTATTCAGAATAAGGGAATTTCCCTTACAAAAAAAGGGAAGCATTGACAGCTATGTTCCCAACTCCCCCTCCTGCTCCCATGGGTGCCCCCCCCAATCTACTCTGGAGGTTTAGAAGTCCCTCATTTCACCCACAATCCCCACATTCATTATTTGAATGTTGGAGGCGGGGTTGTTTGAGCACCACCCCCCTTAACTCTGATTTTTTCTCTCTCAACATGCATGTATTTAAAAAATGATAAATAAGCAGAAGCAAACCATGTTGTCCATGAAATAAGTGTTTATGCACCATAACTCCTTCATATATGGAAACATATACGTTACTGCATTTGACTAAAGCTTTTAAAAGATCACAGATATCTAGCAAATCCATTTTAATTTCATGACCTTTGCTGAGGGGCTCAACTGTTTACAAAACCCTTTGCCCTGAAAGAGATCATTGACATCCAGCCATCTTTGGTAGCCTGTGAAGCCAAGTGGGGAGAGAGTAACAGGTGCACTTCAAGAGAGGCTGGACCAAACAATATAGAAAGGAAGAATAAAGACTCAGTAAATACAACAAGGGTTTTTGCTATAGCAACTTGAGCCTGTGAATCACTGTCATGTGCCTAGACCGGCTATCTTAGCTTCAACATCCCACAGTTAAAAGGAAGACCTATGCATAAGCATAATTAAACTGGTTAACTTTTTAAAAAAATGCCCTTAGAATGATCATTTGAACTATCCTTATAATTTAGGTATAATTTCATTCCCTACTTTATTTTCACAACAATTTTACGTGGTACATCACAATTATCCTTATTTTGCAGATGGTGAACTGAGGCTGAGATATTATAAATAGGCAAAAGCCAGTGTTTTTCTTGTTATTGTTGTTTTATTGTCCTGGTACCAGATATGCAGACAGTGCAGCAACATCAAAACACAGGGCTTATATATTTGCAGTTGCCAAGCCCTTCTATAGATTCTGGACTTTTATTTTGTAATTTATTTCATAAAATGTATATATTGATAGTTAAAAACAACAAAGCAGTTTAGAAAAATAATACACTGAGATTATCAGTAATTTAAAAACCCAGTTAAAAACAACTGCTTAAGACATTTTTTAAAAATTAAAATAAACAATAAGTGAAAACCTAGATTAAAACACATGTCAACAAGCTACATATCTGGATAGACTTCCCTAAACAATAATGTATTTAGCAGGTGCAGAACAGAGGACAGTTAAGGGACTTGCTCAATGTCAATAGGCAAGGAGTTCCAAAGTTTGGGTGCTGCTACACTAAAAGATAGAGCCCCCCCCCAATGTGGAATAAGTATTATGTAGGACTGGTAACTGCACCAGTTCCATAGATCACACAGTTATATAATAAGATTTTTTTTTTACTTACAGAATTGCCTTTCTGTTTCGATTTAGCACTGAAGATTGGGTTTCCCTTGCGGGAAGCGGCAGGGCAAATTGAGGTGTGGATAAGCTCATGGCTTGGTGGGGATTCAAATCCTGATTTCCCAGGTCTTTGTCCGATACTCTAACCACTATACCACACTGGCTCTTAACAGTACAACCAGCTTGATTTATCTGCCACCTTCAAATATCAAACCTGAAGTGTGTGTGTTTCAAGCTTTGCTGGAAGCCAAAGATTCCCATCTTTGGTTCAATTACCAGCTCATTCCCTGGGCTTCACTGTGAAGGTCGCCATGGAGGACTTGCTCTTAACATTGCAAAAGGTTACTAGTTCACTTGTATTTATTTATATTGTCCTCCCGTAATACAAGCACACAGGAGTGTCCCTGTGTGCATCTGTGAAATGTTGGAAGGCAGGGTGTTGCTGGCATCCTGACATCTTTTTGTTTTCTAGATGGGACCGTCAGACACAGAATTTGGACAGGTCTTTGAAATCAATATGTGAAACCCAGCCCACCACCACCAGCATCGCCACTTCATCTTGGCACTTGCCCTTAGAGATGGCTGTTGCTATGCTTCAGAGACAGTAGAAATCACAGCTGGCTGTAATTGTCCCTCCAGCTTCTAGTTGCAACAATCCTATCAGTCCTATTTCTCCCTCCTCTGCCTGCCCACTTTTCCATGCCTATACATGCACAGCTTTTATTGCCTCCTGAGGTCACACACAAAGCTTTGGCCCGGTTGTACATTCCCCTTGGTTTCTGTTTCCTTCAACGCTATTGTGTCCTCAAGCCTCCATTTTTTTCATGCCACTGTTTACTTTATCCTACTTTCCAGCATTTACTAAACCCAGGCATTTGGCACCCTCAACCTATAACAGTATCAATATTCACTCCACTACACATGCATTAGACACGCAGGAGCCTTATTATCTTTGGACGTGGTCAGCCTGGGGTTGTATATCCAGGCAATAAACACATTACAATACTGTGTCCTCCTTAACTGATTTTGTGATAAATGTTTATGCATAACCTCGCAAGATCTCTTCAAATTGCAGGGTGAGGGAGGACGTAGAAAAAGTGTATTTATAGCAGCTCTCTCATTAGGGTTTGCAGTCAGTACATCACAACAAGAAGAGACATAAAGTCCTAATGATACAAAACCTGAGGACAAATTTGCCCAGCTAAACCCCTTCTCTACAACTCCCACATTGTCTTTAAGTAAAAAGGCAACATAATTATAGCTGCTTGTTGAGAAGCAGAAATGGGGGGTTTACTTCAGATGTAAAAAGATCAGCACAGAAGCAACTTCTGTGCCTTGAGGATTTTTTTTTTAAATGGAAAACTGTGTGCATCCCCCCTTTTGTTTAAAAATCACCTTATAAAACGAGGCATCATAAATTATAGAACCATAGACTTAACAGAATGTGAAAGACTAAAGGCTGTCTATCATAATTACAGATCCATACGCTTCAACCACCTTTTACAAAATAGCCTATAGACCAATAAGAGACAGCCCAGATCACAACCTACTCAGACTGACTCTATGGATGTTTACTCAAAGCTATGTTCCATTGTGTTGAGTGGAGCTTACTTGCATCCCAGACAACTAAGTTTGCATAGGATTGCCCCCTTAGTTTGCCACAAGCAACTATAAGAAGAAACCACAGATCCTCTCTCCCTGCTCCAATCTCCTAAAAATGAAGGTAGTTCATTAGTCCAGTTACTTACCCAAACAGATAGAAATCAGAAGACGGGGCACTGCCCAGCTGTAGGATTTAAAATTCTGCTTGATCATAGCTGACAATGTATTCTCTTTGGTTTTGCCTTTGGCTCCAAACGTATGGGCAAAAGAAAAAAGATGTGCCTCTCCGCCTTTGTGTTGCAACAGAATAGGAATTCACATTCTGCCCAGTAAATGTCACACTTACTAAGGTTACCACAGCTTTGACATCACAGCTCTCTGTCTGCTGCCTAGAGGGCTGCCACTTTTGGTCTTCCTACACTTATTTCATTGGGAAGCTGCTCTAATCTTTGTGAGGGAAGCTGCAGAGAGGGTGCTGGATAGGGAGGAAATTTTAAGAAGTGCCTTGGCTAAACAACCCAGAATTTGCACTTGACGATCAGGTTTTAGAATGACCTTCCTAAGATCCTTTGCCTCACAAATCCCCCATGAAAACAGCCAGCACTAATAAAATTGCTTGTGGCCCTAGTTATTCAGCAAGAATTGTGAAGAATCTTCCCCTGAAATGACACCAAATATGTTTTGAATGTCATTCATATTATCTGGATATATTAATATGTTGTGACTTTTGGTAAGCTTTTGTGTATATTGTAAACCCCTCTAGTTTGGAAGGGAAAGTGAACGACAGTTATTTTTAATAAATACATTCTACTCCTCTTGTGCAACTTTTTTTCCAGTTACTGATAAAACAGATTGTTGATTCTCCATGACTAATTTAACTACATTTAACTTAATTGCCACTGGGGTTTTTGAAAACTGCCCAAACAAACGTGTGTTGTCAGGGAATAAGAATAAATAGTCTCATGACCCATGGGAATAGTTGGACTTAACTGTGCCATGCCTAGAGTCTGTTTTCAATTTCATGGCTTAGCCCTGGGAAATGTAATGTAAAAATGAAGAAAGGGTGAATGAATCTGGGGTGTCACAGATCTCTTGTCCCTAGCAATGTCCCATGCTCCTAGCAATGTAGTGAAAAAGACTAGGTTCCCATTAAAAAATATAGTCAAAAATTAGGGGGCTTCATATACACGGATACATCTCCCTCCATCTTCTTAAATCTGAATCCCCCAAAATAGGGGACGTCCTATACATGGGGGCATCTTGTAGATGGAAAAATACGGTATGTTTTTCTGCCCGTCCCTGTGCTCAGAGACCGGTTATCTCATTTGGTGAGTTGTTTCTTGTATTGTTGATAACAAGGGTGAGAAATTCAGCAGATTTAATGTATGCACAGGTAATTGAGTTTGGTGGTTTACCTGTCATCCTAAATCTTTTCAGCCTACTTTTACCAACAGAAGCTATCCTAAATCTTTTCAGCCTACTTTTACCAACAGAAGCTAAAAAGGCACATGTGACGATATCTATAAGATTGCATTACAGGGCTTGTTTTCAGCCAGAACTCACCAGAACTCAGTTCTGGCACCTCTCAGGTGGGCGCCATTGCCATTATAAGAGAACAAGGGAGACATTCATGGTGAGTTCTGGCACATCTTTGTCTAGAAAGCTGGCTTTGCATATCTAGTGTAAGAGGTCAGGCCCAAGCAGAAGGCAGGAGGGCTGGAAAATAGCGAAAGGAGAGGAGACCTGTTGTACATAGTTCTTCTTACCTGATCTTTATTAAACAGAGAATGCTACAAAAGCCGTTGCAATGTATTTTTCATCTTCTCTGCTTTGTTTCCTGCATTCTCAATAACATGAGACAGAGATCTAAGCAACTATGTGTTCAATATTTTAGATTTGATTCAATAAGACTCATGCTAGCATTGTCATGGCAACAGGGCAGATTACCACCATTAAATATAATTGCTTTCATCCACATACCAGCTGATGATCTAAACAAACAAACAATTTAAACCAGCCTTCTCAAACCTGGTGGTTTCCATATCCCATTATCCCTAACTAGTGTGGTCAGTGGTCAGGGCTGATAGGAGTTGTATTCCACAGCATATAGTAAGGGCAGGGTTCCTACGGGCATACGATTTGGACTGGGCACAGGTGGACAATCTTCTGCCCTCGGCCTAGTAACTGTACGTGCTTTTGGCAAGACTCATCTATCCCTTATGGCTCTCCTTCCTTGGAGCTTTTTAAGCAGAGGTTGGATGGCCATCTGTCATGTATGCTTTAACTGATATTCTATTATTCTAATAGCTGTCATTATTTGATGACAACAATATACCCTGCTGCACATGTGCAGATGCCCTTCGGTTCTACTAGGGGTGCCAACTTGAATAAAATACAGTATTGTGTAGGCCCAGGTGAGCCCTGCCCTGCATAATTGATCGTATGACACAGTGCGCACACACCATTTGAATGGGAACACCCATCAACTTTCTGGTGGCCTGGCCTCCTCAAATATTTTATTGTGGGGACTGAAGCCCCCACAGTCCCTAGCAGTGGGCTTCTATGCATCCTACAAATTCACAAGTGGAGCTGTAGCTCTGCAAGAACAGATTTCGAGGTCGAGGCAGAAGGACCCTGCATGTTCTTGCTCCCCAGGGATGGGGAACATGAACGGTAGAAACATTGTCTATACGAAGGGGTCTGCTGCCAGCATAGAATAGAGCAGCGAGCTATTATATCCATGCTTGTTACGAAAAGCAGAGACTGGGATTGAAAGGGCGCGAGATGCTTGCTTTGAGCATCCATGGCCACTAGAGAGAGCTGATGGGTTCTCAGCAACCCTATTGTAATAACTTTGGAGCTCCCAGTGGGCTCTTCTGGGTTGTTTAGCAGGAGCCCACAGCAGGTAGTGAAAATTCAGCAGCCTCTCAGCAGATGGGAGTGCACCACTGAATACCAGCTTCTGGAGAGCCCTGAGTCTGCCTAGACTCTGATATTCCAGCTTCTCTAGAGCATCCACCTTTTGAGGCCACCACAAATAGCGGCAGACCTGGGTTTCAGCCAGCCCCAAGTTTCCAATTTGCTGGAAACATTTCAGTTTTATTATTATTATTACTTCATTCTCTCTTTCACACAAACGCCAACATTTCAGGTCCAGATTTATATTGTAAGATTATTAGCAGTTCAGTTATTTCACAGTCACCAACTCTTGTGACTTGAGAGACTTCTGGCAGCACACTTTTTGATAAAGCTGTGTGAATCTCAGCTTTAGTACAAAAATATTCTAGCTCTAATGACTGCATAACGGGGGGAAAGAGCCATCAGCGCTGGAAATTAGAACAAAAATGTGAACTATAAACACAGGGAGGAGTAATAAAAATAAAAAGAGAAGAACCTAATCTGGAACTGAAAATCTGATAACATTGATAGTTTTTACTTGGACTTTGTTATTTTAACTCATGCAACTATCTATACTATGTGCCTTTATAGTTGTGTTTTTCATCTTTTAATTTGTGTCAGTTATAATTGTTCTCTCTGTTTGACATACATTATAAAATTAAATAAATAAATACTAAATATTAGAAAAAAAGAACCTGCTTTGTTAACAAGGAAATCAGTGGAATCTCGCATCACTCGGAGATTGAAGCGGTGAAACAAACAATTTTTTTTTACATTTAAAAAAAGCTTGTTAACATATTACGCTCCTATAGGTGGCTCTGTTTTGAAGCACATGGCACTCAAATGCAATGCTGTGGCTGATATACCACGCAGTAAAATATATATAGCATAGGTTGAACTAGCCGAATTATTTTATTGGTTTTGTCTTTTGTTGTGGTTTTATTGTGCTGTAATGCTGTATAGTGTGTCTCCTTGATCAGAAAGGTGAGCTATCATTTTATTGGAAATACACGCTAAATAAAGGACATCATTTCAGTCTTCGGCGGGTGGGTGGAGTCTGCTCTTACTTATGTAGCACAAGAGATATGAACAGGCTGGGGGGCGGCGGGCCGGGAACCTAGGTGTGCAAAAGTAAAAAAAAATCTAGTAAAACAAAACGAAGGGAGCAACTTCTCTCCGCCCCACCCCAAAAACCAAGCCAGTGAGGACTGAGCCTCTTCAGTAGCCACATAAGGCTGAGTGTCTCTTGAAAGTGGATGGGGGGGAGATAAAATTGAATATGAATGAAGTAGAACCACTACTCTGCAGTGTATTGTCCCACTTATATATTACTAATAGTGACCATCTACACATGAGGGAGCATGGGCGGGGGCAGGGGGATTTTGCATCAAAATCAGTACAAATCACAGGTTCTGCCCCCCCCCAAGTCTGCCCCTCCTAACAAAAATCCTGGCTGCGCCCATGTCAGGGAGGTATTGCCAGACTTGAGAGAATACTCCGCTCATGAAAATGCCTCGACAACACCATCTTTCAATGTGTACACTGTACATAAGAGAGTGAGAGAAAGATGATATTCGTTTGTACATATGGTTGGGTCTTAACCCCCCCCCTTTGAAAAACAAACCTTTTATTCAAGAGAAGGACGAAATCCCAGCCATCCTGGTTCTTATTTTTGTCCTAAATAATAAAAAATATCGCACACTCAGTAAGTGCAACTTTTATAATTCCCTCGCAAAAACCTTCCAGTGTAAACATCTCCACAGCACAGGGCAGCTCGGCCAAAGCCTCAATGGTCGGACAAATCGCCTGCTTCGAAAGGAGCCGGCACTTCTCATAGCCGTAGGCGAGAGAAACTCATTTTCCGCGCGCTCTCTGTGTATTTTGCTTAATGCTGCTGGCCCTTTAAATTGCTGGGGAGAGAGGCGTTGCAGGCAGCCCTATGGTGCTAATTTTTGAGACAACCCGCTTGCAGGTTGCATCTTCTTTCTTCTCTCCATGGTAAGCGTTGCGATCTTTGCCACTTGTGCTTCCTCTGCTCCCCCAACCCATTTTGCAAAAGCAAAATTTAATAGGCTCTTCAGTCTATTAGTTAGTGGATGGCTGCGGACTTGGAGGTTTCAAATAGCGTCCCTGTATTCAGAGTCCTCTCCTGCCAGGTGCTTCTTTTTTGTTCTCTTGCAAACTGTCGGTAGTCGTTGCTGATAAAGTAGGTAGACGTTTGAGGTCTAAAAGTTTCCCCTTTTGAAGGGAAAATTTGCTGCTTGCTTACTCCCCTTAACACCCGGCTATGGGTCACGGGGTTTTTCTTTCCTGCCCAACAATTTTTTTTACTTGGCAGGAATTCTGTATCTTTAAGCAAAAGGGTTCAGATTTCCTGCCATGCAGATCCAGTAATAGGAAGAACTTCACTTGTTGAACTTCTGCCTGTCACACAGCTGTTAAATGGTGCTGGAGTCCTGGAGGGGAATAGAGGGAGGAGCAATCCTAATATGCACATAAACCTGTTTTAAAATGCTAGTTCTTAAGACGTTTTGATCCTATAGATTGTGTAAACTATGTGTGTTGTAAGCCAGCCTGTAAAGGAGGGCTAAAAAACTCCATACCTGATAGGACTATGCTTTGTTCTTTATTTTTTGACCACCCGCACCCCCCTCAGCTCTGGAGTGTTCTGAGGATGCTTCCACAGAAAACATTTACAAATGAATTTAAAATGAAACCTTTCACTGCCGTTATTAACTTCTGTAAACTTCATTTACAAAAGAAGTTTAAAAGTAAACATTTGTCGGCCGTTACCATGTGGTTGTCCTTTCGCAAATACTGTTGGAATTGTATAGTGTTATAATGCTGGTGCATTAGAATACGTTTTTATATACAGTGGTACCTTGGTTCTCAAACTTAATGCGTTCTGGGAGTCCATTCAACTCCCAAAACCATTCGAAAACCAAGACATGGCTTCCAATTGGCTGCAGGAGCTTCCTGCACTCAAGCAGAAGCTGCGTCGGATGTTCGGTTTCCGAAAAACATTTGCAAACCAGAACACTTACTTCCAGATTTGCGGCGTTCAGGAGCCAATTTGTTTGGCAACTAGGCCATTCAGGAACCAAGGTTTGACTGTATAATACATTAAGAATCCTATTTAAGCTGGGTGAAAGCTGATTTTCTAAAGAGCACTGTTTCTCTTGTCCACCCTTGGGATCTTCATATACTTTCCCTCAAATATCTTTGTTCCTACCAACTCCACTGTTTACTCATAGAATCACAGAGTTGGGTTTGAACCCACAAGCCTGAGATTGAGTCTCATGCTCAACTGACTGAGCTATCTTGGCAGTCTTTGGTCAAGAGTCTTGAGGCATGATGTGGACCAGCATACTTTACTTATATATTGGTCCTGTGGTGATAATCCTGTGTGTTCCTTTTCAGTGTCAAATTTATTTTATTCTATTTACATATAAAGGGTATTGTACTGCAGTTTTCATTTTTAAATAAACACTGAATTATGGCTTAGTAGTTCCATATATTTTTTCCTCTCTAGCACATGCAAGAAAATTAAAAAAACAGGCATGGGGTGTGTGACCTGCTTCACACCCTCCTCAAGTGTTTCTGTGTGGTTAGAATACGCCCTTGACTTTTGATAATGCTTTTTGTTCATTTGGATGGAGGACAGAGGGATATGAGTGCATGTGCAAACCAAACTACTGCACAAAAATAAAAGCAACTTTTGTTGCTCCGCCCACTTTTGTTCTGGCCCCACCCACCACTTGCTTAGAAGGGGATGTGGCCATTGGGCTGAAAATCTTCACTGCTCCAGAGAATTAAACTCCCAGACTCCAAAGCTAAGTATTCTCAAAATGGTGGATATTGATGTCAGAGGGTTAGCTTTGCTGGTTTTTAAGGCGAACTTAAAACCTTCTGTGGTTAGCTGAGTGATCCTGCTCTGCTGTGTGAGAGAGCACATACCTTCTGGGAATGGGAGAGGCAAACACTTGCCCCACATAAAAAGTTAACAAAATAAAGGTAGTATTTCTTAGTGCTGTGCTGATTATAGTCTGATCTACACAGGCTATAGAATGGGCTAAAGTTTGTATCACTTCAGACTGTAGGTAGGGAATCATTTTTTAAAAAATACATCCTCACACAAGCAAATTTCTGCTTGCGGGAAGGAAATTACTGAACCATCTTGTTTGTTTTCTCCTTGCAAGTAGTTAAGACACAGAGCATTCACCCCACCTGTAGTCTGAAGTGGTACAATCCTCTCAAACACCTTTAGGATTCTGCAGCATGTGCCGGCAAAGGGGAAATGCAGTGGGTGTCCAGGGCTGTCTTGCAGCAACACTGTGAGAAGCATTTATAGTTGACAGTGAACATGCTGTCTGGAATGGAAAGAGGGGATGGGTAGAAATAACTTTCCCTCCAGATATATCATATAGGAGTTTGAGTGCTGGTTGAATTAGTGGAACCTTAACTGAAAATGCGAAGTCTGTGTGCAACAAATGAAAGGCATAATGTGCATGCAATGAACTAATCAAGGGGTAAAAGACTTTGAAATGCTATAACCTAATTAGACCAAAGTAGATTGGAAATGTTCCTTCCTTGTTCCTCATGGCTTATCCACAGCCATTAGAGGTTTAGCTAGAAATGCTGTATTTTACTCCAGTTTATTAAGCTGCACGCTTTTATTCCTTGTTCACAGGCACTTCAAGAAGTGGATCATGGCCTTATCAGTCAGCTGTTGGTGGACTCGGAGGAAAACCTTAGTGTGTGTACAGAGAAAATTCAAGCCTCCCCTCCATACAACTGGAATACTGACTGGAGCTTTTGGGTAATTCCATGGGTTCTCTGTTATGTATGAGTGATCTGTATTCCAAGACAACCTGCATTCTATAACAGTTTGAATAAGCCAATCCCTTCTTTCAGCTTGGGGAGATTGTAATGATCACTGTGTGTATGTTGACCTGAAGAGAAGTGACCTCACTAATGTATTTCATACTGAGTCATTGACAGCAGCACTGTAAGCTTGCAGGGCTTGCTTACTGATTTATCTTGTACATTAACAATCTAGAGTTAGTGGTGAGCAGTGAGGTGGCCAAGTTTGCTGATGGTACTAAATTGTTCAGGGTCATTAAAACAAAAAGAGATTGCAAAGAGCTCTAAATGGCCTCTCTAAATTGAGGGAATGGGCAGTAAAACGACACATGCAATTCAGCATACACAAGTGTAAAGGGTTGCATATTGGGACACAAAATAAATCTTCCATTTCGTGTATATGCTCATGGTACTGGCTGTGCCTTACTAGGAACAGCACCTTGTGGTCACAGTAGATAGCTCAATGAAGATGTCGCTTCAGTGTGCAGCAGCTGTGAAATGGCAAATTTCATGCTAGGGGTTGTTAGGAAAGGACTTGAAGATAAAAGTGTCGATATTATAATGCTGTGTTACACAAATCTATGGTGCAACTGCATATGGAATACTGTGTACAGTTCTGGCTGCCTCTCCTCAAAACTGGTATTGTAAAGCTGGAGAAGGTTCGGAAAAGGGAATCCGAAATGATCAGCAGGATGGAACGATACTCCTATGAGGTAAAGTCGAGGTGTTTGTAACTTCTTAGTTCAGAGGAAAGGTAAGTAACAGGTGACATGGTAAAAGTTTATACAAATATGCGTGGCATGGAGGAAGCGGCTAGAGAAAAGTTTTTCTCCTTCGTAACAGTAGAACGTGTGGACATCTATTGAAGCTGAATGGTGGAAGGTTCAAGACAGATAAAAGAAAGTACTTCTTCACACAGCGCATAGCCAAACTAGGGAACTTGCTCCCACAGAGGCAGTGATGACTACCAAAGAGCATTAGACAGATTCATGGGAGATGAGGCTATCAATAGCTTCTAGCCCTGATGGCTGTGCTTTGGATCCATAGCTGGATACAGTAATGCTTCTGAACTCCACTTGCTGGAGGGGAGAATACTCTGATCCTGCTTGTGAGCTTCCCATGGGCATCTGGTTGGCCACTGTCGGAACAGGATGCTGAACTTGATGGACCATCGGCCTGATCCTGCAGGCTCTTCGTATGTTCTTAAGAATATGGAAGTTTCATAAGGCCTCTCTTGAATACCTTTTTATGCTGACAGGCCTTTGCGGCTGTTGGATTAACTAATCACTTTAATAATTATTTGTATTGTTTTTTCAAGGTATTTTGCGTTTTATCATGGTACACCATGGTGATATTTTATGATATGGTGGTATAAAAATGCTTTTTTAAAATAAATAAGTACACTTCAGTGCTGTGCCACTGGACTTAATTATTATTCAGCAGTTGTAGTTGCTGCTGATTAAGAAACAAAACTACAAAGTTTAACAACTGTGTAATTGGTGTAGGTGTACAAAGTCAGGGAAGTGGGGTCACTGACCCAGACTGCGAATCTGGTGAGGGGAATCATAGAACTGTAGAGCTGGGATTTGGAAGGGACCCAGATGTAGGAATCTTGTACCCAATGTGGGGCTCGAACCCACAACCTTGAGATTAGAGTCTCATGCTGTATTGACTAAGCTATGCAGAGGGAGGAAGGGGGCTTTAACCCTTTTCTCTTAGTGCATCCTTAATTTGGGATTGGGGAGGCACACGGGAAAGGAACGATTCTATTCACACCAATAAAAACTTCTAGTACAAACAGCAGGTGGAAGTGATCTGCTTAGAAGCACAGGGGGCAAAGGTTACAGTTCCTGGATCCCAGATGTTCCTGGATCCCAGACTGGATTGGTCACTGTACCTGATGTTTACACTTAAAAGCTATTCACCCAACTGCTAATTTTGTGAATGGTGTCATGTTTAGTTTGGCCTAAGAAGTCATAATTTCTAAGTGGCTTAAGTCTACAGGCTAAAAATCTCTCTGTATTAGAATCCATTCTACCTGTAAACTGTGAAACAGGGGAGTCCGATCACTTGGGCAATTCTACTTGCTCACCTGCTCCAGGCATGGAAGCATTATCTGAGCCATCCTTGATTACAATTTTAAATTATTAATCATACTCTTGGCATAGGAAATTTGAGTCAGAAGTTAAATACCCGAGCTGATGAAGTGAATCAGCTGCTGAGCTGAGATCTTTCATCGCGTGCTAGATCCTCGGCATCACACAGCATTCCCTCAGCTGGAATCTCCTCACCTGAGATCCACAGATGAAGGGCAGTATACAAATTTAATAAATAAATATTTAAATAAATGGCTAGTAGTGGAAACGTCAAATTTTGCTCTACAGATTTTAAATCCATTATACTAGAGTTTAGCAAAACCATTCTTTCTTGCTTCTGTGAATTTCTGGTGGAGCCTTGAAGCTCTGAACATTAGGCATCAAACTGTGGCGGCAATCCTAAACATACTTATGAGGCCTGTTGAACAAACACACCAGCCTTTTCTGAGTTGTTCTTCCCTGATAGTCTTACAATTGTGTGATGGGAGAATGAGACCATGC
The DNA here is from genome assembly GCF_964252035.2 of Podarcis erhardii. NCBI lineage: Eukaryota > Metazoa > Chordata > Lepidosauria > Squamata > Lacertidae > Podarcis > Podarcis erhardii. Next base: position 34,051,990 of record NC_138508.1, on the reverse strand, counting down.
CCCACCCCTGCTATTGTGTCTTCATTGGCCCTGCCTATTCACCAACCACATGCTGTGGGGGAAAGTCTGAAGTAGAGGGCCTGCAGCTGTAACCAACAAATTTATGGGAATTTAATGAAGGGAACTAAATGGATAAATTGACTAAAGGGTTGCTAAAAAAAAATTCTTTTTAAAATAAGGATGCAGCGAAAGGGAGGTATGGGGAAGTCGATTGAAAGAAGTTACAAGAAAAGAAGATTATGAATTTATTTATGTTTGATTTGTTTATGTTTGTTTGTGTTTTGTGATGTGTTTGTCTTTTAATTATGTGTTTTAAAAATTGAATAAAAATTATTAAAAAAAAAAAAAATGAAGTAGAGGGCCTGCTGCAAGTGCCCAGCTTCCCTGTGCAATTGGGGCTGCAATCACATGGTGGTTTATTCTGTTTTCACGACTTCTCCCTGATAAGTTCCACATTATATCTGAGCGTTCACACGACATGGAAGTCTCTTCTGGACCTATAGTGGAATATAGTGCAAGTTTAGTGCTAATTTCTGTGTTATTTACTTACAGGGGGGAAGAACTGTTTGCAGATATGGAAATGAGTGGTAAATTTGCATTATATTCCACTGTAGTTCTGGAAGTGGGTTGTACATCATGAGAGAGCTCAAACATAATGTGGAAATTAACAGGGAAACATTGTGAAAATGAATTAGACTGCTATGTGAATGCAGCCTTAGAAGGGTGATCATGCAGCGTTCCAAATCACGGGAGTCTACATTCATATTGTAGCTCCCTACTTCAGACCTTCAAACACGTGGGGACAGGACTAGTAAGAAGACAATAGAGGGCAGGACCATAACAGGGGCGGTGCCACTGAGTGGGCAAACTTGTTAATGTGGCTCCTCTACACATGTTTATTATCGCATGCAAGTACAGTGCTTGAAAAGAACTACTAAGATTGGCTTCTGAGTAAATAAGCATAGGATTTTATAGTTGGTGTGATTTCATTCTAATTAAAAGTGGTTTGGGTTGACACATCAGAGAGACCACATCAACTATTCTATTCCTTTTTCTTTTTCAAAAAATGCCCTAAAGGGTGGTAAACATGCAAATTTAGAACAAGGAACTGAGATTTAAGTTTCATTTCTGTATGCTTGCCAATAGTGATTCTTGAGGCCAACTAGCAGGAAACAGATTTCTGTAGGGAATGTTGTTTTCGGCTAATCTGTATAATGATGTAGAAAGGTAGGACGCAATTGTTAATTAAGCCTTAGTTGTTGGGCTGTGAATATTTCCATGAAGCTGTAATTGCACCTCTAGAGACCTTTTTTTATTGTGGTTAAACCCAAGTAAGAAGAGAACCTGGATTCTCACAGATTTCCCCCCAGGGCTGTTGGTTTCGACTAGATGTTGCTAGGAAACTTTGCTTGTAAATTCACTAATGTTACTTAGAGAGAATCAGTGTAGATTTCCATAATATTATTTTAGCAAAAATATCAAAAACCAAAATTCCTTGTAAAAACTTGAAAAGGTTTATCATTGATAAAAACAGAAAACATTTATGGCAATAAAGGTTGAAGGATGTGCTTGCAAGTACAAAAGTCCACTTTTCCTTTGGTGGCTTTCATAATGATCAGCTGTTGAGCCTGACTCTTTTGTAATGTTTCTATGTTTTTAATGAGTGATTGTAATGTTTATATCTTATAAGCCACCCTGTGTAGTGCATTTACACTAGAAGGGTGCGATAATAATGCCTTAAAATGCCTTAAAATGCTTGTATGCAGTAGAGGCCAAAATTTTTCTAGTATTAAAATATTTATAAAACAGTTAAATGAGAACATCCGTCATGGATGCATTAGCTGAGATCCCTGTATTGTAGGTGGTTGGACAGGCATAGGCAGACTCGGCCCTCCAGATGTTTTGGGACTACAACTCCCATCATCCCTGACCACTGGTCCTGTTAGGGATGATGGGAGTTGTAGTCCCAAAACATCTGGAGGACCGAGTTTGCCTATGCCTGGACTAGATGACCCTCTGGATCCCTTCCAACACTATGATTCTATGAAAGGTGGGTTAGTAACTTGTGGATTTTGCAAATCTGGCTTTCACAGTGGGAGACAAAGAGTTCTGTGACAAGTCTATTGTTTTTCCTTTTTTAAAAAAATAATAATTTGGAAAGGTGAAGCAGAGTAGCTCTCCTTGCACTGAGTATGGTTGGTTCATGATGCCCAGTCATTTCACAAAATTAAGCATAGTATGTTAGTCCAAAACATCTGTAAGCTAGCAGGCTGGTGAAGGCTGCTGTAGGAGGCGCATGAGCCAGATCAGGTGGCAACATACCTCACTTAACACATTAAGCACTGCAACCCACTGTAATTGTAGTGCACTGTCATTTTCTGTCATGTTTTGCTGTGCTAATTAGGTGTCTCAGTAACACCTGGCAGGGTTATTCACAGCTGACTGCGACCTGTTCTTGCATCCTGATTCATAACAAACACGTGAATGATATAATTGCTGGCAGCATGCTCTCAAACGTTTAAAACAGTTGACTTTTAACACCCTGCCAAACAGTGATCTGGCATCTTAGGATAAGCACAGATCTTCCCAAGTGTACTCCTGTTCATATAGTTAAGGGAGCTGTGAAAGCAACAACAAAACCGTACCTCTAAACCCACTGGACCATGTTTCTAAACGTTGGCATGCTTGCCACAACACACACCTCAGCCCCATACAATGGAATATTCTCCCAGTGGATTTGATGCTGATTCGCCTTTAGAGGATATACTCTTCTTTTCAAGGTAGGTTCTATCAGACTTTCCAAGATTACTTAGTTTAAAAAATCAAAAGATGTCAGGGTTTATCTGTGAGTAGTTTTCTATGTGCATGGGTTTTGTTTGTGGGTGGAAAAGCCTAAATTAATCTGAGCTTCCACCTATTAATGAAGTGGCATAGATGCAGTTTTAACACCTCAACAAGAACTAAGTTGAAGAGTATAGAAGAATTTTAAACTTATTAGATACTTGTTATGAGTCTGACTGAACTGAACCATTAGCTATATCTGATGTGTGTGTCCCCTATTCAGACTGCTTTTTTAACAGCACTGTATGCCTAGCTGCTGCTGCTGTTTGTTTTTCCTAGCAAGCATTATATGAAAGTTGAAAGGCATCCATCCTATTAGTTCAGTTAGGGTTTTTTGGTCACATTGTCTTCTAGTCCAGTGTGTACTTTGAGACAAGAGTAACCAATATCTTATGGCAGAAGATGAAGGGAGGCACAGAACACACTAAGGCCTCATCTACAATATAAATTTAAAGCATTATACCACTTTAAACAGCCATGACTTCTCTTAATGAATCCTGAAAACTGAAAAAGGGTGCTGAGAGTTGCTAGGAACCCCCTACTCCTCTCACAGAGCTGCTATACCCAGAGTTCCCTGGTTACTGACTGTTAAAAGAGTCTGGGAATTGTAGCTTGCTGAAGAAGACATAAGGGTTTCCAAAGAACTCTCAACAAACTACAGTTTCCAGGATTTTTTGGGGCCTAAATCTCTTTCATTGAATTGAGACATTTGAAATGCTCCTTCTAACAGGTTGACAGACGTAATCTAATTTGACTAGAATGCCATTGTGCATATCAATGTGCTCAGCTCTTTTAGGATTGATAATTAATTTTTAATATAAATTTATTCTGTGATATAGTGAAGCAGTATTGTTGGAAGGAGCCCAGAGAATTGTGCCTGAATATTAAATTTATCTAGCTTTGAGTACATAGCATTGGTTACAGATAGCATTAGAGAGGAGCTGTTTCCATGGAGGCATGGGGAAAGCATAATTTCAAAAGCCTGCAGAAAAACAGTGGCCTGGGTTGGATAACCCTTTCCTCCTGGATTTCTTCCTCTGTGCAATGCAGGAGCAAAACGGTACCCTCCCACCTTGCATACAGGGTGTGTCTGCCCTGCAGGCTATACATGCACAGCTATAATGTTTAAATATAACATAACACTTGTTAGAATTCAGCATGTGAAGGCCAGCTGAGTTCCCTCATACATTATGAGGATTGACTGTGCAATTTGGACCGACACACCTTTCCCCCCTGCTAACATTACACCCACATGTAGATATCTAGGATAGGTGATTTGAGAAGGAAGGAGGAATCCTGATTTCCAGCACAAATACAAAGATGATCAGAAAGCATCACCTGAGTGGAACTGCATTTTGTGAAGTTTGTTGGAACAGCCTTATTCTATCCATGTTTCCTCAAAACAAGTCTCGCTGAGTTTGGTGGGGCTGACTCACCTCTGACTGTATAGAACTGCACCTAAGTCAGGATCAGTACTTGGGGAAATCTCACCAAATTCACTGTGTGACGTGTCTCTTTGTCAGATGCTGTGGGAGACAGTGGTCAAAGAGTTGCAAACAACACTTCATATGGCTCTGGACATATAAAGGACAAATAGCTGCAGAGGGCTTATATTTCTGAGGTTTAATGGGAATACAAAAGAATGGGCAATAATGTATTTCTCAGAATACATTTACAGTACATGGCTCAATAATACAGAGGAAGTCACTCCCCCAAATAAGCAAGCATGGCATAGGTACAGGAGAATATTGCACAAATGCTGCTCATTGACTTCTGCTGGGTCTGTTCTGACCCCTCTAGTATATCTGTTTCTCTCTGCCAATTAGCAGGACATTGGAGAGAGCTTACCTCTGGATGTTATGTGTCTTGTGGTGATTTAATTCCCATCCTAAAACTACAAGATGTCAGACAGACAGACACACACACACACACACACACACACGTATGTATGTAAAGGGACCCCTGACCATTAGGTCCAGTCGTGGACGACTGGTGTTGCGACGCTCATCTCGCTTTATTGGCCGAGGGAGCCAGCATACAACTTCCGGGTCATGTGGCCAGCATGACTAAGCCGCTTCTGGCGAATCAGAGCAGTGCACGGAAACGCCGTTTACCTTCCTGCTGGAGTGGTACCTATTTATCTACTTGCACTTTGACGTGCTTTCGAACTGCTAGGTTGGCAGGAGCAGGGACTGAGCAATGGGAGCTCACCCCATCGCGGGGATTTGAATGGCCGACCTTCTGATCGGCAAGTCCTAGGCTTTGTGGTTTAGACCACAGTGCCACCCGCGTCCCATATAAATATTGTGTGTGTGTGTGTGTGTGTGTGTGTGTGTGATCCAGAATTGCCTTAATTCCTGCTACATAAACCATGGTGAAAATAAAGCCAAGAAAACTAAAGCAATTGTTTTAGATTCAGTTCAGATAATACTCATACATAAAAGCGTCAACAACAAAATCACCCACTCCTAAGTATTTAAGAGTTTTATGCTGCCAGGCAACGATGAAAAACATCTTAAATGTGGGTTCTTTGAGGTTTTGCTTTTGCTTTTAAGCACATTTGAGGGTATGATCTCAATTAAATGTTAAAAATAATTGCTACAGTATAGGCGGTTGGCATCATTTGAGTTGGTTTTATTTTCACCATAGCGTCTGTACTTGGCATGAATAGGTAGCTCATTTCCCTGCAAAATATAAGTGCACAGCTTTTTAAGTTGTTGTGTGCCATGTGGTTATTGTTTCTGTATATCAAGTGAAGGAACTTTCTAAAACAGGAAACATTTTCTAGTCTTCTTAAATAACTGTTTTCTTTGGCTTGCAATAAATATATATATATTTTAAAGCATTTTTGCTTTTCCCCCTTAAAAAAAACAACCCTAATTTATGAGAAACAGAAACCTTATTTCTTCAGAGCTAGAGAAGCTTTATGAAAATCATGGTGCAAATTACGAGGGTGGCGGAAGCAAGGAGATTCTGTACATGATTAGATCACAGCGGAAGTATGATCAGCCGCCCTGTCATAACACCAGTGCTGCCAGTGTGGAGCACTGGGTATTGAGGCCTAGATGAGTCATGTTAGAAACACTATTTTCAGATGCCTTCTATCACCTTCCCAATCAGGAGGGAAGTGATTGTTAAGTATTTACAGATGTGGTTAGGAGTCAAAATACGGATAAGGCAGGATGCAGATTTATTGAAAAGCTCCTTTACATGTCTCTGTGTGTTCATCCATACTTTGGTTTGGGAGGCTGTTGAGGGATTGCTTTACTTATCTGGAAGAACTAGTTTCTGGGATTTACTTGAGTAACTGAACCTTATACAAAATACATATGTGGCCTGGTACTCTTTGCCACTCAGCATCATATGAAAAAACAGCTAATATGTGAAAAAAATTATTTGTCAGGCAAGGTATAAGGCTTCAGAAATGTATTTCCTTTTTCTACCAATGAGAAGTCGTATCCTCCATCATGGAGGGCACGTGTTGCAGTGAGATCACTGTAAGCTCCCTCCCTGTTGTGGGGTGGGACCGTTTGGGTGGCCACAACACCCCATTAGTTGCCCCTCTGTTGCTGGGGCAGAAATTTGGCTGGTTGGGATGGCTATTGGCTGCTGAGGGGCTATTTAAGCTGCTGCACGTCGCTGGAAAGCTTCTCTTTCTTGCGACGTGCAGCGGATCAGCCTCCCTCCTCTCCCTATATTTAGGGTTGTTCTTTTGGCCTTGCTATGCCTGTCTAGGGGTCGTCTGTTTTGGAGTAGGGGCCTGGTAGGAATTTTGCCATTTGGCTGATTGGTTGGTGCCACTTGGTTTTTGCCTACTGTGTATCAAATCGTCACAACTTTGTAAAGTTGGTGGTTAGGCATTTGGTTCAATGTTTTGCGGAGGGGACGTGGTTGGATGTGCCTGCCCCTCCATTGCTGCTGCTAGGGAATTCCGTTAAAGGAATCCAGGGGCTCGCCTTGCCTTTGTCCGAACCCTGTCAAGGGGCTAGGGCCACGCCAGACCCCCTGGGAGCATCTGGGGTGAGCTGTGAGACCGAAGCCAGCTTCTCACTCCCCCAGGATGCTTTCCCTTACTGACATATGGTGGAGTCCAGTGTCAGTCCTGTTCCTGCCACCGTGCAGGTTCAGGTAGTCTGGAACCAATGCCTAAGCAACCGCTCAGATGCTGTAATCAATAAAGTTGTGGCCAAAATTAATGCCAAAAACCTTAAACTATAATCTGTGTCTATTGTGTCTTTATTTTGGGGGTGGTTTTCGGGGTCTTTACACGCAATTGCTTTGACAGGTATAGTCAGGTACAGTGTTAGATTTTAAAGCTAGGAGCTAAATGGCACCTTAAACCTAGGTTATGGGCACAACAACAGAACGTCCAGGTGCACTTTTACTGCATTCTTGTATGTTATTTTCACTTACATATTCATTTTTATGCACAGTTTTATGCTCTTTTGTAAATAAGGGTTGGCTGGAGAACTGTATTTCAAAATTTGCACATTTTGAAGGATGGCTGCCTTTCAGTTCTCACATGGTTTCAGGAAGTGGGACTTTAAATGCAAACTGAATCAAATTTCTCCCCCAACCCTAAGCAGCAGTCACCCAGCCGCCTCCTCTACTCCCCATAACATCAACCCTTGGAAATGGTTATAAATGACAGTTATGGTTTCTCACCACCACCAGCAAGCCAACAGACTACCCATCTCTTCACAGTGGCTCCAAGAGGCAGAAAGGAGAGAGGGAGTGCTGTTTTGGCAATATTTTCTTATTACAGTACCATAGAGTTTGGGGAATGGGAAGATGAACTATTGTTCCTAATTCCTCTTCTGCTGTTCCTCTTCTATATCCTGTGAACAGCATCTTACGTTTCCCATTATCCACTTAAGCTGTTTACTCCTACGGTCAAACTACACATTATGCTTAATGTATACCATGCAGCTATGTTTCATCCTTTTCTTAAATTCAGTACAGATGTGTGTATGTGTATTGCCCGTTGTTATTGGGATTGTGCATTGGGAAGGAAGAGTTCACTCCCACTGGTGAGAAAGTATGTTTGAGCACTGTGCCACAGTCCTAAGACTGTTCCAGTCATGCAAATTCCCTGTTTGTGTTGACAATCCCAGAAGGGGAAAACAAAAATCTAGTCAAGTGAATTTGCTTTGGGGCATGATTGAAAAATTAAGTGTGAATGCACCTTTTAAAATTCCAGGAGCATACTGGTCCTTTGCTGACATCCTACCTTCTTTGTAATTGAACTGACTGACTGGATTGCAGATTTTAAGATCTCTGCATGATGGAGAATTCTTAAAAAAACGGAGTGTTGATTTCTGTCTTGATAAGCAAGATGTTGAGCTGTTGCATGAACAAAAAGAAACTAGATGAAATTATTATGAAACATTTATTGACTGGCAAGGATTTATTTATTAAGAGATTTTTAAACCTCCTCCCACAGCAGTCTCAAGGCTGTTAAATTTTTTGTTACACACCACCCCAATCTCAGAGTTGTGTGACGTTCCAGGTGTGCTTACCCAGGGTTTGTGTTTGCTTCTGAAAATGAGGCGCAGCACAGACTCTGGTGTCTTTATGATATATGGTTTATTTACACACATATGCAACCTGAGCCCATGATGGAAGGGTTCTCAATATTACACTCCAAGAGGGTCTTGCTTCTCCCATAGGCATAGCCCTGGATTCAAACAGACATCTGCCATGGCTGGGCCTGCCTGCAGCTTATCTTCAGCTTCTAGATCACATTTGTCACATCATGGCTCTGAACCCTAAACGTCTAACCTAAAGTACTTGGCTTCATCTCTTGAAGAAGAGGGGCCTCACCCATTTGATGTTTCACACCACACAGAGTTCCTTTGATCCTCTGTAGTCTTATTAATGGGCCACCAGCCCAGGCAGTTTCCTCACAATGAAGTTAGCCAGCTTAGTTAACCTTTCAACACTTGTCTTAATTAAAGGATTAGCAGTGTCAAGCACACCTTAATGCACAGGGTCTGACTTAACGCACCTAGTCTTAACACTCCAAGCACGGATTAACTTCTAACACCTACTGGACCCAGATCACATGACAGTACATGGTTTGAAACAAATATGTGCTCTCCCAAGCCCACATCCCCATCAGAAATGACAAAGGAGGCCATGTACCCATCCTCAAAATTTGTCATGAAAATTGGAAGATACGTGGAGACACCTTTTAGTAGAAACATGAAGTGGTCTATATTTCTTGCAGTGGACATGCCAAAAAGCAGTGGCGTAGCGTGGGGGGTGCAGGGGTGCCCGGCCGCACCGGGCGCAACATCTGGGGGTTAGGGTTAGGGGTAGGGTTAGGGGGCGCAAATTACTTGCCTTGCCCCGGGTGCTGACAACCCACGCTACGCCACTGCCAAAAAGTCATGGAGGTTATTTGTATTGGTATAAATGATAAAGCCCCACATTACTACTGTTCTGGATTTGTCTAATTTTTTTCTAAGCATGTTCCAGATCTTCTAAACCTTCGGAAACTTTTATATTGTGGGGTTATCGTTTCTGTAGTTGCCAGCTTCCATACATCTTTATGCCACAAATATATTTTCAGGCATTCTGCTCTGGATAGCCTAGCAGCTGCCAGCAGCCATATTGCTGTTTTTTTTAGATTGTAATCTTTCAGATTTACCAGATTGATCATTGAGGCTGGGAACACTGCAGAGCACACTAGTCTAACTGTTTAGTAGAATACCACCCATACTTTTTTCTTCCCCTATCTGACTGTGTGTTGTGTGGGCATTTTTTAAAAGATGTGTCTACAATTCAGTGACTTGGAGCCAGGGTTTCTAAGATACTCTGCAATGTGACCTTGAATGGTTTGTTTCTCTTGTGTACCTGGTGAAGTAATACCATTCTCTTAAATACTACAGTGTTTAGTTAATCTGAATATTAACAAAAATGATTATTGATGTTGTGTCATCTGGCATAAATGTTTCTGAAAATTAGTTTATTTGATTCTACTGGGAATGTTTTCCTCGTCTGATTGAAGGCAACAAAATCTCACCTGCCCAAACACTGCACAGTTAATCTGATTTTTTTCCAACATCTTTCTCCTTCAGCCTCTACAAGTAACAGGGGGGCTGAGCCAAAGACTGGGACATAATCACACTAATGCCCAGGCCTCTGTCTGCCATTAGCCCTCTGGAAGAGTGCCCTCTGCTTAGGAGACTATCCTCTCCAGAGCAGCTCAGGGGAAATGAAGAGGAACAGAAAATGCATGTAAGTAGAACACACAGGCCTGGTTCTTCTAAAGCTTGAAGGATAAAGATGTTTCAATTCAGCTGATTCTCATCTGGATGTGCAGCTGGCTCCAGCGAAAAAACATTTTATCTGAGGTGAAGTTGAAGCTCTTTTTATAAATGGTGGATCTGCGGCGGCTCATTCACACACCTTGATATTGTGGTCACAAAATGACAGCTATGCATATATTAAGATGCTATAGTCCCAACTAAGCGCTATATGAAGCTTTTGCTGTTTTCCTGACTTTAATCGCTTTAATTCCAACTGAAGGAGAGTATCTTAATTGTCCTTCCACCACAGACATGCCTTTTGTACTAAAATATCATTAGGCCTGGAAAAAGCAGCATGTGGATTATGCTGAAGAATACAAGACACAAGATAAAAGGCTTTGCGTATTTAAGATCCTACACATTCCACTGCTTTTTCCACAATTTTAAGCTATATATATTTTCTCTTTGTCTTAGACGTTGTATCTTCTGCTTAGAAACAATTGCATTTTTGGTAGTCTTTGTTCAGTTTATGGGAAAACAGTCATAGATTTATACACCTGCAAGCGGTTTGTAGATGAGGCCTGGTGTGATTTAGCAGTGCTGAGGCTCAAGGGATTTAGTTTGTGCAGTTTTAGCTTTGAAAAGACTCCCCTGGAGTGCTGATTTTTAGCAGTGTTGCTTTGGCCTGAGTATTGTGATAATCTAAGCATGCTTGCAGAAGTTTTTTGTTTACCCAGGGGCAATTACGGTGAATCGGCTTGTTAGTGGAGAAATCCTCTTTGGTGTTCCAAAGGGAGCTTAAAGAACTCTAAAATGATGTATATCTCACACGATGACCTGCAAGAATGAACAGAATACATGCAGCATCTATATTAATCCTCTGCACTATTAAACATAGAAGAAAATTAGTAGGACCTGGCTAGTGTTTGCCACTTATTCTGTGAGATTTCTGGCTGAATCGATTAAAGCAGGGTGGGTGGGATTTGTGGCCTTCCTGGTATTGAACCTCCACTCCCATAAGTCCTAGCCAGCAGGTTCCTAAGGTGAGGGATGGTGGTAATTTCAGTCTAGCATCATCTAGAAGAAGAAGAAGAAGAAGAAGAAGAAGAAGAAGAAGAAGAAGAAGAAGAAGAGTAGTAGTTTGGATTTGATATCCCGCTTTATCACTCCCCTTCAGGAGTCTCAAAGCGGCTAACATTCTCCTTTCCCTTCCTCCCCCACAACAAACACTCTGTGAGGTGAGTGGGGCTGAGAGACTTCAAAGAAGTGTGACTGGCCCAAGGTCACCCAGCAGCTGCATGTGGAGGAGCGGAGACGCGAACCTGGTTCCCCAGATTACAAGTCTACTGCTCTTAACCACTACACCACACTGGCTCTCCATTAGAGGTCCACAGGTTCTCCACTTCTACATTAAAGATGTTGGGTGGAATTCAAAGTAGCTGTTAGAAGATTGTTCCATCAGTGCAAGTATTTCTGCATGGCTGTTTGGAACACTCTCCCCTCTCCCCCCCCCCCCCCCGCAACATGCTGTTCTGGGTGTTCTCCTGACACACACACCCCGAGCTGGGGAGAGGGAAAGCCTTATTGCACTAGTGGGACTTGCTGTGCTGGTTTCTAACAGCACAACTATTTAGCTGAATCTTGCCCATCATTTTGCACCAATACTCTGAAACAGCTTAGCTTAAGGAAGGGGGGGGGGGGGAGAGAACTAGGTAAAAGGTAAAGCTGGAGTGGTGGATCCAGAACTGGGACATACGCTTTAGACCATTTTGAAAGCAAGGTGAGGACCACCTGCCTGTTAATTACGGATGTTGTATGAATCATAGGATGCCAGGTGACTCTAAAGTTGAAAGCCATGGTAGCAGGCACAGGCACATCTCCAAAGTTTGTTCTAAAGTCCCACATCTCTGAGATCAGAGGTAAACCTTTGCTTTTTTCTTTTACATTAAAAAAGCAGTAGTAGAAGTTTATCTTAATTGGATAAAAGTCTTTGCTAGTTGCCTTTTAAAGAGGAGGTAGAGGCTTTTTGTACCTGCTGCCTTTTTTCTTGTTTGCATCTTCTAAAAAAACTAGGTAGAGGCTTATCTCCGATCTTAGCACTGTGGTCTCACGGTGCCAAGACTAAAGATATGAGTTCCCTTATTGCTTACTTTAGCACTTTGTGCTTATGGAAATAGCAGATCTCAGTGCCTGATGTCATATGATACCACGTGACTGGCAGCTGGGTGTAGTTTGCCCAGAATGGCCTTGCAGGTCAAATCCAGAGGCCTAGTCTTTGGGCCAGAGCTTCCCCATGCTAGGGCACAAGAAAGGGAAGGACACTAGTTAGGTCCTCATGGAATGTCATTTTCTGCCAGGGGCTGAGCTGCCGCTTCCAGAATCCCAAGTGAGGTACTAACTTGCACATGCTATTTCTACCAGGGAAGGCCTCTATGACCTCTTCTTATGCCACCTTGGAAATGTGGGAGTTGCTACAGCACAGCTCCTTTCCACTGCTCCTTTCCATACCTTGGAAACAGTCTGAGATGTCCTGAGCCACATAGGCAGAGTCTTTATCTCACACCCACATTCTGTGTCTTTATCTCACATCCACATCTCAGCCTTGTGCACGTTTCTACAGATGGAAGGCAGCCAGGATTCCAATAGCAGAGTACAGCTGCTTTTGCATTTTGCATTAATATCTATGATACGTTCAGACTGCTATATTTCATAAGTGCACATTGCACAATGAGATGATAACAGTAATTTCCTTTTGTGTTGTCTGTTAAACCTTGGGTATGGCATGCAAACTCCATGTACAATTTCATGGCTGGGATTCAGGGGGCGTCAGAACTTCAGGAGGGTTTCTGCCAGATCAAAGGGAAGGCTGGAGACTGGGTTGTGCTTAAGGCGACAGTGCATGGTTAATTCACTGGGTGTGGACACTGTGCACTTGCGTTAATTCTGACACTTGTTTTTCTGCAAGGCTTTGATGATAATAAAACACAAAAACCCCTTTTTTTCTTGAACCTTTTCTTTTTGCAGATCTCAAGCTCCACTTACAAATATAGGAATGAGGAATTTAAGAGACAATTCTCGCACCTGCCAGATTTGGAAAGGCTTGTAGTAGGTAAGAGGGAAACGTTTCATCCTATGAGTGGAGCTACAAACTGCATTTTTATATTTAAAGCAAATTTGAACCTTGTAACCTGGAAACGTAATGCCAAAAATACTGAATGCTTTGTTGTGAAGAAAATTAAACAACTTAAAGGACGCCTTCCTTGAAGCACGCTTTCTGAAATAAAATAATAATAATAATAATAATAATACAGTGGTACCTCGGGTTACATATGCTTCAGTTTACATACGCTTCAGGTTACAGACTTTGCTAACCCAGAAATACTGCTTCAGGTTAAGAACTTTGCTTCAGGATGAGAACAGAAATTGGGCTCCGGCAGCGCGGTGGCAGCAGGAGGCCCCATTAGCTAAAGTGGTGCTTCAGGTTAAGAACAGTTTCAGGTTAAGTACGGACCTCCAGAACGAATTAAGTACTTAACCCGAGGTACCACTGTAATAAATTTATTTATACCCCACCCATCTGGCTAGGTTTCCCCAGTATGTAAACTGAAACCCAACTGTTCTTTGAAATTCACACTTTTCAGAATTTTGCAATGCAGTTCCCCAGTTAGGTAATATGCATAAAAATGCACATTCTAGGGTAAAGTGTGCATAAAAATGTCTACAATGATGGTTTATATTAGGAGAAATTGCTTTGCAAAAATGCATGTATCTGACCAAATTGAATACAGAAATGTGTATATGCTATTAGGAGGAATTAGCACTGAAATCCTGGTGAATTTTCACGAAGACTTATTTTTAAAAAAAGGGAACTTAACTGATGTTAAGAAAAATGAGAAATGGAGAGAAACCAAAACTGACATATTTGCCCATCCCTAGCCTTGGATCTCTGGACCTTGCCATAATGTTGAAACATTTTCAAGAAGTTCAAACAACAGATTAAGAAGAGATCTTTGCGGGGGGGGCAGTCAGTTTCCAGTTCATTTGTACTTGCAGAACATCATCTTGCTAATTTCATTTCATTTGTGCCTTACTTGCTTGCCTTTAATTTCTCTGTGCTTGAACAGCGCTGACATTTTGCTCTTTAATCTTCTGGATGTATTTGCCTTTTGTTCTCAGAATGTTCAACAAGGCCCTGCCCTTTCATTTCATCCCTTTGCAAATCCTCCATATCTCCCTTGTGTATTTTGCACAGCTTTCAAATGCGCCCATGACACAAGCTAACTTGATCTCATTTTTAAGACATCCTTACTGAAACATTATCTGAAGCTTTAAAATAGCCCATATCCAATAGAGAATTAGTATGGTCTGTAGTAAACAATTCCACTTTATTCTAAAATTCCAAGCTGCCGTTTGCACTGGTGTAGGAAAGCAAGCAAGCAAGCAATTTGGCTCTTTGTGTGAGGCATACTTTCCATATGACAACCATTCTGAATTTGAAGAGTAAACAGCCGGATTAGGCATGGGCTGCACTGAATGCAAGTTTGGCTAGTCAAGGACAGTGCAAAGTCATAGTATTGTATTCAAAGGAAATGTTGTTATTCATTAAAATGTTTCCTACTCTGACTTTAAAGCTTTACTGTATTGCACTCTACAGCAGTATCAACTGTTATTTTCCAATATGTGACGCGAAGTCGGGAGCTATTACATATGATAAAAAAGGAGCAAAACCTTTTAAAGAATAAAGAATGGGAGGAGAGCTAGTTCTTAATCTGAAAAAAGGCCGAAAGCACAGTTCTCAATGACACCACGCCCTCTGTCCTTGAAGCCTTCCTTCTTACTCCTAAAAGTTGAAGCTTAAGCCAGCTAAAACAGATATGCTGTGAATAGGAAAGCAGATTACCCTAGATGGAGGTGTTCAACCAATCCTTGATGGAACTGCACTCGCCCTGAAAGACCAAGTTTGCAGCTTTGGTGTGCAGCCCCCAGATTGTGGGGGCTGAAGCTGCTTCTTATCAGCTTCAGTTTGTTTGCCGTGAACCTATTAAGAGACGTTGGGCCGTGCCACAATTATTCATGCACTAGAGATTGCCAGGCTAGACTACTCCGAAGCTTTCTACATGGGCTTGCATTTGATGATAGTTCAGAAGTTACAACTAGTACAGAATGCAGCTGTCTAGCTACTGGGGCCAGGAGGTCAGATCGTGTTAAACATATACTTAGCCAATTGCACTGGTTACCAGTGTGTTTCTGGGCCCAATTCAAAGTGCTGGTGATGATATTAAAGTCCTAAATGGTTGGGACCAGGTTATATTATGGACTGCATGCACACACATTAACCTACTCATACCCTCATACTACTCAGGTGCCTGTGAAATAGGGTTGCCATATTTCAAAAAGAAAAAAAAACAGGTTTTCTTAGGGGAAACCCCAAAGTTGTTGACAAAGCACCACATTTTGGAAATTCCCAAGGATGTCATCTCTACCTTTGAAATCCCGGTGATGTCCAGGAAAATCCGGGCGTATGGCAGCCCTATTGTAAAAACTATTAGGCTTGCAGGTACATAGAACACTGCCTTTTCTGCGGTGGTCTCCCAGTTTTGGAATTCTGCTCTGAGTGATGTTAGGTAGGCCTTTAACAACTTTTAAACAGCAACCCCCCCTTTTAAATCATGCCCTTTTAAGGTCAACTTTTGATGCTGAATTAAAAGGACTGCTTGCTCTGTGCTAGTTTTGTATTCTATTTTTGGATGTAATTGGCTTTCAATGCTTGTAGTGCTTCGTTTGTATATGCTTATTGATTTGTAAACTGATTTGTTAGGCAATTTGGCCTTGAGAAGCGGTATAGAAGCTTTTAACATACCGTAGATAAATAAATTAGAATGCATAGTGTTTGGAAATAATTATTCCTCAATGAGAGAAGCACTGTCTGCATAGGGAGAAAGCCTGTCCCACTCAGAGCTAGTGCATTTGATGGAGAGGCTCAGATTATTAAAGCAGCCTTTGAGTCCTAATCCCTGAAAGTTTTAGTTTTATCTGTTCAGATTGCCAGGTTCCAGTAGAAGAAGAAGAAGAAGAGTTTGGATTTGATATCCCGCCTTTCACTCCCCTTCAGGAGTCTCAAAGCGGCTAACATTCTCCTTTCCCTTCCTCCCCCACAACAAACACTCTGTGAGGTGAGTGGGGCTGAGAGACTTCAAAGAAGTGTGACTGGCCCAAGGTCACCCAGCAGCTGTATGTGGAGGAGCGGAGACGCGAACCCGGTTCCCCAGATTACGAGACTACTGCTCTTAACCACTACACCACACTGGCTCTCACTACACCACACTGGCTCTCAGTGTTACGGAGGCACTTTATTTTGGAACAGGTGGTGGCAAAAATGTGTGGTTTTTGGATAGCAGTAGATACTGATGCAGATTTATTCATAAGTTTCTACTTTTAGGGCTCAAGTTCAGTGTAAAGTCTGAACAATTTGTAAAATGGGCAGGGCAATCTGAGCTGCAAGAAGCAAGCCTGATTTATGCTGGGGTATATTATGCCTGTGTAATTTACCCCCTGAAGGACAGGGGCTACTGATGGCTGAGGTGGCCTGAGCCTAGCAGAGGGAAAACAAGCCTTTTAAATAGTGTGGTGTAGTGGTTAAGAGCAGTAGACTCATAATCTGGTGAACTGGGTTCGCTTTCCCGCTCCTCCACATGCAGCTGCTGGGTGACCTTGGGCTAGTCACACTTCTTTGAAGTCTCTCAGCCCCACTCACCTCACAGAGTGTTTGTTGTGGGGGAGGAAGGGAAAGGAGAATGTTAGCCACTTTGAGACTCCTTCGGGTAGTGATAAAGCAGGATATAAAATCCAAACTCTTCTTCTTTTTTGCCAGTGTCACTTCCTGTGGGTGACCGAGCTGAACAGAGTTTGCAATGGGTTACTGTAGATCTCCCCAGTGCTTTTCTCCTCAGGAGGTACTCAAGGGTACACAGTACCAGCACCTCTTTTTAAAAGTATGGCACTTGTTACAGTAACTTCATGGTGGGTACTGGCACCTGTTTTTCTAGAAAAAAGACACTGGGTCTCCCCCTGCCTCTCTCCCAGAATGGCTCTTTTTAGCCTTTGCTAATCCCTTAGTTAGGGACGCAGGTGGCGCTGTGGGTTAAACCACAGAGCCTAGGACTTGCCAATCAGAAGGTCGGTGGTTCGAATCCCCGTGACGGGGTGAGCTCCTGTTGCTCGGTACCTGCTCCTGCCAACCTAGCAGTTCGAAAGCATGTCAAAGTGCAAGTAGATAAATAGGTACCGTTCTGGCGGGAAGGTAAACAGCATTTCCATGCGCTGTTCTGGTTCGCCAGAAGCTGTACGCTGGCTCCCTCGGCCAATAAAGCGAGATGAGCGCCGCAACCCCAGAGTCGGTCACGACTGGACCTAATGGTCAGGGGTCCCTTTACCTTTACCTTTAATCCCTTAGTTGGGATGGATGACTTAAACTGGCATACATCCATCTGAGCAAGGATGAGGAATTTCAGCTGATGTAGGCCCAGCTGAGCCCCAACTCAGCTGGAGATCTGCCTATTCCAAACCTGGCTCATCCCAGCAGATCTTGGGTTTGGATTGCTTCCTCAATCTGCCTGTAACAGGAGGAAATTTTTTAGAACTGGGTAAATCTTGGTATCTTGAGGAGGGGCTAGAGTTGGAAAGCAGAATATGTTCTTTGCAGGGTTTCAGTTTTAAGTTTTATTCTCTTCTCTCTCCATGTCATGATCCCTGTGAAAAATGCCCATACCTCAAAGCTGCTGTTTTCTCCAGGAGGGAAATTGCCACTATTAATGCCAGTATTAATGGCTGTTTCCCTCCTGGGGCCTACAGTAATTTACGTGTGTCTGTGTCTGACATCAGGACCATGGGAATGGAGGGACAGGATGTAACAGAGTTTCATTCCTGCTCCTCCCAGCAGCTGCTATTAAAAATAAAACAGGACACATTAACTGCATTCACACATATAACATTAGGAGCAGTTTGGCCCTCAAGTGTATAACCCTTGGAAAAACTGGTTCTGGAAGTAATGATGTCACCAGCTTCCAGTCAATCTTTTGTTGCAAACTGGAAGAACCAGTTTCTGCTCAATTCATTATGGGAGAGAAGATGATAGACCTAAATAAAACCTGGCGAATGCACTTCCACAGTGAGCTCACCTTTTAAATTATGTAAGTTCGTGGGCATCCAGACTACGAGCAGACAACATTAGGCTTAACCTGATGACCATATTGTAAAAGAGCACGGTCAGATACATCACTTCAGATGCATTTAAGTTTCAAGGATATCCCTTTTCCAGCACAGACATGCCTTTTTCCCTCAACCTGTTTTTGAGGTTCTGCCAAGCATGTAGGTTTACTGAGGAATGAAGCACATGTTAATTTTCCTCACATCTTAAAATAGTTGTACACTGTTCTTTAAAAGGTTTTTTTTTCTAAAGCTGCTCAGAATATGAAATGTTTCAGGTATCCCTCTGACAAATGAAAAAAATTTCCTTCATTTTAACAACCACCCACAAGATACTTAAAGCTGCTTGAAGTTCCGTAGGAGCACAACATTGCTGCTAAGCTAAATCATGAGTTTAACTGAGCTCTGTTAAAAAGATACACTCTTTTATCATTTCCCTTTTTAGATTATGCCTGTGCTCTCCAGAAGGATATCCTCCTTCAAGGACGCCTGTATCTTTCTGAAAACTGGCTCTGTTTCCACAGCAACATCTTCCGATGGGAGACCACAGTAAGGCCTGTGTGTGTGTGTGTGTGTGTGTGTGTGTGTGTGCCTGCAATGACTCCTCAGGACTGACCCTACCATCAGGCATAGTGAGACAATGACTTCGGGTAGCAAAACTGGGACTGACCTACCGTTAGGCCAAGTGAGGTGGCTGGCTGAGGTGGCCTTGCACTTCCTCAAGTGTGGTGATAGATGCTGTCCCATTGCCAATGTTAAAGTGATATTTAACTGCCAGTTTGACTGGCTTCTGGACATGGGGTGGGGGAGGGACCAACCTTTGCCTCAGGCGGCAAAATGTCTTGGGCTAGTCCTTACTTTCCTAAAGTGATCTGTACCCCACTTTTTATTGTGCCCAGAATTCTCTGCCACACCTAGAAGGTTCTGCTGCAGACAAGCTGATATAGAAAAGGTTCCTTGTGGATAGCAAGTCTGAAAACCAATGTTTTACATACTATGACATACTATGTCTTTATAGCTTTCGTCTGAGGTCTTACATTGTTTTACTTCATGTGTGTTCTTGAACTTCAGATTTCTATTGCCTTGAAGGATATCACCTTCATGACAAAAGAGAAGACAGCTCGGCTCATCCCAAATGCCATCCAGATAGCAACTGAAGGGGAGAAGGTGTGATGCTATTTAATTTATTCTTTACTCTTTTTCTTTAAAAATGATGAACTGTCCTGGCTCCCGCCCAGCACACACAGACAGAGATTCTTATGTGTAAGAAAGAAAAAAAGAGATATTCATTCAAGCATGTAACAGTACCAGCTTGGCAGCAGACACACAGTTCAGGAGTTCAGGAATCAGACAAGATGCTAAGAACTGGATGTAAACAATGATGATGCCCCAATTGCTTCCACACCCCACAAGCCATGCTTTTAAAGACAAGGCATGGCAAGCTCACTTGCAGGACTTCCTTGCTTTGTGGGAATGTCAGGATTGCAAATGCATGCTTTTCTGAGGTGGGTGGGTCTGCTGTCATCTGCATCCCTCTTGCATACTCCTGATCAGTTGCTGCTACCTCCTGAATTGCCCCTGCTCATCTAGTTTCGCCTCCATTCTTTACCTGGCTGAGATCTACATTGGCAACATTGAGATTAAGGAAGAGGAAGGTGACAGCCAGTGCCACCTCCTGGACTCAGTATAAGTGGGGGCTATCTGAAGTTAATGGGGTAGTGCCCCATTTTCCCTGATGACCTATGTGGCAGTAAACCCTGTTGAGCTTAGTGGGACTTATTTCTGATTAGATTTGTATAGCATCTCAAAGTAAACATTTTATTTTGTTATTATAGTTATAAATATACTGCTCATCCTTTAATATCTGGGTGATGAGCACACACAATAAAACCATAAAACAATTTAAAATACACACATTTTTCAAGCTAAAGTGTCATCCCAGCTGCTTTTTAGGATCCCATTATGGATACAAGCATATAATAGTTATTTAGATAAAATACGCTCAAGTTTCTTGAGACATATCCTGGGGCTCCCAAGTTCAATCAAGTATGAGACAATGTGTGAAGAACTAGGTATACACAAGATGGAATATTGGGTGTGGGCTAGCACTATAAAATACTGGTTGCGTTGCCATTTCCGTTGCCAACCAGACAGAGAGTCTGCTCTCTGAGTTACTTAAGGACTCTTATAAATCCAGAGGATTCTAACTCTTACATAGCAAAATCAGATATATCGGTATTGACTTGGAACCCTTGTATAATTCAAGTCAGCAATATATTTAGTGCAATATTCAAATCAGATTAAGGGATATCGAAAAACAAAACATTGAGTCAGCTGTAAATAAAATTTGCTCCCTCAAGTTCTATGGTTTAAATACAACAGATAACAGGATCACTTATATCTCAAAATTAATAATTCCTGTCCAAAGCAGGCCTTTATGTTAACACAACTGAACGTTTTCCCCTCAGCTTTTGTCAAGGGCAGATATTTAAACATCCCCAGAAATGATAGACATTGTGGATGTTCTTTGAATGTGTTGGACACTGTAGAACAGTGTTTCCCAACCTTGGGCCTCCAGCTGTTTTTGAACTACAATTCCCATCATCCCTGACCACTGGTCTTGCTAGCTAGGGATGATGGGAGTTGTAGTCCAAAAACAGCTGGAGGCCCAAGGTTGGGAAACACTGCTGTAGAACATATCCTTTTCTACTGTCCATTGTACAACCAGCTACACAAACACGTGCTATCCCCCTTTTTGGGTAGTCTAACACCATGGCACAATGAAAATATCATATTCTATCTGTCTGACGTTAACATGGAAGTAACTGCAAGGGTGGCTGAGTGTTTGTCAGTAGTATTTCTTAGAGTGGTGAATGGCATTATTTAGTGGGGAAAAAATCCCAATGAAAATCTGTGTTATTATATATTTTACATGGCTGTTTTATTAAGTTTTATGATGACCTATACTTGTAATGCCTAATAAAGGTTTGGTGAAGTAAATAATTAATTTAAGCACAATTTAAAAACATATTATGCCAATCAAAACAGCTCAGCAGCAGCGTCAGAAATAGTCCTTCTCAATAACGGACCTCCCCCAAATGCCTGTGTGAACAGTTGTGTGTTAAGTTGTCCTCTGTAATCCACCCGCATAGGGACAGCCTTATTAATGAAAACAAAATCAACTGAAATCATGTAGCCTTAGTTCCATGTATTTTCCTTGGGATGAGGATATGCAACATTCAGATCATTTTACAAATTGTACACGATTGTCATTTTTCTTTGCAGTTTTTCTTTACTTCATTCAGTGCCAGAGACAGAAGCTACCTCAATATCTTTAGATTGTGGCAGAATTCATTGTTGGAGAAGGTAAGCTTTGATAAGTTTGCGAAACGTCTGCACTGGCCATTTTTTAAAATGCTTGAATTCTAACATATATTGCTAGTTGTTTGCCTTTGCACTCTACAAGACTTGCATTTGTTAAGTTATGCATTCTTAAAAAATTAGCACTGGATATCAAGTGCATAAGGGTGCTTGTGTGCAAGATTGGTGTGGTTTAGAACAGTAAAGGTGACTAGATGTTAATTTAAAAAAACATTCAGTGCAAGATTTGTCACAATAAGAAGTCTATACCTGTGGCAGGCAGTAAAGTCAATCCTGAGATGATAGCTGGGGTAGTGCCTAGTGCTCTGGCCTTCTTGGTGATATTTGGTTCATAAATGAGAGCTAGAAAAACATGATGTCATGGGGAAATGGCATAAATGGAAGTTAAACATCTCCACTATATAACAGGGTTGGAGAGAAGGAAGGTAATGGTCTTTAGTGCTTGTAGGTTCTTGAGAGCCTTATGTTGCATTACTTTTTGCATCAGATCAGGTTTCGTTAGAGAGTGAATTGCCTTCACACGAGGGCATGTGAGGGCAGTGTAAGCCCAAGGCTCCGAACTGTGTGCTCACATAATGCCTACCAAGGTTTGGCATGAGGCCTGATGTAGTTCTGCTTTGGGATGTGGAGAGATCTTAGTCACACAGAGACAAAAATCACAACAAAAGCATATTTTGATCTATAAGTATATGAAAAGAAAGGATAGGAAATCTTTTTCAGCCTGAGCTTTGTATTCCCCTCATGGGCAACCTGTTGTGGGCCACATGTCAGCAGTGGGTTAAGCCAGAGGCCAAAACAGGTAGAGCATTAGATCATGTGACTCTTAACCTGTGTAGCAGGGATGGGGAACCTGTGACCCTCCATATGTTGCTGGACTTCAGCTCCCATCATCCTTGACCTTTAGCCAGGCTGGCTGGGGCTGTTGGGATTTCAATAATAACCTAGTGGCCACAGGTTCCCCATCCCTGCACCATACAGTAGGCTGCATTCCAGCCATGGTTTCTGTGCACACACCAAAGGTCAGAGGTCAGAGGTTTCTATGCATACATGTCTCCTCCAGGAAAGCAAGGACAGGGAAAAGCACCCAAGGAGGCTGCAGAGTTAGGGCTGCTGAGGGGATGTGGCCTAGAAAGAGTCCATGCATGGCCCCTGGACTTACCTGTTACCAAACGTAATCGTTTACAAGTGAGGGATTTAGGCATATTTATTTTAAAAACTGAATTGAATCCTTAAACAGGTTTTGGTTTATTCTAAAAATATTCTTAGAAAGACTTAAACTGCAGTTCTAAACATGTTTAGAAATACCACATGGCACACTACTTCCATAAAATAGGTTGTTTCAAGTAGCAGGTGGAAGATGACATGTTGAGGTATTCTCTCTCACGTAAAAACAAAATAAAAACCCAAACATCTAAGCTTCTCTTAAGCGTACTAGTTTGTTCAGGAATTTATTTATTTTTAATACAGGAGAGAATTCAAACACACTGGCCACATTCAAACATCATATTAACTTATTAGGTGGGATGAGAAGGAGCTACACTGAGCCTTGTGTTTCCATGCTTGTCAGTGTAACATGGCAACGAGAAGATGGAAAGCTATTGCTTGCTTTCGATTAGCCACAGTTTAATGTGTCATCCAAACCCTAATCTGAATCTGCTTACCCATTTGGTAAGGTTCTGAGAAAAGTATTTAGGAGAAAATATAGCTCTCTTGAATTGGTGAACAAATCCACTGACTTTTTTGTGAAGCAGCTCTTCTCTTGTGTTTGAAATACATTGGGAATTAGGTACTTTGTGTGTGTTTTCGTCTACCTAGATCATCCTATTGTAGGTTTTCCATGTATTCTTTTTTTTTTACAGCTGTTGGATATTTTTAGGTGTTTCTTGTTCACCCATAATCTTCCTGTGATTGAGGGGATCCCCCCCCCCGACTACTGGCCAGCTTTAGTGTTTTGGTTAGAGAAACTGAAGAGAACTGACACAACAGGATTAGACAGCATTCCTTTTAATACCAGGTGCTGTAAAACAGTAGCGGGACCCAGAGGCATAAGGTTGCCAGTGTGAGAAACAAGATGCTGGACTAGGGAGATCGTTGTTTTGGTTCAGCATCAGGTGTTTGGTAAGAGCGTTGGGGCTCTTACATTCTTAGCAAAAGATAGCTCATGCCTGCGGGGTTGCATATGCAACTGCAGAGGTATTTTAATGCTGGATTCACATTTTTGAAGGCTGGAGGTATCTTCTCACAACCATAAAGGCTATAGACTTAAGAAACATCAACAAAAGGAATTCCTTTCATAGCAAGCAAAGTTAAATGTGTCCAGGGAGATTGGTTGTTAGCAGGCAGGCAGGCAGGCAGGCAGGCAGACACACACCTCTACTTATTGTGGGTGGAAGGCATATATATAAATGATTGCTTTCATTAATACAAATTTAATAAACTATTTATTTATTTATTACATTCTATACCTCTCTTCATCCGAGGATCAGGGGGCAGTTTACAATTTAAAAACACAAAAATTCATAACATAGTAACAAACAAAAACAATTATCCCTACCCAACCCCAGTTTAAAAAACCATAGATTGTTTAATTAGCCAAAGGCCTGGGAGAAAGGGAATGTTTTTGCCTGGTGCCTCAAGGTATGTAACATTTGAAAGGCCTCTAAGATAGCAATCGGCCAAAGGCCTGGCTGAAGAGGAACTGTTTTCGCCTGGCGCCTGAAGGTGTATAATGAAGACGCTGGCCAAACCCCCCTGAGGAGAAAATTCCATAAACAGGGAGCTGCTGTAGAAAAGGCCCATTCTCATGTTGCTGCCCCCCAGACCTCTTGTGGAGGAGGCACACAAAGAAGAAGGCACACAAAGAAGGGTCCAGGTCAGTTCATATGGAGAGAGGCAGTCCTTGAGGTATTGCAGTCCAGATCCATTTAAAGCTTTATAGGTCAAAACCAGCACATAGAATTGGGCCCAGAAACTAATTGGTAGCCAGTGCAGTCAGGCCAGGATGTCATATGCTTGAACTGTCTTGCCTTAGCTGCTGAATTCTGAACCATCTTCAGAGGCAACCCTATGTATAACGTGTTGTGGTCATCTCTAACCTAGAGTTTACCAGAGCATAGATGACAGAAGTTAGGCTATCCCTGCCCAGATAGGGACACAGCTTGGGCCACTAGCCAAAGCTGATAGAAGGCACTCTGCACCACTGAAACTTCCTGAGCCACAAGCAACAGCAAAGGACCCAGAAGCACCCAAAGCAAGCTATGTTCCTGGTCCTTCAGGGGGAGTGTTACCCCATGAAGAGCAGGCAACCTGCCATCTATCTGGTCTAGGGAACTGCCTACTAACAGTGCCTCAGTCTTGTCTGGATTGCGCTTCAGTTTATTCATGATGTCCTGTACAGGGTTTCACAATCCAGAATCTGCAGTTTTCTGGAAGATGAAGAGTTTCACAGCAAATGCTGTTATTATCAAAAATTATACAGCAAATGATGTATAATTATTAAATTATCATGTAATAAAATCATAAGCAGTGTGAATCTTTAATCACAGCAGCTGCTTCGCCAGCCTAGAAAGGAAGGTAAGTTGAGGGGCAGACATGGCAAAGGGTGCCTTGTCAGTGCTTACTGGTCTACTCTGGAAGGGCCGGTACCGGTTTGCTTTTTCAGAAGTGGCTGGGCTTTCTGGGCCTTCTAGTCAAGTGTGATTTCCCCCTCTCTATTTATAGCCTGCACTCCCCGCCCCCCTAATGTATGTGCATGTTAGTGAAAGGGTTAAAGAGAAACCTGATAAGGAAATTCTGCCCAGGAATGCTGTCCGTGTTCTTTCCCTGCAACAAACTGTGGCTTGACCGGCTTTGAGTGGAACTAATAGCAGCATTAGTGTACTAAGCAGCCTTGGAAGCAGCTCCCCTGAGATAGTGTTAGAGACTTAAGGCATTTTTAAATGAATTGTGCATGAGGAGCAGAAGATAAATTCTCTCAAAAGACGGGTAACCACATCTGTTTTCCTGTCTATCCAGGTGTTCTGTGGTGGGGAGGAACCTACTCGATAGATTCTTAGGAATCCTGAGCCGTATGTTTTCATATAACCTGCTTACCTGTTTTCTTAGTGGGAGGGCCCCAGGAACTGAGCAAAGCACGTCCCACTTCCAGTTCTGAAAACAGACCTGCCCATTTTTCAGCAGCTTGCAAAGTGCCTATAGTAGGAAGTTACATAAATGCAGCTCTTTCTCTCCAGCGCTTTCCTTCATGACCTCTTGATCAATCCAGGTTGTTTGCCACTATATTGCGGAGGCATTTGTCTACGGGGGGTGGGGGCAGTGATCTTCCTTTTTATTACCTTCTACTTGTATAGCCTGGACCAGCTTGTAAGCCATGTGGCTATGAGAGAGTTATTCAGCACTTCAGGAAATCCTGAATATTATGCAATGATTTTAAACCCACGGGAGGTTGTTGAAGTACTCTGCCAACTTTTCCCCGAAGATGTGTCCAGTTTCCTGAATGCCACTCTGAAGTTGCCTACATTATGGAACTGCAAATGTAAGGTTTCATTTTCTTTTCGTGCGGCAGGTTGCAGGTGAATGATGCAGGGAGAGTGGGTTAAGTCTTGCGTGAAAAACCTACTAATCTTAAATCTGTATTCTTCTGAGGGAGCATTTTGTGTGTATTGGTAACTTGTGAATATATTATTTGACGGAAAGTTTTCTGCCATACATTCTGACTTACGTGGCATGCTTGAGCAAATATTTTCTACTGGCTTCATATGAATGGCAAATAGTTACCATTAATTCATTAGGAAAGCTTGAGCTTGAGTTCTCGTGGTGAATGAGTTACACAGTATAGTTGGAGCATAAACGTGAGTTTGTTTGTCTGATTCCTGTTAGTGGATATATCACCTGATTGGAGTTGGGATTTAGGGGGGGAAGAACCTTAATATTCCTTTAATGAGTGTAGCTATTTCCTGAATGGCCAATTCATTTACAGTGGTGGCATCTATGACCAGTGCTGTGCACAAGGGGTGTGTTTCTGGGGGTGGGAGGAAAACCCCCCACACAATTTGAATAAAGCTGGGTAGAGAGAGAACTTGGTGAAGCATGCACAAATAGTTCTCTAGGGACTTGCTGTCTGCTGAAGGAATGTCTGTATATTTGTAAATCAGGGTCAGGGGACTTGCAATCCTCCAGATGTATTGGGGCAGCTCCTACTAGCTCCAGCCAGGATGACCAGTGGGAGTTGGAGTCCAGCAACATCTGGGGGGCCACAGGAGGTTCCCCACTCCTGTTGTAAATAAAATCAAATATTAGAAAGCCAATCCTAGTGCTATTACTACTCTGAGTTCCATGCATGGAACAGTACATTTCCATGCCCTTCTCACTTCAGCTCCATTTAGTCGTTTCAGAGGAGGCCTCATCAATGTTGTACATTGATGTGGTATGAGGGGATAAAACTGGGATAAGTTGTCTTGGGAAATCTGAGACCAGCCGCTTTATGTTAGCAAAAGGGCCTTGATGGGACATGAGGAGTGGGGAGGCTGCGGCTGGGTGAAGGACTTAAGAACCCTCCCATGTGAGCAGATGCGCTCTGTTGTATCTGTCACTAAATTTCCCATGTCCAAAGGAAGCGAAATTCTTTTGCTGTGCCCCTGGAGCTTTTCGCTGCTTGAGGAAGTGGGGAGCACATAACAGTATGGTTGGTCATTCATCTGAGATTCTCTCAGTTTACTTATCTTCAAAACCAGCTGCCTGTACTTTGACTGCGAAAGACCCTTGATTGTACAGTAGCTGTCTTGCCTTCTTGGAGGGCCAAAGTTCATTTGAATGGCATATCAGTTCTTCTCAACAATGCAAGTACAGAGAAGACAAGTATAATTATTTTTAAAATCTCATTTCCTCCACATTTTGAGAAGCATATTTATAGAAATGGCAATACTTTTAATAGCTGAAATGGAAAATGTATGAATTCATTGGTTACAATTTGCACAGGGCAGCACCTACAGTGGGAAACTCAGAGCTCTCAGGTTTCTCAAGATTGCTGTTGTTTTTATGAAACTTATAATACAGCTAAAACTTTTAAAAGCAGTTTAAAAACAATTTTCTAAAAATAAAACTTCTAAAAAAACCCAATAACTCACTCAGTAATTCCAGTATTGCCAGGAAAAGATCTTTCAGCCACCAAATACCTAAGTGAACAGAAATGTTTTTAGATTCTTCCTAAAAGTTAATGAGAGAGACAGACATACCTCACTACCTTGGGACTATGTATGCTAGGACTAACATTTTGAACTGGGCCCAGTAGCGCAGTGTAAGCCATAGCTAAATCATAATTTTGCTTAGACTGTTTTGTGGGAACAGGCTATTGGGTGTTTCAGTTATTTACCACAGCAAATGTGACCGCCACGTGAAATGTCAACTGGCCCACACTCAAGGTCATATAAACAAATACAGGCAAAGAGGGATAAAAAAATAATGGCGAAAAGGGGGAAGAAAGCATAGGCCTCATGCTGCTTGCCTCCTCTGTTAACATCTGAATTTAGAAATTCTGGAATGTTTGGTATTGGCTATGTTACAGAGTTTAGTTTCTTTAGAACTGATGTATTTTGAATGAGTGCATTACAGACTTGTGACACCTTTTGTTATTTATTTACAAATATACAAGCAGAGAATACTGGTAGCAAATACAAGGCTACGAGAGGCAGCTAGTCTGCTAACCCTGTATCCGAGTATCAGACAGGGACCCTGTACCTCCAGATTCTCCCCCCCCCTCTCTCTCTCTGTGTGTGTGTGTGTGTGTGTGTGAGAGAGAGAGAGAGAGAGAGAGAGAGAGAGAGAGAGAGAGAGAGAGATCTTCTCTCCATTTAAAATTCAAATCCTAGCTCCAAACTTTCTCGGCAACTCTTCTAACCTGCTGCTATTCTACAATGAAACCTAAAGTAGCTTACATATAGATTGTAGGCAGTCTCCAATCTTCATCCTGACCAGAGCCCATGGCATGCTTAACTTCAAAAAGATTGTCGCATCATGTGCTTTCAGACTATTCCCTTAACTCTGAGAGGTGTCGTCTTCCAGATTCTGATTGGTACTATATTCCATAGGCCAATAAAAGCCTTCTGGCTATCAGAAAAGAAAAAAAAAACAAACCACATTTCTGGTCATTAAGGACCATTGAGATTCTTTAGTTAACAATCCTGGCCATTCGCAGTGAACAGAAAGTGCAGTTCACAATGCTATTGTGTCACATCTCAATGAGACGGAGGAAATCTTCTATTTCTCCTAAGCTAGGAGAAAGCATATTTGGAAAGTTTTTTAATGCTTCTGATGTTTGTCAGTAGTTAGGTACAAATGGCAAGCGTACATTTGCTCTAGTGAATTTTATACCACCCTGTGTGTCCTGCTTTAACATTAAACATGTAATCTTAGTACATAATTTCAAGGCAGGTTTGTGAATATGTTCTGGCAAGAGAGGAGACAAATGAGAAAACAGTTCAGTGATGGCTAATTCATGATCAACATAGGGTCTGATTTTTTTGGTTAACGTAGTGAGCTATCTTTGACTCCTGTGTTTGAGTTGGGTAACTCTACATTGCTTTGGTTCACATGCTATCTTGCTGTTGTCACTATGCTTGGGGCCTCTTCAGCAGTTGAGTGAAGAAGCCACTTGACCTGTAGACAGCTGGCTAAGAGGGGATTGTGGTATTGTTGTACAACTAATGTCAGCTGAGAGGATGCAGCTGTTCACAGCAGTTAAAACGACTTGGAGAAGATTTTTTTTTTAAAAAAAAATATTTCAGGAATTGGGGTGGGAGGGGGCAAAGACTATAGTGGTCTTGGATCCCAATAGCCATAAGGAAAAGTACTGGGAGTGTACTATCTTAAAGATAATTAATCTATAATGATGGGTTTGTATTGTTAGTTTTATGTTAGAGTTGAAAATGGGTGTTAGAACGAAAGCTCTGTTTCACTTTTTTACTTAGAAATGCAGCTAGATATACTGTGGATCATAGATTGAACATTACTAGCAACTGGGATTATTTTTTTTAAGTGAATAAGAGCATTTGTTACCTCTGCTTAAATAGGGTGTAACTTTAAAAGACAAGCCATCTACTGTGGTTACCGACCAAGCGTACTTAATTTTTTGTTTTGTGTTTTCCAGAGACTGACCAAGGAAGAATTCTGGCAGCTTGTACAGCAAAGCTATGGCTCTGAGCTCGGTTTGAACACGGAAGAGATGGAAAACATTTATTCTTCATCAGAGGAGAATGGACAGTCAAGGTAAGAATATGCTGCAGATTACCACAAAGGAAGGTACATATTATTGGCATCCCATTTTATACAAGTCATTTGAAAGGCTACTATTGAATGCACATAGAGTTTTGCTTATTAGTGGTGTTTTCATTTTTCGGCACGATCCTCTTCCTATACAGATATAAAGCAAGTATAACTTCTATTTTGCCCTTCTAATTCCGAGCTAGTTTAGAGATTACCACTTGCCTGCTTAGATTGATGAAAAGGTTGTATCCGCGGTGATGCTGGCTTGCGTGTTCAAGCAGTAGCAGTAGCAACACACGTGTTGCCGGTTGGATGCCAAAGTATATCAGGAACTATTAGTGCAAACCATGCAGCAGTGGCACTGCTACGTGAAGGTGTTGCATAGGGTAAAGAGCATGTAAATGTTAACTGGCTTCCATGTTTTTCTGCTACAGGGGTAGAGGCCTTTTGGCAACTTGCATGGGCAAACTGAAAAGGAATGTGTGGAAGTATGATGCTAAATATCCAATGGAAGGTGTTTCCAAGGATTTAGCATATTCTTTTTCGAAGGTGCTATTTTTACTTGTCTTGGGGCTGACGCTTACCTAATAAGATCATGTATACATTTAGCAGCTCAAGTGCAAGATCTACTTTATCTGCTCAGGTTTCCTGGGAAGAGAAGGGAACTTCATCTTTTGGGTGTCCTTTGTGGAAGTTGTTTATACTATGAATTCACTGAGTGACTGGACATCTGTGTTAAATCAGTTTTCTAGTTGAAGAAGCTCTAGGAAATGTATGGGTATGATTCCTTCTATTAGTCCCTCTTGGTGTGTGCATGCATAGGCACATGTGCATGTGCACACCCACACACCCAAGCACATGTATTTTTGCTTCATGTACGGTAACTAAAACAGTTGAGTTCCTTTGGTTGCAAGGGCTTGAGCAGACGTTAACTTCTATCACATCTGTTGTTTCACAGCAGCTTTAAAATGTGTTTTTGCTTTAAAAAGACGAAGCCTACATCCCTTATTTCAGCTCTTGACAATATCAAGAAGCTTCCTTGTTTGTGAAAAATGTAGTTTCTGTAATATTACAGCATAGTAATTTTTGTTGCATCCTTCACAATATTGTATAGAAATGTCTTAGTACTTTTATATACAATATTGTGGTGAAGGGTAGAATGCCAATTATTCTCATCTTTAATGATGCCTATAGGCCAGCCAGCCTTCTTCAATACAGTGTGCTCCAGCTACTTTGTACTACAATTTCCATCAGTCCAAGCTAGCACAGCCATTGGAGAAGGCAACTATAACCCTTCTGTTTTGTGTCTGTTTATGTCTGTATCCCCACATTTGGGGGGTATGCATTAGCAACCCTTAACACACAAAGATTCTAGAGTCAAGCTTCCAAGAGGCTCACAATGCTGTCCTTCTTGCAGATTAAACACATTTTTCAAAGGCTTGCTTATAGACTTTCTGCTCCTTCCCCCCCCCCCCCTTAGCCACTGTGGGGCAGCAAGAAATTCCTGGGTCTGAGAAGGTTGAAACCTTTCCTCTCCTAGTTTTTGGATCAACATTTAGTGTTGGCAACTTTCTATAAGGAAATGATGTTTCTGGTGAACATGATAACCACATTGAAACAAAATGCTGTCTCAACTTCTAGTGCTATGGGTGCTAAACCACCAGAACCGGGGTATTATACTATACCACTCCTAGGGCCTTAGGAATCAATATGACTCCGTTTTCTTGAGTGCAGAGACAGCACAACATGTTCTTGAGAGTGCTGCTAGCTAGGAGGCTGCTGTGGATCACTGGGAGAATCAAGGACACTCAGCAATGGTGAAGTAGAGACACCATGTCTTTCATAACCCTTGACACCATCCCTACTATTTGCATGCATGGGAATTCCAGGTGACAGTATCTAATCTGTGCTGCTGAATATTACTGCATGCATGCCACTTTGAATTCACATCCTCTTAAACTGGGTTGTGCTTCATGCTACCACTTTAAGAATCGAGGATCTGGGCCAGTGACTGGTCTCAAAATACTTTAAGACTTCTGTGCCATTGCAGTCCACTGATTACAAAGGTTTGACAGAAATGGACCAGAGAGTACAGAAGTGGGCAGTAGAGAGTGCTGTGTGCATATTGCTTGTACTATTTTGGCCACATCAGCCTTGGTTTATTCAACTGCTTCACCTATCAAAGAGGAGAGAATAATCCAACACGGAGGCAAGATCCTGTACTGAGATGATGAGATGCCTGCATTTGGCAGCTTACTGTAGTACATAACAACTGCTTTTTCAAAAGTGATCCATCCTTCTAAACTGTAGCAAACCACATAGGATTCATGACTCAATTAAGCTAGACAAACACAGTTAGTGGCCTGGTAAAATGCATTCTACTCCAGTGCCTAATTTGGAGCCTAGTTTTGACTTCCTGCTTTACTTACAAGGACAAGGGATTATCCTTCTCCTTGAAAGTTTGCCTCTGTGTAGTTTCGGCCAGACAAACAATGGGACATTTTCTTTATTTGCTAATCCCTTACTGAGGAAATTCCATCATAGCCTTCAGTTCCATTAAAATCTATTTTTGGTACTATATTAATTGATGGCGAAGCCTTTCAAGCGGAGGGCAAGCTGTGATTTTCTTAAGAGAAAATCCTTGGTAAGCCTTTTAGGAATCAACAAGGGTAGTATCTACATTCTAACCTAATGTGGACTTGAGTACCAGCTTTCTCCTCTAAGCATAACCAATTTAATTAGTAATAGGGAGATGGCCCATGATCTTGATGTCTGGAGGACATTATTTCTTTTTACCTGGATTATAAAAATCTGCTGATGAAAATAGGAGAAGCTGTATGTTTGCAATGCTCTGGAACTGTGTGAATTAGCTTTGCCATCATCACACCATTTCCTAGTGAAGTGTGAACTAACAACAGCATTTTCTCCCGGCCAGTGTGGAGGACTAATGGGGTCCAATGGATTCCTGAACGCGCTGGGTTTCTTCTTTCCCAATGGATTGAGCTGGCAATCATGCTGAGACTCAACTCTGTTGTGAAAAAGCGAGATGCAATGAGCCATCAACATGGTTGTTCTCGGAAATTTGTTCTGCTCCCTGTCTTGCTATGGGCAGTGATGGAAGCTGGGTTATGGCTAGTGTGGAAGTTGCGGAAATCTCTGTGTAAAGTCAATCCAACAAAGATGACAGCTCATAGTTATGCTTACTGTGTGACAGTGAGATTGGCAATGAATGGTTATCTAAAGTAGGTGAGAGAGACTAACTGCATATTTAGGCATCTATAAGGAAGCACTTTGACATTTGTCCAAATTCTGTCCTGATTT
The DNA here is from genome assembly GCF_964252035.2 of Podarcis erhardii. Lineage (NCBI taxonomy): Eukaryota > Metazoa > Chordata > Lepidosauria > Squamata > Lacertidae > Podarcis > Podarcis erhardii. Next base: position 34,018,730 of record NC_138508.1, on the reverse strand, counting down.
TAATCTCCCTTGTCGATATCTCATGCTGTATATGACTGCACAAAAGATGGTTGGAAAAATAAGCTAGAGGTAAGGAACTCTGTGCTCTATTCATACAACAAAGCAGCATTAATTTCCATCTTCATGTTACACAAGTTAGTTGTACCACCTTTCACAAAGTCTGAAAAGCTGATATTTACTCAAAAGCACAGGAAAAGAAATGAAGTAACTTGGCAGTAATAAGACTAGATGTCTTAAGGCTGACATGTTGCACTTGCCACATTGGAATTCCAAAATGGTAAAAAGTACTAACAATGTATGTGAAATAAGTGTAAGTTAACTCTGCTGCTATTTTTGTCTCTGGCAGATCTAGCCTTTGTGACGAATCTGGGGATAAGGAGTCACCTAAAGCAGTTGGTGTAATTCGAGAACCCATTGCTCAGATACTTGAAGTTGAAACGGAGTCTCTTAATGGAAACATACGGACAGAAGTAAGCTATGAAGGAGTCTCTGTACCCCCCTCTCTCTCACCCTCAGTGTACAACACTAGCAGTGTTGGGGGAAACAGGGTAATCAGGCTGACTACGGCTTTGCCACGTCCAAAGCCCCTTTGTTTCTCTGACATGCCCTCAGAAGGTATCCTATGGTACCTTTGTAGCTGGTATAGTGAATTACCGTATTTTTCCGTGTATAAGACTAGGATTTTTTCCTAATAAATTATGTCAAAAATTAGGGGGCATCTTATACACGGATAGTGCCGAGGCCATTTTCTTAAATTTGAGTCCCCCCAAATAAGGGGCATCTTATACATGGGGGCATCTTATATATGGAAAAATACAGCATTTCACACTGTAACCAATGAGAAGGGAAAAGAAAAGGTACTTCTCAATCAGCCCACAGGAAAACAGTAGGGCAATAGATATGGTGATTGCTCTTCCAGTGCATCTCCCCCGCTCCCACTCCCACAATTCGTTGCTAGAAGTTGTCTTATAAAAGTATTTTTGAGCAACTTGTGGTAGTCCTGTCCTCTGCGCCCCCCCCCCCCCCAGATTTGAAAGGGAAGCAGAAATCTATTTATCTATTTTCTGCTGCACATCATGCGCTGTATATGAACACTTAATGAGCTTACAAATTTGTATTGGAAATGAATAACAACAACAATGGAATCTTGACATTGTCCTTGGTAGATTAAATCTTGTTCTGATTATTGTGGCTGTGTATGCAATTTGAGTTGAGATGGGCGGGAATACTTCACTTCAAGGCATGCTGATCGTTCCCATATAATTAATTTGAAATCCATATTTTTTTGCTCGACACATTTCAGACTGCTAATTCTGTTATGATATGTAATACCCATATCTGCTTTCACTCCCACATTTTCCTGGCATTTGAAATCTCTGAAGTTTTGTTAATGACAGATCTGAAGTACTCTCATTATCTTAAAAATATATCAACATTCTGTTCAGCACATAATTCTAATTTAGTATTCACAAAGTTTCAACACTAAGCAAAATGCGGTAACAATTACTTTACTTCAGTAACTACTGCAATAATTAATATTTATATAACATTTTCCCCCACACCCACTCAAGGTGCTTCATACATATTTATTATAAATATATAATGGAAAGTTTAAAAAGCAGAGCTGCTGTTAACCCTTTTAATTTCAGTAAGTTTTGCATGGGAACTCTGTGCATGCTCCATTGAAATGAATAGATTTCAGGGCAGCGGTACTTGGTGCACTGTATGCAGACATCCAAAAACCTGTTTTATAGAACCTGTTACGGAGAATGCATATTTTGGGGGCTATGTGTTCAAGAGTTCTTTCTGCTGGTCTTTTTTTTTTTTATCAGGAAATTGTGAATAGTAGTCCCAATACAATTTTAACTGTAACTCCTTGTAAAATAAACATGATGGACTATGTGGATGCTCTCTTTCACTAGGGCCCTGAGTTAGAGGAATTGTACTGTGATAAACAGGACAGGAGGAGTTCCCTGCTTCCTTCAGAAAGGAAGCCAGCTGATGTAGCACAACGCAAATTTTCAATACAGTCCCCGGATCTAAATGAGAACTTCGCTCAAGAGAAGAGCAGTGCGTCAGAAAGTGATGAAGAAGGTAAATTGTTTCCATTTCATAAACAAAGTCCTTAAAACCTGGTCCCAGGAAGGGATAGCTAAAGTAAACAAAGGGTAATGTGGAAGCATGAAATCCAAGGGTCTGCTGTACATTTACGCTATTTATTTCCAGTATAGGTAGTTGTTGATAGGCGGGCCAGTCCTGTGACCCGACTATGCTAGCAATTGCAACTCCGCTGCTTGCATCAGATAATGTCATTGAAGTCTTATGCACTCAAAGAAGCATTGATGAAAGCACAAAAACTGCATTTAAAACCAAAGGTAGAGTAGCACTACCAACAACCATTCCACTGTTGTCCCTGTCTGCTGTATTACTAACCATTACTAACCTTGATGTTGGCTTCTGATGATGCCCTCACATTATTCATTCATCATTTTATTTGTACATCACCTTTCCATTCTTAAAATTGTGCTCAAGTTGACTTGCAACATAAAAAATTGCATAATTACAAACTTAACAAAGGTAATGGTAAAGGACCCCTGACAGCTAAGTCGAGTTGCAGACGACTCTGGGGTTGTGGCGCTCATCTCACTTTACAGGCCGAGGGAGCCGGCATTTGTCCGCAGACAGTTTTTCCGGGTCATGTGGCCAGCATGACTAAGCCGCTTCTGGTGCAACGGAACACCGAAACCAGAGCAGCGCATGGAAGCGCTGTTTACCTTCCCGACAGTGCTGTGCCTATTTATCTACTTGCACTTTTTGGGGTGCTTTTGAACTGCTAGGTTGGCAGGAGCTTGGACCGAGCAACGGGAGCTCACCCCGTTGTGGGGATTCAAACCGCCAAACTCCTGATCGGCGAGCCTGAGAGGCTCAGTGGTTTAGACCCATGTCCCATTAACAAAAGTAGTCATAGGCAATAAATAAAACACCCATGTCCCATTAACAAAAGTAGTCATAGGCAATAAATAAAACACATCAGAATGTTTTGCCAGTCTCGTTGCATTCACACCAGTCTTCCCCAACCTGATGGCCTCCAGACATTTTGGACTGCAACTCCTATCATTCTTGACCATCGTCCATGTTGGCTGGGAGGTGTAGTTCTGAAAGCTGGAGGGCACCAACTTGGGAAGGCTGATCCACACAACCCTCCCAACTCCTATAAATTTGAGTTACTGTGTTGCTTGGCTATATTGACATAAAAAGTGAGATTGGCAAAGACTGAAATGTCTTGTTTCAATATTACATTTTGCAAATGGTACATCTGTCACTTAGTTGCCGCAGAAATCTGTAGCTTTGGAATATGGACACTTTATTTTTAACGTAGATAAGATTTGTGTTGCACAGGCAGGAAGGGGTTTTTTTTTTGTTAGTACTTCTGATTATTTTTCAAAAATGTTTGAATGATCTCTGAACTAAAATGAATATGCAGCGGTGCCTCTGGATACACACACCTCTGGTTGCATATCCTTCAGGATGCGAACCTGGCAAACCCGGAAGTATTTTTCTGGGTCTCATTGCATCTGCAGAAGTGGCACCCCCGGTTGCGAATTCCTCAGGATCCAACCAGAGCTCCGGAATGGATCCCGTGCACAACCGGAGGTACCACTGTATTCTAAATGTAAGAGGTGTTCAGTTTTAGCTTTCACTTCATTTTCACAGCCATCCCTCTATATACAGCTACAGTTTGGCAGTTTCTTATGTCCTCAGTCTGATGTTGGAGAGAGGCATTCAAGGCTGGGCTGTCTTTTTCTTCAATTTGTTCAGTCTGTGGCTTCTTCCTTCAGGACACTTCCTTCAGGAGTGTTGCTGAGAAACTTTGCCTTGACCATGTGGTTGGGAGCAATTAAGAAAATAACCTTGTCCACACTGACATCCAGGTGCTGTGTTTGGCCTAAGATGAGATGGTTATATTTCTAGTTACCATGTGCAAGGATTAGCTTTTTGTGTGCCCAGAAAAGTAAGTGCCACTTAGCTTTGACATGCCAAAAGCAGAATTCTGCACATTCAGGCAGGTGTGTGCGACTGATTAGCCTATACTGGGGGTAAAGGGAGTGAAAGGCTATATTGCATTTCAAGTCATTCAAGTTAGTTTCCAAAAAGTGATAGGAAAAGATAGGAAAAGCTTTTAAATATAGCTACGAAACACTCACCCCCAGTTAGCTGAAATGAAGGGTTGTATGCAGTGGTGTGTCTCTGCTGAATGAAAGGCACTTTGATCAAGCAGAAGCTGCCATCAACAAAACAGCAAGGCAGTTTTTGCTAATTTCCCCTCAGTCTGCTCCGGAGAACCCTTCAGAACAGCATGGGAGGTGGTGCAGGGAAAGGGAGAATCAACAAAATCCACAATTCCCATTCTATTGATGAAAGCCTCTGCTAAATCAAAGAGCCTTCTGCCAATGAAGACCATTTGATGCAATCCATATTGTGTCATCCACTGAAGGGTTATTAGTGAATACTGTTTTTTCCTACATGAGTGCCCATTGACAGGGGTCACGGGGATATAGGAATGCAGTGAATGTGCACAGGCTCAGTGTTCCCCTGGGGCCATTATATAGGTCTCCTTTCTGCAAGCAGCTGAGCTTTTTATAAGGGTAAGCATTTTTTTTTTAAAAAAAAATGGGTAACCAAAACAGCAACAACCACCCAAGGAATATTATTTGCAAGATAAACACTGAACCTTGTCAGGAAACATTTCCTTACCTTGTGGTTTGTTCCTTTTCGTTTCTATACTGCAACACACCTGTCTGGCAGTGTGAGCAACTGCACAGAGCGAGTAATTGCTTGTGATTAGTGGGCTAAGAGGCATATCTCTATATTAAAGTCTCCAGTGACATGTGCACCTTGTCATTATGAACGTACTGACATTCTGTACCTTAGTACTTTTAAGTTTAATTTCCTGATTTTAATTATAGCACAAAAGTGTTCTTGCCCCATTCTTTGCTAGTTTGAATAGATATACTTTTTTAGATTCTAAATGCAGTGAGCATGACTCTGTAGCAGCCAGAACTGTAGATCATGTGGAAAATAAAACACTTTTCATTGTGTTCACTTGCATTTATCATGTGGGTCGATGTTTGCCTCTAATTACCACGCCTGGATATTTTAGGATATTGCAGTACTTGTCTATTGTTAGTATAGAGAACATTGCACCATCTCAGATTCCTCTCTGTGGTATTTGCTTTCAGCAGTCATTACTGTATGGACTCCACTGAACAAGCACCACATCTCAGTTTTGTACTGTAGTCCTGATTTCTCTCAGTACTGGGGAGAAGATGAAGGATACTCTTGCTCTTCTTTGCTTTTCTTCCCTCATCACCAAAATATGTTAGGTCTGACTTACTTTTACTTTACTTTTGGAGAATGAGAATCAATTCAGTAATTATTTATTCACTCTTAAATATTACACACAGTGCTGCTATCATGCCATTTCGTGTATTCCCTCTCACACTCTGTGTGTGTGTGTGTGTGTCTGTGAAAAATTAGCTGCCATAATCTTTTCCCACATCAGCTTAGAAATCATCGAAAACAATACGAAACATATAAAACGTAAACAACATAATTGTAATAATAACATCCTTTTTTAAAAAACAAAACACAAATATATCACGGCCAGCCATATCAGTCTAAGATTATAAATGAAGGCTACTGCCTAAAAACAATACTTTATAATAATAATAAAGTTTTAAGAGTCCATCTGAATACTACCAAGGAGTGCTATATCTCAGGGAAGGGAGTTTCATAGCCATGGAGCCGTTGCAGAAAAGGTCCTGCCCCCTGTCCCTGTCAGCTTATGTTTTTTTTCCTTTGGGTATGTTTTTCTGTGTTTTGCCACCTGCTTGCCTAACCTCTACTTTGTACACTTTCCCTCCCACAGATGAGGAAACATTCCCTGAGAGCGACCTCCATGGAAAACTCTTTATTAATCGGGTTTTCCGCATTGGTGCAGATAGGCTGTTTGAAATGCTTTTCACTAATTCTCATTTCATGCAAAGATATTTCAGTACCAGAAACATAACAGGTAAAGTATTATTCCTTTTAAAATTTACATTGAAATAACTTTATACCCTTTCATGGAAAAATCAGTTTGTTTATTTGGGACCAATAGGGTCGCCATGTTGTTGAGGTTTCCAGATGTATGGCAACCCTAGGGACCAACACACTGTGATCTGAAACCACAATTTGATGCTGGTTATTCTTATGATAGTTTTCTCTGTAAATTACCGTATTTTTCGCTCTATAGGACACACTTTTTCCCCTCCAAAAATTAAGGGGAAATGTGTGTGCGTCCTATGGAGCGAATGCAGGCTCCTTGGCTTCAGTGATAGCAATGCGAAGCCTCCAAAGCACAGAGGGAGTGCTCCCTCCGCGCTCCGGAGGCTTCGCGTTGCTTTCGCTGAAGCCTGGAGAGCCGCCTGAAGCCTGCGGAGCGCAGCGCGAGTTCCTGCTGCGCGAGTTCCTGCTGCGCTCTGCAGGCTTCAGGTTCCTTTCAGCAGAGAGGGAGAGCTGCACATCGCCCCCTCAGCCAAGCGGGAGGAGAAATGGAAGGGGCTGAGCATAGAGGGAAATATTTTTTTTCTTGTTCCCCCCCCCCCTAAAACAAGGTGCGTCCTATGGTCCGGTGCGTCCTATAGAGTGAAAAATACGGTAAACACCTAGAATTCTCTCCTTCCTTGAGAGCTTTTCCCACTGTCGATGCTCCTTCTTTGCAAGCAGATTCACATTTTCCAGGAAGCAGTGATGTATTTTTGCCTGTATCCCCTTCAGCTGATTCATGATTTTCTTGTCCTCTTGGGCTGCTATCAACATGCAGTAAAACCTACTTCTTTCATATTTCTGTGTTTCCCTACCCCCACTCCGCATAAGTGGTCACCACTGGGGAGAACAGAGAAATGTGCAACAAAATGATGTCAAGAAATAGAAAAGTCTTAGTATAAATTACAGAGGGTTGGGTTAGGGAGAGACCTTGACATAGGCTATCACTATTGACAGTAAATCCAAGCTCCTTATAATGTGAGTTAGAAGGATACATATTGCAATCAGTGACCAAAAACTCATTATTGTTTATCAGAAATGACTATATCTTGATGGCTGCATATTTTAACTCATTTTACACACATAGATGGAGATGCAAGGTGTGAGACAAGTTACCAATGATTCCTGGGTAGTTTTGTTTCCTCCAGTCACTTTCAATGTTTAAGGATTATGATGATATGTGTAAATGGCTAGACGTGATTGATTACATATTTTGGGTCTAGATGCTGTAACAACCCCTTGGAACAGAGACATTGGAGGCAATCAGTTGAGGACCATGACTTACACTATTGGGCTCAACAATCCACTTGTTGGAAAATTCACAACTGCAACAGAAAAGCAGGTACAAAACTCTGTTGCGGGTTATTAGTTTATGCCAAGTATGGAAGTTGCCTAAAACACCAAGTTTATAAAGGTGTTGGATCCTATAGCAATGGCCAAATGGGCAAAATACGTAAGAACAAGAGGAAAGCTTAATAATGGATCCATTTTATTGACAAGTGAGCATGTTTTATTGAATTTTGTAGATTCAAGTTAGTATTGCCGTATCTTTGTTTCAAAATGAAGTAAAGGGTAATAATGAAATACTTCAATAATCAAATTAAGAATACCAGTTTAATAGTTTATTTTGAAATAGATTATCATATATGTATATCTCAGCCTATATATTGACTGGGATTGTACGTAATACTAAGACAGACCATGTGTATGAATAAAACAAATTCCTTCCAGTAGCACCTTAAAGACCAACTAAGTCAGTTCTTGGTATGAGCTTTCGTGTGCATGCACACTTCTTCAGATACATGTGTATGAATGAATGAGTGTGCAGGTACTTGCAGCAAAAATCATGGCCACATGAATTCTCCCCATTCCTGCTACTGCTGTGCTTCCCAGGGCTAAACCATGGTTTGGCTTAGCATTAGATTTAAAACTGGGCTTATGGTTTGTCTTGCTTCAGACAAACCATGAGCTGTAGACAAGGTATGTTCTTGGCTTACTGCTCAAGGTTTGTCTGGGAGAGACAAACATTTGTTCCGACATAAGGCTAAGCTACTTATTTGTACTTAACCATGGTTTGTCTTAGTCAGGCATAGGCAAACTCAGTCCTCCAGATGTTTTGGGACTACAACTCCCATCATCCCTAGCTAACAGGACCAGTGGTCAGGGATGATGGGAGTTGTAGTCCCAAAACATCTGAAGGGCTGAGTTTGCCTATGCCTGGTCTTAGTGTTGCATGCAAAGCAAGCCATTGTGTGATGACATTTTAAGCATGCTTTTGTTTCAGCTGTTTTATGTTTATTGCAATATGGTGAGGGGGGAAATGATTTTGCATGCATAAAAACATTGTTTCAGTTATTTTCGAACTCTAATCTTAAAAAACCTTCTTTATTTTTTCTAATAGGTCCTGCATAAACGGAGCCACAAAGATCATTGCTATCGGATAGACACAGAGGTGGTAACACACGATGTACCTTACCACGATTACTTCTACACCGTGTATAGTTATTGTATTGTTCGCATGTCCAGCCAGAAGTGCAGACTACGGTGAGGCATTTTGCATTGTTCAATGGGGAAACTGGAGGCAGTCAAAAACGACTGCACTCAGTATGGTAAAACTGGTTCTTCTGCACAAATTCCCTTCCCTGTTTACTTTGGTAGTTGGAAAACGATCTGTTGACAGAAACAGGCGTTTACTTGTTTCTTTGCTTCTATTTTTGCCAGGGGATTGAACATACCTATAAACATGTGTTGTGAGCTTTCTCCAACTGCCTTTTCAGTAGAGTTCATCATCAAGTTACAGCTGTCAGTGTAATCTATAATAGCCTTTTAAAGCCAGTGTGTGTGTGCACTCGAAAGTACAGTACAGTGGTACCTCAGGTTAAGAACTTAATTCGTTCCGGAGGTTCGTTCTTAACCTGAAACTGTTCTTAACCTGTAGCACCACTTTAGCTAATGGGGCCTCCTGCTGCCACCGCGCCGCCGGAGCACGATTTCTGTTCTCATCCTGAAGCAAAGTTCTTAACCCAAGGTACTATTTCTGGGTTAGCAGAGTCTGTAACCTGAAGCGTATGTAACCTGAGGTACCACTGTACTCTGTTCAGCATAGAGGTGTTAAGTGACCAAGTCTTCTATGGATTTCCTCCTTTTGGCTACCGGCATGGGTGAAGAAGGTGTTACTAGTGACCGTGCCTTTGCCTCAAGTACACAGCTTGCTGTTTTGAGTTGCAAAGACTGACAGAATTGCTCTTATAGTGGGTGAAAAAGCATGCCTCTGTCCTTAATGTTCCTTGTATTGCAGTCAGTTGCTAACCGTATTATTCTTTTTGCTGCAGGATCTCCTCAGATGTGAGATACAGAAAGCAACCATGGGGGCTTGTCAAGAATATAATAGAGAAAAACACATGGGGTGGGATAGGAGAAAACTTTAAGCAACTTGGTAAGTGCCGTGTCTGCTCCTTGCTGATGATTCCAAATTGCATTCATAGCTGTGATATTTGATAGCACTGCATAGTTCTACGTGGTGGTGCGATTTGCAGGATTTTCACAAGAATTACAGTGGTGCCCTGCAAGACGAATGCCTCGCAAGACGGAAAACCCGCTAGACGAAAGGGTTTTCCGTTTTGGAGGTGCTTCGCAAAACGAATTTCCTATGGGCTTGCTTCGCCAGACGAAAATGTCTTGCGAATTCCTGCGGGGTTTTTTTCCTTTCCCCCCCTTTTTCTAAGCCGCTTATCTGCTTATCCGCTAAGCCGATAAGCCGCTAAAAGCCGCTAAAAGCCGCTAATGGCGCTAATATCGCTAATCCGCTAAGCCGTCAATGGGCTTGCTTCGCAAGACGAAAAAACCGCTAGACGAAGAGACTCACGGAACGGATTAATTTTGTCTTGCGAGGCACCACTGTATGCTTAAGAACAGTCTTGGACCTTCCCAGCTTTTAGAAACAGTTTAAAGACTGTTTCTAAACTTTATTTATTACCTTTTGGTAGCCTTCCAGTAGATGTGTCTGCTCTTGAACACTGCTTATGCGAGGTGACCGATTGAGTACCATTGGATGATAAGGTCAAAAATGAAGCATCAAAACTCTGCATTAAGCTGTTCATTTGTCTTTCATAGTATATCTACATCATGTCATTAGAACACTGATATTTCACTTTTAACCAACTGTTTGTGATAACCTGGAAGTTGGGCAGTAGCAGAACCTTATTTAGGCTCCGATAAATTATTCCCCATGTACCACAGTAAAGCATTACTTGTTGCAGGTAAACCAGCCTGCTCATTTTTATGTGTACAGTGGTACCTCTGGATGCAAACGGGATCCGTTCCGGAGCCCCATTCTTATCCTGAAGTGAACACAACCTGCGTGTGCGCAGGTCATGATTCACCGCTTCCGCGCATGTGCGTGACATCATTTTGAGCGTCTGCGCATGCACAAGCGGCAAAACCCAGAAGTATCGCGCTCCGTTACTTCCGGGTCGCTGCAGAGTGTAACCTGAAAACGCTCAACCTGAAGCACATTTAACCCGAGGTACGCGGGTAGCGCTGTGAGTTAAACCACAGAGCCTAGGACTTGCCAATCAGAAGGTCGGCAGTTCGAATCCCCGTGATGGGGTGAGCTCCCGTTGCTCTGTCCCTGCTCCTGCCAACCTAGCAGTTTGAAAGCACATCAAAGTGCAAGTAGATAAATAGGTATCGCTCCGACGGGAAGGTAAATGGTGTTTCCGTGCACTGCTCTGGCTCGCCAGAAGCAGCTTAGTCATGCTGGCCACATGACCCGGAAGCTGTATGCTGGCTCCCTCGACCAATAAAGCGAGATGAGCGCCACAACCCCAGAGCTGGCACAACTGGACCTAATGGTCAGGGGTCCCTTTACCTTTTTATGACTGTACTAATAAACTGCCTTGTGAATGCAGCCTTACTCACTGTTGGTTTCCCCACTCCCTTTTTAAATAAGGCCAGCACCTGATACTGTTTTACTGGTTTGTCTCTCCACGTGACTTCTTGAATGTAACATTTGGGTTTCCCAATGCATCATGTGTTTCCTCCCCCCTCGCCCCACTCCGGTCAAATACCACCTTTCAAATATCCTGGAAAATGTCAATATAGAGTGTTGTGAATTTCTGAGTGAAAATAAAATGAAAACTGAGTAAGAAATAGGATGTTGTTCCATTACAGAATCGGAATTGCTAATGGAAGAATATGAAATAAACAAACCTGTAGAGGATCCAGTGAAACTTGGTGTTTTGAGGAGGAGGAGGTGGACTTTACAAAGGAATGTGGGAGAGATACTTCCTAAACGTTCTTCACAGTACTCTTTGGGGGAGACAGGTGCACCTTCCCGTGGTGATGGAGGTGGGTACTACAAGTAGGAGTATTTGTTTTGACCATTAACTTAAGCCAAAGGAATTTAAGGGATGTGCTCGCGTGAGAGCCACACGTTATATAGCACCTCTGCATAGCTCATTCAGTTTCATTGCCTCTCCAAATATGGCATCTCTGAGGTACATGCAGGCCGGTACAGTCAACACTAGGGTGGTGGTGTCGTAGCTTACACACAGCTCCTATGCAAAGTTGTGCCTTTTCCTGCAGGTACTGTCTCCAATGCTTCCAGGTTCAGTGCTATACTGCTGAACTGTCGGTGTAGGAAGTGGCTGCACAGAGATGCCTTTGGAATTATTATTATTATTTGAAATAATTTTTATTTGGTTTTACAAATATAAAATTATAACAATACAAAATGCATATCCATATTTGGAAATTTCTCCGAATCTCTGTACTTCCCACCTTCCCCGCCGTGGGTCCTATTGTCTACCTTTTCAACTATATTTGCTACATCACAAGTGTTATTGCAATCCTGCTAATGTTTTCATCTGCTTACAGTGGTCTCCCAGATAGGTTACAAATTTCCCCCATTCTTTATTAAAATTTTGGTCGTCTTGGTTCCTGAGCTTTCCAGTCAGTTTTCCCATTTTGGCATATTCCAAACAGCTTAATTTGCCATTATTCCCTAGTAGAGACTCAATGTCTTCTTTCCATCTCTGGGCTAATAATATTCATGCCGCTGTTGCTGTATACATAAAAAGTCTTTTCTGGTCCTTTGGGATATTGATATCTACAATTCCTAATAGAAAAGCTTCTGGGGTTTTTTTTATAAGTTATTTTAAACATTATTTTTCAGTTCATTTTATATCATTTCCCAGAATGCTTTTATTACCTTACACGCCCACCACATATGATAAAAGGTGCCTTCTTTTTCTACTCGTTTTTACAAAGCATCCTATTGGTAAATACAGTGTATTTTATTTTACTTTGCAAAGAATTTGGTTCACATTTCAGAACGTCTCAGATTCATTAGTCTTCAGCTACTTAATGTGTGCTTACAGCTGCCTTGTAGGATCTGTGCAAAATATGCAGATTTCAGGACAGGGGCGATTAGACCAGCTTTTTTTTTTCTTTGCAGTTTGCACAACAGTGTATTTGAGATTTATCTTCCAAATGTCATTCACAAGACACTACTGGATGACTTTCATTATTTACGCCTATGTATGTGTTAGTGTTTTCCTTCCATCTTCTTACCATCTAAACCTTCTTCTGAAATCAGACTTAGTTTCATTTAATTTTTGGGATATTGAAACTCGTCTTGTTGCACAATTGCCCTTTCAAAATTCCATATGCTAGTCAATTGCATATGATCATGTACTGGCTGATTTAGAAGATAAATGACTATTTTGAGGAACATATGGCACAGTTTAGTGTTCCAAGAAGGGTGAATGAACTAAACGAAGCAACTTTAAATGAGTCTAAACTGCTAATGCATAGCTTCATTCAAGGAAAGATAATACAGAGAAAAACAATACAGAGTGTTCTGCAGAAACCTTAAAACTGTTTGATCCCTTTCATTATTTTAGTAGTTTTAAGCCGCCTCCTAGATTTTTTAATCAGTCCACTCATCTGTGCTCCAGCTTTTCAGATGAGAGTGTTTGGGTCAATACATACACTGCAATTATAATGAACAGTTGCATGCTGGATCACGAAATCTGAATTTTAAAAAGGGTTTTACTCAGTGTTATACTAAGTGATGTGGGGAGGGGGTGGCAATTCAGTTTCAGGGAAAATGTATACACTCTTAATCGCATCCCTTACCCTTAGTGGCTATAAAAAAATATTGTACTCAAATATTTGTCAAGATAATGGCTATTTGTTTTAATGGCCATGCGGATGAAAGAAAATGAGCTCATGAAGTGTAGTGGAAACTGGTGATGCTACTTTCTGGGATCAAGAAAAATCTAAGTTGACAAGTGAAAGAGAGCATGCAGTGCTGATGTCATTCTGTAAGTCTAGTGTGTGCTTCATACCTCACCTTATCTTTAGGATGGCAATTAGATGATAAGTCCAACTGCTAATGTCATGGGTGTGTTCTGATCTAATGCCTAACCTAGTTTGTTACCCTGGTTTGTATACAAGCACCAGCCCTAGTTTGCCTGTTTGGACAAAAAAGGCAAATTATGGTTTGCTGCAAATAACAAAAAGGAGGAGGAGATATTGGTGTGCAAGTGAGGAGGAGTATGTTGACCAGCCAGAGACTTACCAGCACTAGTTGTAGAACACCAAAGTATAGAAATATCCTGTGTGGGTATCACATGATTTCCTGGTTCTGATTTGTGAAATCTTAATGAGTGTGTTGCCTATGGAATTTATCTTTGGTCATAAATTTCTTTCTGTAGCTGATGCATGTTTTACTTTTCCTAGTCTCCACATGCATCAGGATATATTGGAATGCTGCTTGGGATGATTAGATGGTTTTTCTAAGTCAGTGTCCTAAAGTAGCTTCCCTTACTGCCACCTCTGTTAGCGAATTGTGCACTTGTGTGGTATCAGAACTGTGTGTACATCAGCTGTAACTTGTGGCAGAGGTTGCACAGGGGCCTCATTGTGTAACCATGACAGAGAAAAACCAGCTTACCAGGACGTAGGCTGGAATTGTGAGCAAAGGCAAGTAGAAGAATGGGCAGTGGACAGGTATGTGCACAAGGCGGAATCAATCTATATGCAGCAGCCATCATGGTAGAATTCTGAGATTAATGCAAGACTATTCTTACACTAAAAGTCTGCCTATTACATTGTAGTGGTGGATGTTTCAGGCCCTTTACGACTCTGGAGGAGCTTCCATTGCAACAAGAATATCTGCCTACCGTACTTCTTGCTGTGCATGTCAAATAAACACACTCTACATTAAATTTGTATTTCAACTGCAAACATGAGCAGCATCTTTCAGTTCAGACAAGAACCAGAACTGCTCCACCATTGAGAAGGGGTGGGGGAAAGTCTTCAGAAAAGATGCACGTTCAGGTGAAGTTAATCTAGTTTAAGAAGATGGATACAGTAGACTTAATAGTTGCTTTTCTTGCCTTATAGGACCAAAAAGGAATGCTACAAATAAGACCATCACCATCATAGTGGTAATGAGCATCTTGTAAGTACTTTTTTGGCTTTTCATTTGACTTCATTTTTCTTATGGCAAAACATATTGGGGGAAACATTTTTCCCTGGTGGCATTTGAGTGAATTTCATGGAGGTTGATTTTGCAGAAAGGAGCTTTCCTAAGCCATTGTCAAATTAATCCCAAGTTGCTCACATTTTTAACATGCAGGATACTGACATATAGGTGCAAGTGATGAATTGGCTTCAGAGGAAACATATCCTGGTCACATACACATAATCCTTTGCTGGTTTGGCAGGTGGGGACAGGGAGTCATCCTGACTCCCAGAATCTTTCTGTAAGATTATAGGGCAGCCTTCCTCAACATGGTGCCCTCCAAATGTTTGGGGGGGGGATTGCTTGGAGCTAGTCCAAAACCCATGGAAGACACTAGCTTGAGGAAAACTGGATCAATGAAAGTCAGGGACCCTCTCTCATCCTCATGTTTTCATCCCAGTGTGTCTGCATGCAACTCTAGCTCCCCACCCCCGCTAATGATTTTCACATATATTGTGACTGTATGTGCAGCAGGAATGGGGGAGAATTCAATTCAGTTCGCATTTAGAATGGAATCTCCCTAATCCACACCTTCTGAAACAATCTGAGAACTGAAACACAGCCATTCCTCAAAATTCAAACTTCTTCACATCTTACAGTACACTTGTCCAGCTAAGTAACGGGTGCAAAAATGCAAATACTGGGTGTGGGTGTGTCAATTAAAATGCATATATTCATGAAAATAACATACAAAAATGCAGTATGTTAAGGGAAAGTGCTCTGCAAAAATGTGAATATTAGCAAAAATGGTAAAAGGTAAAGGTAAAGGGACCCCTGACCATTAGGTCCAGTCATGGCCAACTCTGGGGTTGCCATGCTCATCTCGGTTTATTGGCCGAGGGAGCCGGTGTACAGCTTCTGGCTCATGTGGCCAGCATGACTAAGCCGCTTATGGCAAACCAGAGCAGCACATGGAAACCCTGTTCATCTTCCCACCGGTAGAGGTTAAGATGAGAGCTTGTGGACTAGCCTTGATCTCCCTGGTCTAATGTAGCTTGAACAATGCCAACGCTCTCTCATGCTAGCTCTCTTTTCAATACACATTTTAAAATGAGAATATTATACGGTAATTGATTTTGCCCAGTGAAAAGTCTTAACCATCTTGCCAAGGTTGTCATGAAGATGATCTTTCCTCTCTAATCTTACATGCTTTTCCCTACTGGGGTAGTCCCTGTAGCAGGGGTGGGGAATTTGTGGTGTTGTACTACAGCTTCCATTGGTCCTGACCATTGGGCATAGTGGCTAGGGCTGATGGGATCTGGAGTCCAGCAGCCATCTGGAGGGCCACAGTTTCCCCATCCTTGCTGTTTAGCCTCTTAACTACTGTGATGATATAAACATGAAACAGAAAAAGTGATAAAAACAGCCTGGTTTCTTTCTTTCTTTGCAGCTTGCTCCTACTGGTTTTGCTAAATGTGACGTTGTTCCTCAAACTGTCCAAGATTGAACATGCAGCTCAGTCGTTTTACCGTGTTCAGCTTCAGGAAGAAGGATCTGTAAAGTGAGTGGATTTCTCTCCACCCCACCCTCATGTTCAACTATGCCTCATTTGTCAAATATAAGATACCAAAACAAAGCAAAACAAAAAAAGTTTTGCTGACTTCACAATACAGAGCTGGTGTAGTTTAGAGCAAGGGTCGGCAAACTTTTTCAGCAGGGGGCCGGTCCACTGTCCCTCAGACCTTGTGCGGGGCCAGACTATATTTTTTTTTGGGGGGGGTGAACAAATTCCCACAAATAACCCAGAGATGCATTTTAAATAAAAGGACACATTCTACTCAGGTAAGCCATCCCCCCCCCACGACTCTCCCCTCCCTTCTCCACAGCACCGGACGAGCCCCAGTGGCTGCTTACCTGTGTCTTGCACGCAGCAGGGACTAGCAGTGGTGGGATGGTGCGAAAGGGCTCCAGAGAGGGGCTGGCAGCAACAAAGCCTGAATTGAGCCTGCTTACAATGGTGGCCGCTCGAGAGCTAACGCTACTGCTGCTGGCACTAACAAAGCCCAGCCATCTTGCTCTCTGCTCTAGGCAGGGCAGGGAGAAGCCAGGAGAAGGGAGGGAGGAGGCGCCGCCAAACACACGCACTGGCACAGCCTGAACGATCAGATCCACACGGCGATTCATGGACCATCTGTGGGCCAGATCCAGAAGGCAACTGGGCCGGCTCCGGCTCCCGGGCCTTAGTTTGTCTACCCAGAGGCTAAGAGGGCCAAGAAGCACCAACTTCAAATCTCACTTTAGACAAATCTCACTTTGGGGAAGCTGCTCAGCCTGTGTTTTATGACCGGAATGGGGAATATTTTTCAGTCCAGGGCTACATTCTCTTATGGGGAACAGAGGCAAAAGTGGGTGAAGCAACAAATACAATTCATTCATTTGTACAGTAGGTAAATTCAGAGGTGTCTATAAACACTGTCCAGGCAATTAAGACATTATTACAATTCAGTTCAAGGACACAGTCCAGCCATGCAAGAGCATCTGAGGAGGGCAGGGGTGTAGCGTGGGAGTGGGGGCTGTTGGGGTAATTACCCTGGGTGCATTGGGGGGAGCGCTGCTCACACTGCCCTCCCTGAGCCAGCCCTGCAGTGTTTTGCAAGGCTGGGATCTGATCAGAAAACATGTACATAGATCATGGTAGTAATGTGTTAATTAGGTGAAAGCAAAGTAAAGAATGGGACTACATTCTTTAAGGACTGTAAGGCAGCGACTTATCCCTGCATTTTCTCTTCTCAGTTTAGCCTTTAATGTGGCATCAAGAGAAAAAACTCACCAGCAGGACAAAGATCAAGTCCAGCATGTCAAAGGAGTGCTGAGGGACTCCATAGCATTGCTTGAACAGGTGGGTGTTGCTGTTTCTATTATTTGGTCCCCGTACATGTGAAAACGAAACGTGGGATGTGTGAAAAGATTAGTGCTTTGCTAATAAAAGAATTAATAAATCACTTCCGTATTTGGATGCTATGGCCTCAGGCTTTCAGGTTAACTAGTGAGAATGGGATACAAAAAACTGATTGAGATTGCTTGAGAAAGAGAATATTAATATTCAAGAGCTTGAGATAATTCCAGGGCTGCTATGAATATTTAAGAACTAAGGAAGCTTTGAAGTTTAAGATTTGCCACAATGTATGTTTGTGGCATATGTGCTAATGAAATGGAACAATAGTAAAGGTGACCAAGAGACAGTACTCCTTATTAAAAAGAACTTTCTTTGCATCCCAGTAAAACTTACAAAGGAAACATGTCTTTAAAAACTATATTATTTAAAGAATTGCAAGTTCTACTGAATGAAGCTCAACAACCTCATACACATATTTCAGATTTGGTAAGATGTAGATTAGAGAATGGGCTTAATTCTTTTATGTATGAAAGCAGATACAGTATGAGAAAACCCATGTCACTCTGTTGCCCATAGGTACTTCAGAGTAGATTCTGCTGCTGCTGCAATCATAGAATCTTAGAGTTAGAAGAGACCAACTCTAGTCCAACCCCCTGCAATGCAGGAATCTCAGCTAAAGCATCCATGACAGATGGCCAATCAGTAGACAATTTTGAAAAATGATTATGCTTGTTGTTACATGTTACATACAACTAAGGGTTCTCAGGTTTCCACTAGGACATCTCTAGGTGGGTTGTCCTCTAGTTCATTTCTGGCATTCAATTTAAGTAGATCTCTTATGATTTGTGCCTAGTTGTTTGGGTTCCCATCCCTTAAAATACAGTTGCAGTTCATCTGTAGTAAGCACTCTGTTAGTACATAACTATTAGTGTGGGGCAGGGTTGGCAACACAAAGCAGCATTTTTGGGCAGCCTCCCAAGTACCAAGTGCAGCTGATGCTATTTACACTGCTGCCCTGACGCCCATTTTCCAGAGCCCAGTGAACACTGGGTCACTGCCATTTTAGTTGCCCACAATCATCCAAAGTTGACATTACCACTCAGTCACATCATAAGCAATTACAATGGCAGCCGTCTGGCACTCATTTTCGGTACCCAAATACCTACCTGTCTGGTGGAAATAAATATGAAGAGAATAGACCACGTAATCCCATGGGGACACCAACAAGGGAAGGCAGCCCATAGTGAGGGTCCCCTCAAACCTGGAGCTGGTTCTGCTGAAAAGTAATTAGATCTCTTTTTAGAAACAATTCACTGCCTAATTCTTGTCGGATTTTATTTCTGTAGCTGAAGAATTCCCTTTCTATGCTCCAAAGTAGCTTTGATCACCTAAACAAGACCGACAGCAGGAAGCCTGAAAGCTGATGTCACCAAAGGAGAATGAAGATATTTTGTATTGAATGTGAAGCTGCTTATTTTTCTCACATTTCTGCTCACAACCACTTGCACACCTTAGAAATATATCTATAAAACGTGTTCGTTTTTAAAGCCATTAGCCTGTGAATTCTCCTGATCCACTTGACATCTTCTTGTGAGCAGTTTCCTGAACTGTGAATACCTGGTGTGAATGAGTAAGAACATTGTGTGGTCTGGTAATTATGTGATATGCAAATTGTAGGGGGAGAATTCAGCAAGCAATGTGATCTGTAAAAAAAGTAAAAAGTAAAAGTAAATTGGACTCACATCTGATGAGAAAATCATTAACATTATGAAGGATGCAGCATAGATTATCTTGTGGAGCTTGTAACACCCAGAAGTTCTCCATATGGTCTTTTTCCATATTCATGCAACAATTATTCAAAAGTAAGCAATTTTAAAGGTCTGTACATATGTTCTAGAAAACTATTTATAAATCTGAATTTTGAACGTACTGATTGTTTTGGTTGTGTGGGTCTTCTGCTGTACGAGTCAAAGCAATTCTACCTCTTTCTACCACTGTCATTTCAGCTCTCAGGATTTCTCAGGAATTGTCCTTATATGTCAGAGAATTGTATTCAAAAAATGGCCAGTCCCTGAATATTTTTAAATGGCAACCAGTGCATTAATCTGACTGGCATGTTGAGTCCATTGAGACTTTTTCTGATTTTAACATTTGACAGTCTTCAGGCCTGGGAATCCACTTGTCTTTTGGTTGTGTTATATCTATTTTGTAGCACAGACTAAGACCTTAACTGTGTGACACGAGACGGGAATCACCTTTATCTGCTAAAGTTAAGAACAAGCTTGTAAGCCATTGAGGAACAATAGGCTTTCTAAAGTATACTTCTGGAAGAGTAGAACGAAGTAGAATGGTAGTGGCACAAATAAAATTGTGCCTCAATCTGGCTGTGCTGGATATGTCTGTCTATTAAATGAAACTGACCATGTTTGTGACTTCTATTTTGGATTTTTTAATTTCCACTTGACGTTCATCAAAAGTGCCTTTATACCTGTTTGTATAGGAAACCAGCTTTAGCAGATGGACCTACCCAGGCTTAAAAAAAAAGCAAGAAGGAAGTACTGTTTATGTACAGTGCAGACAGAAATGTGTTGGAGCAATTTGTGTCAAACTACTACATGTTTTTGTAGTATGTGTATCTTTTTAAAAGCATAGGCATTGAAGTTACAAATTACTAGTCAGATTAGAGATAAATGAAGGCCGTTTCTGTGATGTCTCTTTACATCTGATGTCTTGTGTGCTTTTTGTACTTGAAAGGAACACCACACTGATAATTTTATATGGTAAGAAAATGAAGTTGAAGATTCTGTATATAATACCCGGAGAATTATGTTAACCTTTCTGTGAATAAATATGAGAGGATTCATTAAAGTTGCCAGAAGGTTTGCTGTACATAAGAAGAGGCTGCAGAATGAGGCCAGTGGCTCATCTTTTCCAGCATCCTGTTCTCACAGTGGCCAAACAGATGCCCACGGGAAGCTGAAAAGCAGGACCTGAGAGCAACAGCACACTGACCACTTGTGATTTCCAGCAACTAGTATTCAGAGACATACTGCCTCTCACAGTAGAAGCAGAGTATAGCCATTGTGGCTAGTAGGTCTTGATAACCTTACCCTTCATGAATTTGTCTAATCTATTTTTCAAGCCATCCAAGTTGGTGGGAGCAAATTCCATAGTTTAACTATGCACTGTGTAAAGAACTACTATTTTTAACTGTCCTGAACAGGCCTGGCTCACCTATGAAGTAGGGTGAAGCAGCTGCCTCAGGTGGTAGAAGCCCCTGAAGCAATGCCCCCATGGGTGCCTCACCACTCTGCAGAGAAGCAGTGCTGATTGCCAGTGAGATTTCGCTGAAATTTCATGAGATTTCATGGAGCACAAGAGATCTTGCCATAGATATTCTGCTGGAAGCCACCCAGAGTGGCTGGGGAAACCCAGCCAGATGGGTATAAATAATAAATTATTATTATTAAATTGGCATTGATTCCAGCATGGCTTCTCTGTTAGTGGTGGGTGGTGCAGTGGTGATGCTGGCATGGTGGGAGGCATGGAAGAGTGGGCCGGCACTTCCCGTTTTACCTCAGGCGGCAAAACAGGATACTGATACATTTAAGGATTTTTTGGTTGGGTTTTTTTTTAATGTTTTTAGCAATGTGCTCAAATTCTTCTTTAGCATCTCTTATTGGATGGTAGAATTTCTTTCACCAAAGTTTGTGTTGCTTTTCCTTCTCATTTGGAAAACTTCCATTTTCTAAACGAAGCCTTCTTGCCTGTAATAGCTTCTTGATTTTATGTAACTTCCTGAAGGTGGGAGCTTGGAGATGCGATGCACAACAGCCGCCTGTCATTGGATTAGCATAGCTATTATGGCTATGATTCTAAACATGGTTACTATCAAGCACTGAATTCAGTGGGACTTAACTTCTGAGTAAACACAGAATTTCACTGCATACCTAAAAAGGAAACAAAAACTCACTGAATAAAATACACACAAAAAAAAGAGCAAGCTATTAAATGACTCTCAGGCCAACCACCTTTTTATGTTTTGGGGTAGAGACCAAGCTAAACTGAAAACCAGGGCAGTTGACAAACTAGAATGAAATCAAATGAGCTGTTAAAGGCAAGCAAAAAGAATTGGGGTAGGGGGTGGGGAATGGGAAGTACGAAGGTAAAAGAAAAGCAAGTGCTTCCCATGGAATACCAGTACTGTATAATTGTACAGAGAATATATTGGGATGGTTCTTGCTTGAAACAGTCATATAAATGAAGCTTCCGTCTGTCCTAGAGAACGTTATTGAGAGCACCAATCCTGAATTTCTAAAATCAAGCCCTACTGTGTAGAGCCAGGTGACAAGGTTCTATATTTCATCCAAACTGAAGGGCTGTCTTGTATTACAAGCAGGTGAAGGGAGGAAGCATGAGTCACTTGCATTTCCCCTTTTGCTTCTGCTTTGCAATATGAGAAGTTGGTCAGTGCTAATCTATTCCAGTTATTTACCGTAGGTTATTACTGGCTTGGAAGTATCCATGATGCATACCGATCAGCACTGGCAACACTTGTGTTCATACGGTCCAGGACTGGTACTGTACTGACACATACACCATCAGGACAAATGGCAATTCAATTACCTGCTTAGGGAAAATGGTTTGCAATTAGTATTTTTTATTTTGCAAATCCAGAGCAGTTAGCCCTGTGACAAAGGGAAAATGCAAAAGGAGCAAGTCATAACTACAAATGCACAATTTTTGCCAGACCCTTTTAAAAAATAAAATAAAAATAAAAAAATTGCCGGGGGGGGGGGAGACATTTCCTAAAATGGAAATTAAAAAATAGCTAGTTTACAACATCTATCCTACAGTGAGAGAGCAGTGCGATGTAGTGCTTAGTGTTGGAGTAGGATCTGGGAGACCAAGGTTCAAATTGCTGTTAAGCCATGAAACTCGCTGGGTGACCTTGGACCAGTCACAGTGTTTCCGCATAACCTACCTCACAGGGTTCTGAGGATAAAATGTGGAGGAAGAGAATGTATACCACCTCCAGCTCTTTGGAGGAAAGGTAGAATATAAATGTGGCAAATGCATTGCTTGTCACAGCATTTGTTTCCAAGGATTCAGACAAAGGACTTTCTCAGACTAACCTGGAGATCCCAGGGATTAAACATTGGGCCTTCTGAATGGGAAAGCAGATGCCCTAACCTATGGCTCTGCTGCTGGGAATTAAATGGCACATTACAAAGGTGGCTGTTAAAATTGTGCAAATTCTGCTGTCAGCACCAGAAAAAAGGGGGAGCAACGAAGGAGTAAAGCTTATTTTTGTGTGGGTGAGTTTTGCCTCACATATTCCTGAAAGAGAAATAATGATGTATTTCATATTAACACTCTGATCCTAAACACAGTTTCTCTGAAATAAGTCCTAGCATGATTTTGATGGAAATTCTTTTCTCCAGCCCATGTATGCCAACCAACAGATATGAAGTGAGACCAATGGAACTACTGATATATATAATAAATGAGATGCATTCTGAGTCTGTGAAAAGTGTTTTTTCTTTTAAGTGACTATAGGGGTTCAGCAAGGATGGGGGTCGTGCTACATGGTGGAGGAGGGGGCTAGCCACTTTTGAGAGGCCATTTTGACCCCTTTTTTAAAATTAGTTTTTCAACTATTTAAACGTTCAAACGCATAATTGGATCATTTGAGCACAGCATCTAATGCTTCTAAAGCTAGTATTGAAACTTCATTTGCTATATCATATACCTATTCATATTAATCCAGTAGTTCTCAAAGGGAGGAGTGCACTGGTGTGGCAGGAGAGGGTGACAAGTGTTTCAGGAAGATGCAAGGACAATAACATTTAAACATTGCAGTATACTGTAGCATAATATCAAAATGATTGTTTTATACTTTCTGAATGCTCCATGTTCATATTATAGAGTAGTTGCCTTCCACTTAGATCATAGCCCACTGTACCCCTGACAACTTCCTCTTCTGGGCCTGGCAGTGTTGCCTGTTTTGTTAAGGACTTGCATTGATAGGTTAAATGACTGGCCACTTCAGCCTTTGTGAAGTGGCACAGCTTGTTATCCTAAACGTAACCCAGCAGTGTTTGGCACAGTTTTGTCAAACCTTCATTAATTTTAACTTCTACAAGTTTCAGGAATTATGGGCAACTTGCACCACAGACTCTGGTACCCAAAACCTGCAACATGCCCAAGCCAAGCATTGAACTCGATGATTTGCTTTGCTTCTGGAGATAAAAAGGTAAAGGTACCCCTGCCCGTACGGGCCAGTCTTGACAGACTCTAGGGTTGTGCGCTCATCTCACTTAAGAGGCCGGGAGCCAGCGCTGTCCGCAGACACTTCCGGGTCACGTGGCCAGAGTGACGAAGCTGCATCTGGCGAGCCAGCGCAGCACACGGAAACGCCGTTTACCTTCCCGCTAGTAAGCGGTCCCTATTTATCTTCTTGCACCCGGGGGTGCTTTCGAACTGCTAGGTTGGCAGGCGCTGGGACCGAGCAATGGGAGCGCACCCCGCCGCGGGGATTTGAACCGCCGACCATGCGATCGGCAAGTCCTAGGCGCTGAGGTTTTACCCACAGCGCCACCCGCGTCCCTTGCTTCTGGAGATATAGGTTCCTAATTTGGGTTCCCCAAAGCTGATTGTCGGGTGCCCAGTTCCTTTATTTCTATGACTCTAGTCACAAGGGTGGGATGCTTCAGGATCTTGCATTGTCAAAGGATCACTTCATATTGGGATGGAGCACGTGTCATTAAATTCTATTCAATAGTGATTCAGGGTAGATTCCAGTGTATAGTTAGCAGAGTAAAAACTTAAATCTGTTGCAGGATTTCCCCAAAAATAGACCAGAGGCAATTGCATTTCATCCAGCAGAGCTTTACCATGCTGTCAGTTTGCCTCACATTTTCAGACCTGCAGGGAGGGTGGCTTGCAGTGTCAGAAGTGCTCTTACAACTGAAAGGCAGCAACTCAAAGGTGGAGGAACTGTTTTGCATGCATTGTGTCCCAAGTTCAGTTCCCCACATCTCCAGGTAGGGCTGATAGAAACTCCCGCTTGAAAACCTAGAGAGCCTTAAGGCTATTTCCTTAGATTCTTCCTATGTCCTTCCTAGGAGTGGTCAGGTCACCTTTATTAGGGCTAGGCTGGCAACTGGGAAGCGGAAAACCTGGAGCTGGCCGCTGCCGTTTTGAGTAGAGTGGTACCTCGGGTTAAGTACTTAATTCGTTCCGTTCTTTACCTGAAACTGTTCTTAATCTGAAGCACTTTAGCTAATGGCCCTCCTGCTGCTGCCGCGCCGCCGGAGCACGATTTCTGTTCGCATCCTGAAGCCAAGTTCTTAACCTGAAGCACTATTTCTGGGTTAGCGGAGTCTGTAACCTGAAGCGTATGTAACCCGAGGTACCACTGTACACGGTTTCTTAGGATCTGAATGCTGCCTCAAATTTTGTGTTGCAGTTTCTTTCCCGCCCTTTCCTCCGCCTTTCCTGAGCTGCTTCCCGAAGCCCCATCCAAACTTCGAAGGCGCGGCTTTTTTCTTCCTTGCAGCGACGGAACTTCTCGCATTCACAAGTGCTTTTTCTCCCTCTCCTCCGCTCCCCCCGCGGGCATTGGGCAGGGCTCCGTGACGTCACGGGAGGATAGGAAAAGGCCGGCGTGCCAAGGAAGCCGGAAGCTGGGAAAACTTCAGGTCGCGCGGCGAGGTCGCTTAGGGGAGAACGGCAGGGCGCGCCCTGGATGCAAGGCGGGGGCAGGCGGGAGAGAAAAGGGAGGCGGAGCCTGCAGAGATTCCAACCAATCCTCGTTGGCCAAGGAGGAGCACGTTGGGTTGGGGAGCTGCTCCCCCCCCCGCCCAACAAGAATTCCTTTTTTGCACCTTGATAGTCGGGAAGTTAGAACGCGGGTAGAAGTCACTGGATGCGCATCGATTGCAAACGGGTGGAGGAGAAGCAAGTTGCAGGAAGGGAAGAACCTCGCTGCTGCCTGGCGCTTGGTTACAGGTGTCAGGAGGAGTCTGGAGGGAAATCGCTGCGCGCCTGCCTCTCCCCTTTCGTTTCCTCCTCTCCCTCGGGTTTGCAAAAGGCTCTTTGCCGTCGCCTTGCCCCTCTGTCTCCGCTGCTCGTTTGCAAAAGTCCGCTTTGGGGAACTGGCTTTAATGAGAACTTCCCCCGGAGTTCCCTGCCCTTTGCATGCTGCGAGAGAGGTTCCCCGCGCCTCTTTTTTCCCTGCCCTCCGGTCTTTGCGAGGGCGGGAGGGGCCATTGCTGCTGCTGCTGCTGCTGCCACCATGAAACGTGGGAGGAAGAAAGTTAGAGGCCCGGAGGCGGAGGATACCCTCTGCTGCTGCGAGTACCTGGATCGGAAGGGCCAGAGGAGCCACCTGGCGGCGTGTTTCTGCGAGTGCGAGGACCTCGACGAGGGCTGTGAAAGGTACGTCTGAAACTTTCACCCAGCTGGCACTTCTCATAGAATTGTAGAGTTGGAAGGGACTCCCGAGGGTCATCTAGCAGTGCAGAAATCTCCCAACACGTGCCCTCTCCCCCGACCAATTTGAAACCACGCCGGACCTTGCTTAGCTTTGCCAATGTGCTAGTAGTTAGCTTGTTGGTGGCTGCTCTGCTCGTGGCTTGAGTGAGATCTTTCCGTTGTGGCCATTGGGGTGGCCTTTAGCTGCTCCCTCCTCCTGTCTTCAAAGTTCTGGCATAAAAAGGCTTGTATTCAGGGTGTGGTTTGCCAGGTAAACTGTCCCTATTAAGAGTATTTCATCTGCTCCACATGTGGCGATTCTGGTAATCACTGGATTTCTGTCTGATCAGATGGCCACCTCTGTTGCTTGAGGTACCAAATTAATAATAATAAAAATAAAATACCAGAGCTACTATGCCTTTAACAGCCCCATGAGGCACAAATTCTGAAGAATTGTTCCTTTTCCATAGAGATGGAAAACCTTACCTGTTGAGTGCATCACATGCAACACACCTAAACTCCTTCTAGAAAAAAATGGTGTAATCATAGGAATTTGAAAGAGTTTTTGAAATTCGCAAATGTCAACACTGGGCAGTAGTTTCCAAAAGTAGGAAGGAAATAAACCAAACCCCTGCTATGATAATGTTGGAGAGTAAGGGTTGCTTCTTAATGTTATTTTTTTTCCTGGTGTGGCTTCCCTTGAAGGACACATATGCAGTGAAGCAATGCTTTGCAAGTGTTCCCTATG
This sequence comes from Podarcis erhardii, assembly GCF_964252035.2. Classification (NCBI taxonomy): domain Eukaryota; kingdom Metazoa; phylum Chordata; class Lepidosauria; order Squamata; family Lacertidae; genus Podarcis; species Podarcis erhardii. The sequence goes on along the minus strand of NC_138508.1, from coordinate 33,992,048 downwards.
TTATACTTGGTCAAGGTTACCCAGTTGGAAGTTGACGAGCTGTACTTGCATAATTTGGGCAACTTCCCTGCAAGACAAACACATATGATTTCTTGCTTGGAAAGAGAACATTTCAAGTGGCCTTAGGCAGGCATGGGGGAACGGGTGATTCTGCAGATGGACTGTAATTCCCTGACCACTTCTGTCTGGAGCTTATATGGAAGTTATGTGGAGGGGTTCCAGCCATTTTCTCCCACAATTGCTTTAACTCAACAAAACCCAGCACACTTCTCTGAGCCGTAAATGTCTTCCCTATTCAGTGTACTGAAAGTGGTGGGTGAACTCATGAGCTCGTGAATCCTTGTCTTTCTATATCAGGGATGGGGAGGCTGCAGCCATTGGACTACAACTCCCATCATCCTTGGTGATAGGCCATGCTGCTTGGGGCTGATGGGAGTTTGCATCCCCACAACGTCTGAAGGGCCATGGTGATTCCCACTCCTATTCTACAGAGAGATTCTTTGCCAGGTAAACTGACAGACCAGACAAGAACAGAACTTGAGAAAGTTGAGGGCTAGTTCACAGAACTGGATTTACTGACAATGGGATACACTCATCATTTTCAGGTGAGCATTAAGACGATATGATGAGATGTGGCCCCACATAATACTACAGTGGTACCTTGGGTTAAGTACTTAATTCGTTCCGGAGGTCCGTTCTTAACCTGAAACTGTTCTTAACCTGAAGCACCACTTTAGCTAATGGGGCCGCCTGCTGGCTCCGTGCCGCTGGGGCACGATTTCTGTTCTCATCCTGAAGCAAAGTTCTTAACCTGAAGCACTATTTCTGGCTTAGTGGAGTGTGTAACCTGAAGCATATGTAACCAGAAGTGTATGTAACCCGAGGTACCACTATATTCAAATTTCTGGGTAGAAACTGAAGAATTATGGCCATTTCACACATCCCATTTACACTTGTCTGTATGCATAATAAAACAATCACATGTATAAGAGGAATATAAACATGTGCTCATCCCCAAGGGAGCTGACAATTGTCTGAAGCATCCCCAAACAGCTGTACCTTGGTGAGATCTGACACAAAGTGACAGAGAGTGACAGAAGCCAACACAAATGTATTTCTTGGTCTCTTCAGTCTTACATGAGCAGATCTCTGTGCTTTTCCCTAACAGGTGGCTGACTTGCAGATCTTTGCCCCCGGGAACTCTAGAGAGAATTGCAGACACCGTCACAGACCGCTTTCGCCTCCCGTGGCTTAGGGGGGCTGTAAAGGTCGATATCAGCCTCCTCCCGCCAATCATCCTGTTGCCTGTCTTCCTTCACATAGCAGCTTTGCACCTCCTCTTGGCTCTTGTCATCCTGATATCACTTCCTGTTCTGGTGCTGTGGTATTACTACCTCACACACAGGAAGAAGGGCCAGACTCTCTTCTTCTTGAGTCTAGGGCTGTTCTCTTTAGGCTACATGTACTACGTGTTCCTCCAAGAGGTGGTACCCCGGGGCCACGTGAGCACCAGCCAGGTGATCCTTCTCACCTGCGGCTTAATCCTCATGCTGGTGGCCCTGTCTCAAGCCAAGAGAGACCCTGGCTACCTCCCCTGCCAAACAAGCAGTGACAAAGCACTTTGCCAAGGCGGCAATGTCAACAATAACAACATCTCAAACAGGAATGACCTGGAGAGCTCCAAGGGGCTTTACAGAGCAGCTGTGCCTGACATTGCAATGAACAGTTACCCTGAGGGCTATGCCAATGTGTTGGAAGCAGGGACAGGTGGGATCACGAAGGACTGGTGCACCAAGTGTCACTTGGTTAGGCCAGCCCGAGCTGGGCACTGCCGGATATGTGGCAGGTGTGTGAAGAGACTGGATCATCACTGCGTCTGGTATGTTCCTTGGAGTTTCAAGTTGGCTTTGACATTTGTTTTCTGATATCTTTGTTACCAATGAGTCATGGATCTCCTCTTGCCCCAAAAGGCCTTTCTGCTTTGTTTGGGCTCTTGTCAGTATGTTTAATTGATCTGCTGCATAGTGAGTTTTGTGGCATGAATTGCATTCCCTGTCTAATATTTGCTCTTTCCTGCATTCAGTATCCTTTTTCTATAACCAGACAAGCTGAGGGAGTGCCAGATCTCCCCAGGGGAACTTCATAATCTGTTATGCCATCCATCAACAGTTGTAAATGTTGTGATACATTAATGGTTTCATTTAGGGGGGTGTACTTTGTGTAATGACGATGGGGGAATCATTCTGTAGTCAAGGGCAAACTTGCACACTTCACATTGGGCCAGTTTTTAAAACTATACTGCTCCTGGTATTTGAGCAATCAAAACATTGGGATGTTTTTTCCTCTAGATGTCTGGGCCAAAGGGAATGGGGGAAGAGTAGGTCAGGCCATTTAGAGATAGGTGGAAGAAAATGCAGTGAATAGTAGCCGCAGAGCTCTGCAGGGCAGAACCACTGGAAGTCACAGAATCATAGAATTGTTGAGTTGGAAGGCGCCCCCCCCCCCCGAATATCATCTAGTCCAACTTCCTGCAATGCAGGAATCTCAAGTAAAGTTTGCCCAGCTCTCTTCTCATTTCTGATCCTTTGTTTTTCCAATTTCTTATAAATATCAGGGCCAGAAACTTGTTAAACCGTGCAAGTTCAGGCCTTTAGGATACTGGGTGTAGGTAACAAATTTCACATTTCATGTGTGAAAAGTCTGTTGGGGTGCAGAATATCCACAGTGCATAATTTTATAGCTTTCTACCAGTTAGTCTTAAGTGGTGTAGATTGTTGTATACTGGCTCTATTTACATAAGCTAGTTTGAAAACCTAGTTTATATGAATCTTATCTGTTAGCCTGGTTTAGACATAATGCCCAGTCACGGTTTGGTGCCTAGCAAATGAGCCTTCAATGAGTCTCTAGCTCTTGTTCTCCCCCCTCCCTCCCCTGCAGTGTACCTCTGGCCTCTTTTGCGGATTGAGGCAAGCCAACAATTGCCATTTTGTCCAAACCTGCAAATTGTGTTCGTGCTGCAAACCATAGTTAACTACTCCTCAGCTGGACATCAGAATACTTAATGGACACCAGAATCTGGCACCTTGTTTATCTTACACCACTTTCTTGTTAAAAAAAAGTTTTTCTTTTATCTCTTGGAGGATTAACAGCTGTGTTGGGGAACAGAACCACCAAGCCTTTATCCTTGCACTCTCCCTTTTTCTGCTCACATCAGTGTATGGGATTTCTCTGACTCTGGACACCATCTGTAGGGGGAAGGCTACCATCATGGCACTCTTCTACTGTCCTGGTGTCTATGGAGACTACAGGTGAGAGAAATACTCTGCAATGGGATAAGAAACTACTGATATGACCCTATGTCAGAGGGTCAGTCCTCTGGTCTGCCTGGCTTCTGCTATCTTGGCCCGAGGTGCATGCTGGGATGTTTGCTAATGTCAAAACCTTTGTCCTTGGGAAGGTTTGTGCAGCTTTCATAGATTGGCATGCTGAGGCACACTATTTTGTGCTTGTGCGACTTGCCCAAGTGACCATATAGAATCATAGAATCATAGAGTTGGAAGAGACCACAAGGGCCATTGAGTCCAACCCCCTGCCAAGCAGGAAACACCATCAGAGCACTCCTGACATATGGTTGTCAAGCCTCTGCTTAAAGACCTCCAAAGAAGGAGACTCCACCACACTCCTTGGCAGCAAATTCCGCTGTCGAACAGCTCTTACTGTCAGGAAGTTCTTCCTAATGTTTAGGTGGAATCTTTTTTCTTGTAGTTTGGAACCATTGCTCCATGTCCGCTTCTCTGGAGCAGCAGAAAACAACCTTTCTCCCTCCTCTATGTGACATCCTTTTATATATTTGAACATGGCTATCATATCACCCCTTAACCTCCTCTTCTCCAGGCTAAACATGCCCAGCTCCCTTAGCCGTTCTTCATAAGGCATCGTTTCCAGGCCTTTGACCATTTTGGTTGCCCTCCTCTGGACACGTTCCAGTTTGTCCATGTCCTTCTTGAACGTGGTGCCCAGAACTGGACACAGTACTCCAGGTGAGGTCTGACCAGAGCAGAATACAGTGGCACTATTACTTCCCTTGATCTAGATGCAATACTCCTATTGATGCAGCCCAGAATTGCATTGGCTTTTTTAGTTGCCGCGTCACACTGTTGGCTCATGTCAAGTTTGTGGTCAACCAAGACTCCTAGATCCTTTTCACATGTACTGCTCTCAAGCCAGGTGTCACCCATCTTGTATTTGTGCCTCTCATTTTTTTTGCCCAAGTGCAATACTTTACATTTCTCCCTGTTATAATTCATCTTGTTTGTTTTGGCCCAGTTCTCTAATCTGTCAAGGTCGTTTGAGACACTTGTGGTTGAAACAAAGATAAAGTCCTGTGTTCCTTTTTTGGGTTGTTTTATTTTTGTTCTTTTGCATGGTCAGGTTACACTTTTAACAACAAAAAGCATAATTGCTTTCCGGGATGATGCATTCTGAACATTGTAGTGTTGTCCTCCTCTTTGCATGCACAAATCCTAATGATTTCCAAATGCCTACTATCTCATTTCAGGTGCCCATATAGTTTTTTTCCTGTCTCTGACAACCATTGTTGTTATCTTTTTTCCTCCCTTCTCAGTATGTCTCACATTCCAGCTCAAGTGATATGGACTGTGCCTCCATATTGGCTTGCATGCCTTGCAATCTGTTTGTATGCAGCTATTGCTTCCTCTCAATCCAGCCCTGCTCCGCTGAAAGCTCATTCTGTTCTAGACAATTGATTGATTGATTGCATTTATATACCAATTTTTTCTCCGAAGGAGAGACAATGACTGGCCAAAGGTCACTCAGGAGATTCAAACCCTGGTCTCCCAGGCCACATAGCTGTCAGCTTTTCCATTTTCTTCCGAGGAATCCTATTCGGAATAAGGGAATTTCCCTTTAAAAAAGGGAAAAGTTGACAGCTATGATAGGCCAACATTCTAACCATTACACCATGCTGACTCTCAATGACTTGTGATAAATCTATGAGGGAAATGTATTTCAATCGTCTTCTTCCCATCCCGTTCTGTCTTTAACATCTGTAGGGAATCTTAATAATAATAATAATTTTATTATTTATATGCCTCCCACCTGTCTGGGTTGCCCTAGCCACTCTGAGCAACTCCCAGCAAAATACTAAAAACGCAATAAAATGTCAAACATAAAAAACGTCCCTATACAGGCCTGTGGGCCTAATTATCATAGTTGGTTTAAGCCACACCTTAAATCATGGTCACCTGTCCCAGCACCTAAAATATGACACTGTTTGTGGAGCAGGCAAACTTACAGGGTCAAACTGATTAGGAAGAATGGGGAGTAAGTGCACTTTCAATTTTTACTTACTACCTGGGCCCAGTTCCACACCCCTTGATTGAGTTCCATACTTACACAATTGGATGAAATTAAATACTCTCTGGTACAAATTACACCTCTGGATTTACTTGCTGTTTGGAATTGCCGCGCTATAGCTTGTGCTGTTTCACTGAGTGCAATCAAGTTTAGAATTTGCACAAGCCTTCCCATTTGAAATTAAGGGGCAACAACTGAAGAACATCTAAGCACAGGCTGTTTATTGCCCACACATATCTAAAATGGTGAATTTGGTTCTTCCCTCAACTAGTAGTGCTTTTACCATGGTAACAATATAGCTATATAGATTTCGTGGGCAAGGAGCTTTAATGTTGTGGTTGTGTAAAGGAAGAACTGTGGCCTTTGCAGAAGAGGTAGAGATGTTGTGGTATACAGTTCCCATCACTGATTATGCTAGCAGGGACTGATGGGCATTATGGTCCTCAACATCTGAAGGGCACTGTGCTGGCTACCCATACTTTAGGGATATTTAGATAGCATGCCCAGGGTGTGGGAGATCAGTCTGTAACCTGTAAAGAGACCATCTGTAACCACTGAGTGCAACCACATTGCTATGGGCATTTTTGCAGAGCAGAAGTATAGGGCAGAGAACTGGTTGTTGAGCTTAGCAATAATCAAATCCCAATGCTTATTACCTTATAGTAAGGCATAGCTCAGGCATATGCAAACTCGGCTCTCCAGATGTTTTGGGACTACAACTCCCATCATCCCTAGCTAATAGGACCAGTGGTCAGGGATGATGGGAGTTGCAGTCCCAAAACATTTGGAGGGCCGAGTTTGCCTATGCCTGGCATAGATGATGGACTGTTTGATAATGTTTGCAATGAAATGAGACACTTAAGTGGGGAAATGAGATTGCAATTTGCTGTGATGCAGAATCTGAGATGGGAAGGCACCAAAGGTTACTACTATTTACTCTCAAAATAGCATGTCAGTCTCCCCTTTTCCCCGTAGCCCTACAGCAATGCCCCTATTAAAATGGGTTCCTTGCTTTCTGTTTCCACCCCCTTCTAGTTCTGCCCTTTCGTTCACCTGTGTGTGGTACTGTACCATTGTAACTTCCGGCATGGGCTACATCCTTCTCATCCAGCTCTTGAACATCAGCTACAACGTGACTGAGAGGGAAGCTCGAATTGCTTTGAAGGAGAACACTGGGCGGAGGCTGTTATGGGGCATGGTGGTTGACACAGGCCAATACCATCGGGGCATTCTGCACAATTGGATCCAGTTCTTGACCCTGCGCTCATCCGATCTGCAGCGCTCCACTGAAGACATTGTATGAAAGCAGCTTCCTATCAATCACATTTAGTTAACTGATCATCCACACCTGAAGTCATTAAGGGGACAGGTAGTTCCCATCTTTTAAGCCATATTTTAAGAGCAACGTTTTCTCAGAAACATGTGATATTCCAAACGCTGGGCACAAATGACCTGGTTATGGGGGGTGCCTATGTATGTTAGCCTCTTAAGCGCTCACCTGCTACCAGTTTTGGATTAGCATCTCAGTCTGCAGTTCTATGCGCTTGTGCCAATGGAACTGTGTACATAGCTGTTTACAAGGATTATACACATTAATTGTCAGAAACATTCCTGACACCACCTGGCAAAGAGGTCACTGCTGTTGGGTTGCGGTGCTGAAGAGGTAGTGTATCTTTTAATTCTAAAGGTTTTGGAAACTTCATGTGCTTGTGCGGACTAATCTTAATGTACCACAAGGAAGTTCATCTGGCCATGAGCTTTAGTTTTGTGCTTGTCAATGTTGATGATGGCCATGGGTGGTATAAAAAAAGGGGGCTGCTCTGCACTCCCCCCCCCCATGCAGAAAAAGAGCAAAATAGCAACAACCCCCCAAAACCGACAAATGATGTTACTTTCCCACATATATCCACCCCAACTCTTTGCTTCAGTAGTTCTACTAAGTGCCTTTGTGAGACGTTTTCTTTGGAGCTGTAATTTGTGAGACTGGTGGATAGCAGGGGTCGTTTTGTGTATGGTGTTCTCAAAACACCTCAGAGAAAGTATTTGTATTTAATGAATGTCTATTCTCTCCCCATCCCCCACGTCCATTCAGAAAGGTTAAAAATGAAATCTGTAATTCAGCGGTCAGCAAACTTTTTCAGCAGGGGGCTGATCCACTGTCCCTCAGACTTTGTGGGGGGCAGGACTATATGGGGGGGGGAGAACGAATTCCTATGCCCCAATAACCCAGAGATGCATTTTAAATTAAAGCACACCTTCTACTCATGTAAAAACACCAGGCAGGCCCCACAAATAATCCAGAGATGCATTTTAAATAAAAGGATGCATTCTACTCATGTAAAAACACGTTGATTCATGGACCATTCGCAGGCTAGATTTAGAAGGCGACTGGGCCAGATCCAGCCCCTGGGCCTTAGTTTCCCTACCCATGCTGTAATTGCTTAAAATAAACTCTTAAATCACTTGGATCCAAAAACTTAAAAAGCACAAAAACAATTGGCATTAGAAAGTACTTAATGAAAGAGAATTCAGGGAACCTATCACTGCTTTGCATCACGTATGATCAACTATTTTAATTAATTATTTAGGATTCTTGTCTCAATAGTGTTCCCATAAAAAGTCATTTGCTCAATCAGATGATTAGAAAGATTTAAGTTCCATTTAGATAGGATCACTGTGCAATAATTGGGCTGTAGGGCAGGTGGTCTCATTGAACTGAGATAATTGGTAGCCATGGATGTAGAAAATGATTTATTCTGCTTTTACATCTACTGCTTTCTGTACCTGGGTGCTGCAATCTAAAGCATCTGGAACGTACCAGCTTAAGGAATGCTTGCTTGCTGCTGAAATAAGATATTGCAGTTCAACTCATATAATGTTATATGTTACCAAGAGATAAAAGGCAACAGAACTGTTCTTCCAAGCAAGGTGATATAGACTCAAGGTGAGACATGATGTTTCCGTGCATAATGGTAGCATTCAACTTGGAATTGGAGTGAAGTGGGAATTAGAACTCTCTAGTTTCTTAGTTCTTCACATGGGTTCACTTCTGGTCAGTAAACGTACATGTTCCTCAGACAGTTTGAAATAGTTATATCTTTGGCTGAAAAAGCAGTGTGTACTATATAACTGGAGACACTGGCTGAGTTCGGACCTTGTACTAAACCATAGTTTAGCATGGCTTCCGTCCAGTGGTGTTGAGCTTCAGGTTTCCACCCTGCTGCCCCCTGCAGGTGGAAGGAGATCAGAAGCTTTGCTTAAAAACTGGCTTCTTTCCTTCAAGCTGACAAAGCGGTTAATATTAACCAGTTTATTTGAACAAGCCAACTTGACAACAGAACAAGCACACAAGCATTTAACTGAAACAAGAGTTGTGTTTTGCCTTCTCTGTTTTTAGGGCATTAGTGGAATGCAGCAGATCATCAGTGTGTTCCCGCCTACCAGGAAGTAAAATATTTGCAGAAAGAGACTTGAAATGCACTCTATATAAAGGTTTTTCTCCCTGCTGGTGGTATGTAGGAAGTGTGCAGCAGGAATAAATTAAGGTGGGGAAATGAATAGAAGTCTGGCTGCATCATTATGGTAATCCACTGAGTAGCTACAGTGTAATACTGATGGTGGTGTATTATGCTGTTAAGACCTAAGATTGAGACATGGGCTATGTCTCAGATAGCAAAAGGTAAAGAGCCTAGCTTTACTAGCCAAAGGGTAGCCAATGTGGTACCCTGAAGATGTTGCTGGCCAACATCCCTCATCACCCTTGAGACCCTGGCCATGCTGGCTGGAGGTGTGCTTTGCAAGGACTAGTTTCTTACTAAGCCAACGGTTGATTATACATCTAGCATTCTTCAGGGAAGTTGAAAGGATTACCTTGGAAAAATAAAGCACATTTATATGAAGGAAATGTTGCCATGGAATGTGGCAATAAATAGACTCATGCAGATTTTTAGAGGTTTCTTAAATACTCGTGCGCATTGCAGCACATAAGTGGGAGGTAATGCCTACCCATTTTAAACTGAAGATTTCAGGGAGTCATAGAGTTGGAAGGGATCCTGAGGACCATCTAGTCCAACCCCCTGCAATGCAGGAATATGCAGCTGTCCCACATGGGGATCAAACGTGCAACCCTGGCGTTACCAGCACCATGCTCTAAGTAACCGGGCTATTTTTCTTCCCGTGTGGCTATGGTTTCAAGCTAATCTTCCGGACAGAAATAGCTTCTTTCATAAGTACAGTGGTACCTCAGGTTAAGTACTTAATTCGTTCCGGAGGTTTGTAATTAACCTGAAACTGTGCTTAACCTGAAGCATCACTTTAGCTAATGGGGCCCCCTGCTGCTGCCGTGCCGCCGGAGCCTGATTTCTGTTCTCATCCTGAAGCAAAGTTCTTAACCTGAAGCACTATTTCTGGGTTAGCGGAGTCTTCAACCTGAAGCGGATGTAAACTGAAGCGTATGTAACCTGAGGTACCACTGTATACAGAAAGGTTGGAGAGAGACTATTTACTCTAGAGGAGGTGCAAAAGGTATGTACCATATTGACCTGAATATAAGCCTCACTTTCCCCCCAAATTCTGACCGTGGAATGTTAGTGTGGCTTAAATTTGTGACCTTACAAATATTGGCTTTTACGATATCGCTGCTGAAACAGACATATGGTAAAACGGAATGGGTGTGAGTGCGGAATTTTAAGGGAACGGCTTATATTCACATATTTTTTTTCTTCTCCCTCCCCCATGAATTTTAAAGGTGTGGCTTATATTCGGGTGCGGCTTATATTCGGGCCAATACGGTAATAACACTTGGTTGGGCTATATCTAGTATGGTGCACACGCTTCCCTTTCACCTGCTTAATCTTTGCTCATCCTTTCTGTGCCTCACTGGAGGGTTAAGGGGGCTCACCTGAACAGAATTCCTTTTAAAAGCTCTTCTGTATTGCACAATTAGACATTGCACAGTGAATTCTTAAGGACTCAATTTCCTGAGTTGCTGTCACAGTGGTGTCAAAGTCAAACCCATGCAATATGAAAATGCTACTGTGAGCCATGTTAGGAATAAACCTGATGCATTTATATTTTTCAGAATACATTTTTTTTTAAAGGTGTCAAGTGACTGGAGGAAGACATCTAGATATTTCCTTCATCTCTTTAAAATGGCTAAGTAAAAATTGATTCTTCCCAACAGGCCAATGATATTTCAGCCTCTCCTTGTTTTTAATGGTGCTTTTTTCTTTCAAAGTAGATTGCTTTCAAGTGTCTTAAAATAATTTGCTACGAGAGCGTTTTCTCTAGAGCAAGTAATAACTGCCTACTGTCCAGTGTCTTAATCATGTGTTACATGACTTTTAATCTTGATCTTGAATGTATTTAGCCTCTGCGGGGCAGGATGGTGCAATTATAAATGTTTTTCTATCATATTTTAAGTGACATTTCTCTTCCTGGAAGCCTTTATTCCTCTGCCAAGCTCTACTGTATAGAACTTGAATTCTATTTAAAAACCTTGCTGCAGCTCATGTTTTATCAGTTTGATGGCAGTGTGGAGAATATCTGAATTGCTTCTCTCTTAATTTTCCTCCAACCCCAGGTATTTAGGAAATTGTGAGATATTTTATTATGTGCCCTGCATTTGAGATCAGTCGTTACCACAGTTAAATAAAATTTTGTTTTAAAAATAAGTGTTGAGTGATTGTACCCAGAGTTATAAAAAAATACTATTCTCTGGAAAAACAAAATACCATCAAATTTATTACGTGCCCTTCACTAGCTGGCCCCCTGGCAGGTTACAATGATTTAAAATTCAGAATTAAAAACAGTTAATACAAATAATCACAGGAATTGGGTGGGTCCTGAACAATATACAGTACATCTCAGGTGTCGGAGGCAAAGAGGTGCATCTTTAGTCCAAGACTGTAGTAAACCAAAACTGTTATGTACTTAAAACCTTCTGAATGGCTTGAAGGACCTTCTGAATCAACTGAAGATAGCTAAGCTGGTAATAAAGCAAAATCAAACAGATGTGTATCTTCTTCAGTCTGTTTACTTACAAATTTTGGAGAGTGGGAGAGAACATTAACAGATTCCTTTGGGTTACTCTTGTAGAAATTAAGGTAACAAACCCAAGATTGAGTTGATTTCTCTTTTGCTTTTTATTCTTTTAACCACCTCTACAGTCACAATTGGTGTGCAAAAAAGGACACACAAATTGAGAACAAACTGGCTAGTTTGTAATTATTCTGAGTGTGTCTTTTTGTTTTTGCTTTTGTAACAAATCAGTACCTTAGCACTATAATTCAAATATCACCTCAAGTGGTATACTACTACAAGGGCTGCCCCGTAGTTAAGATTTAACTACGACTGGTTTATTTATACAATATACTATAGGGTTTTATTAATGTGTGGTGCTGTGCTATGAAGTGTGACTGAGCTGACAGAATGTTAATTAAGATTCCACATGACATGGGAGGTAAGTTATTGGACTTAGAATGTTTTGACATTCAAACTCTACAAACTGAAGTGAAAATCCAGCAACTGAGAGAGCCTCAAATGTGCCTAGGAACAGAAGGAGTTGTAAGGGCAAAGTAGCTCTAATATCAAAACCTCACATTTTTAAAGGACGGAAAGCTTTCTAACTATGAGGCATCTTAATTTAGTTTCCACAGAGTGAACTAGAACCCGTCACAGAATATCTGAATTTCCAATAACTGTTCTCAGCAGTGCTATCTGTACTGCTCTTTATAGGTTATTATATTCCTTTTAGGCACCCTTTCCTTCATTCTAACCGAATGTTCAATTTGTAAGGAATAATGGTTTGTGGATTCAACATCTCCCTACCACCACATCAGCGGACTTGCTGGCTGTGTGGTTAATTCAGTAGTGAGAAAGTCAGTGAGACAGTGGTTGTCCCTGCTTATTGCTTGTTCTTGTGGATACACACACTCAATACAGGAGTTTGGGATAGCACAAGGAAGAGATTTCATGCTTGTGTCAGCAAATGGAGTTGCTCCTGTATGTTCACATATAGGTGCTTACCACAGGGAAGCAGGCAAAGATGGGAAAGGGATTTAGTTGGAAAAATAGAAGTGCTGGCCTATATCAGCTTTGACTGCTACACTTTGATATTTTAACAGGAGTTCAATAGAACAATTCCTCTTGGGGAATAAGGATGGAATTCAGAGTCTCCACAAGCATTGCAGCTTGCCAGGCAGAATGATCCCCCCTCTGTTCTCCTAACTCCTGAAGCTAATCTCAGGAGGACACTGAAGGAGGGGAAAGCCCTGTGATGCAAACAGAGATCCTTGTGCAGGGCTTTCGTGGCTGGGGCTTGTTAGGTGGAACCTCCCCAAATAGATTCTATCACACTGGACAGAGAAGTCTGTTTGCTAGAATGTCTGCAGATTCTCTGTCAACCAGAGAATGGTGTGTGTGAACTCCTTTTCCCCCTCTGTCTTCTGGCCTGAAATGTCATGTTTGGAAGTCTGGTAGAATTTCAGCCACTCTCTTCCTTAGCTGTTTTATTCTCTCTTCTTTCTCCCTTTCCTCTTTCATCAAAGATGGGAATTGCCTCCAGGCCCTGAATACAGTCTGCATTGTCCTCCTATATAAAAAAATTGTGAGGGAGAAAAAAAAACCCAAGGTAACATAATTAAAGAGAGACATGCATACATTCAAGGAAACACACATTGTATGGAACCAATTCCTCTCCTTTTTGACAATTTATCTCACATTATTTACAAAAATCAAGAATATAACCAGTTTAAAACATTTTGGTAAACTTCCACTCGTCGCCCCACTTGCACAAGGGCTTCTTGCACAACAGAACTCCCTGCATGCCCCCCAAATCTGTTCTTGGGATTCCCCCAACTTTCTGAAGTAAATTTGGGAGAGAGTGCAGGGAAGGAAAGGTTTGTTATACAAGCAGAAGTCCTTGCACTAATGGGTTGGCTTAGTTTGATACATCCCATGGATTATTCTGGTAGAATATGGGCCCAGGAATAGGGCCTTTGTTGTTCACCCCAACAAAGTGGGCAGAGAGAAGGTATTGCAGGCCTTTTTCAAGGCCCCATTCCCTCACAGGCCACATACCTGGAGTAGCTAGAGCCAGAGCTGGTGATGACTGAAATCAGAAACAATAAACACCGCCCTGCTTCAATTTTCACAGTGGCTACTTCAGATCAGAATTTCCAATCCTATGCAGGTTTACTCAGAAAGAAGCTGCACTGGGTTTGATGGGGTTACTCTCAAGGGAAATACACAAATGATATTTTTTTGTACAATATATAACTACTGTATAGGCCAGTCTAGCAACTGTTCTGAAAAGCAAGTGAAATCCCTTTCTGTCTTTAGTGTGCTATGCATACACACATATATGGAAGCATACCATAGGAGTATATACAAATGCTAGAAAGAAGGGTATTAATGGTTTAATACCGCTGCAGCTATTTTCCTCCTCCAGGCCCTACAACACTTACTAAATGCTTTTGTATAAGTGTACTAAGAATATTATCAGAGCTATTTTTTCCATAGGAACTGAGTGCTGGGGAAGGAAATTCCATTATCTTCCTGTTCTGTTGGGAGGAAAGGCTTAAGAGTGTTTTGTTTTGTTTTTGTTGTTGTTTTGTTTTGTTTTTAAATGGACAGGTAAGTGCCTTGGTACAATAGTTATTCATCAGGACTCCAAAGCCATCAAGTTGTTCGCCAACAGAGAAGCAAACCTCCCTCCCTCCACCACCTTGCTCCTGTGGGGATCTGTGCCAGCAAGAGGAACAGCTGCCTGTGCACAGAGCAGAACTAATGAGAACTGGGGATAATGCCAACGCAGCACAACTTGGCTGGAACATCATTGCTGTAGAGGATTGTCACGTAAACTACATAGTTTACAATAAGTCAATGATACTAGCCATGCTCCTCCCTTTTCAAAGGGTGGAACTACACCTTGTAACAGTAAGCACACATCTCTTGTCAGTTTTATTGAAAAGTCTTCAACATGTTTTAGATACTAACTTTTTGTTTAGGGAAACACTCCATCTATGTAGGACTTCCATAGAAAATTAAATGTTTTTAATTTTAAAACATCAATCACTCAATTCCATTAATCGGTTACTTTTATGTTATTGTCATCAGCCCTGGGGCTGGTGACAATGAAGAGCAATCCTATATCCACTTGCATGTAGGATTGCACAGTAGGAATATTAGTTTTGTTTGTAGGAAATGTAGACTGAGAAGCAAGTAGTATTGAGCAAAACCCCAAGAACGTTACTGGGGAAACCAGAGGAGGAAAGCTGCTTTCCTCCCTCCTCCAATGCTCCATCTCCCCTGTTGACCATCTTCTGCCCAACCCACTCCGCAACTTTACTTTGTTAACATTTTCCAGCTCGTCATTGCATTTATTTCTCCTATGAATTTGCTGCTTTCTCAGTCTCTTGCCTTTTGCTCTGGCTCTAAATTTTCCATTTAAGTATTTTTTTAAAAAAAACAACAACAAGCGAACTCAAGAGTCTGGTTCTTTGCTAGCTGCACTTGCATATTTTGGTCTTTGCTTTGTTCTCTCTCCTTTCAGGTCCCTGAGTGGTAAGAATCAATCACATTTTTCCCTTTTGTACAATTAAGGAGCATACTAATGAGAGCATTGATGGCAGCCTCACTGTGAGTGTTCATCTTTTTTTGGAGGGTGCATTCATTGTGTAGACAAATTTATGAGAGTCTTACTCTCAGGTAATAATAATTTACTACTACTACAAATTATTATTATTAATTTTTGTTGCAATTTATTTATTTAATGAAGAGAGATTCAGTGCACCCATTTTCAAAGAAGGCGAAATAACAGAGAAAGTGTCCAGGCCTGGTGGACTCAATCTCTGGACACCACTAGTTTCTGGGGCTCTCACCATCTCTAAATGCTGCAACTACAAAATATGAGAATCAAGAACTGCTTTGCAATCGTTGCAACAAACAAAATGATGACAATCTATGAAGGGAAAAGGGCAAATAGCAATTGGAATAAATGCAGCTCAAGTGAAACATTTAGTCTATTTATATAGTCACCTGTCACTATACTGATCTGCAGTCTTCTGTTTTCTCCAGAAAATACTCTTTTCCTCATTGAGTACATCAAACCAAGCCCAGAGGACCTTCTTCTTAAGTGAAGTTTCATGGAGCTTTTTTGCACTCTCTTCCAAAGTAGATACGTAATCCTTGTACTATACAACAAACACAAGGAAAGGAAGGGGAAATAGATTTCAGTATTGATATGTTTTATACAGGCACACAGCAACACAGATGGGAAGGAAAAGCAAAAAAACAGAAGACTGAGACAAGAGTTTTGAGTGGTTTGTGTACAGGAAAATAAGAAATGAAACTAATGTTTCAAGGATAACAATAGCAAAATGTTTTGTTCATGGTCTGGGCTCCCTGTTTTCCACTATTTCATGCAGGCACTATTGAATGTACAATTCAGTGTTGTGAGGATCTCAGTTTCCATTTTTTTTTTTTAAAGGGTACAGTCCTTTCCCCTGACAAGTGTGTAGGAGAGGCAAAAACTGTGGCTCCAAACTGAGACCTGCACATTAGGAGTATAGGAGAGCCACGTAGTTTTGTTCCAATGCAACTCCCAGGTACAATACAAGCACAGAGCAATGAGAGCAGGTAAAGAGACTTGTCTTTCAAGTCCAGCATCCCATTTCCCACAGTGGTGAACCAGATGCCTTTAGAAAGCTCACAAGCAGGAGATGAGGACGATAATCACCTTATCCCACTTTTGTTCCCTAGTAACTGGTTTCCTAGTAGCTTGCCTCTGATCCTCGAGGAAACATATAACCAGCATTACCAGCAGACATCAATAAGCCTCATTCTTCATGAATCCTCTTTTAAAGCTAATAGCAAAGTCCATAGTTTATAACATTTCCATAGTAAGTAACATTTTCTCTTGCTCACCATTATCCAGTTCCTGAAGGACCTTCTGAGCAGCAGACGGGAATAAAGTCCCTCAGCCTGAGCTACTTTCCCAGCAAGGATCTCTTGCATATGATGAAGCCAGGCAAGCAGACACTTCCTTTGCAATCTAAAGCAATGATGCCTTTGTGCCACCTGAGCGCAAAGACCGAGGGAAAGAGAGAGAACTAGTTACTCCAATGATTACCGAGGGGCTACAGCTCTGCTGCAATGTTACTCTGGCTTACTGTTAGAAGTCTCCACCATCTGTAACCTACATTTGTATTATTTCCACTCATGCTTTTCTGTTCCACTATAACTTTTCCAAAGCAAGCAACTGATCCTCTCCTTCCTTTCACTTTTACCTTGTAGTTCATCAGTATGAGTGTAGCACGAGTGCTTATAACATGAGTAATACTTACAACATGATCTGGATCAGATTCACGGATCCTCCTGACCATGTGTGAATGCATATGGGAATTATTTAATTATTTAGCTGCAGCAGAAGTGGATTTCCTGCACAAGCAGCGGGGCTTGGACTCGATGACCTTTGATCATCTCATCTACTTGAGAGTAAACCCTACTGAATTCAATAGGACTTATTCCTACAAAGACGTGATTAGAATTGTGCTGTAAACCCCGAGAGCTCAGTACAAACAGCATTAAAACCAAAGCCTAATAAAGCAGTAAGTAAAATACCTACTTAAGACATTAAAATGTAATACTGGATCGACATCATTCCACATGCAGCTGATAAAAGCCAGCTGGAAACAAAAAACCTGTGATTTTACAGATTCTACTTGATAAATTTGCACATGCTATGAGGAAAGTCACCTATAACATTATTTTTATGCGGCTCTTCCTGCAGTCTCCTCCTTCCCTTTAAAGCTCCACCCCAGCTGTTCCTTTGCTCTCTCAACTGAAATCCACTGATGCTGGATGATTTCCCACCACCTGCACACCTAGGACCCACTTTAGTTGTGACTACAATTTGTTTTAAACTGTTTTTAATGCTGTATTTTATATTGCTGTAACCTGCCCTGTTCTGGTGAACAGTGGGTATAAATCTAACAACAACAAGGTGCCTGACAAAGTCAGAAGAGGTACAGGGCTGAGCTCCCGCTAAGTCAAACTAAACTAGAACTGCTTCAGAAACTTTGGCTTGATGGCGTGAATTTTGACTCTTTGATGGCAGGCAGAAGGCTGGCTGAAGATTAACCCTCAAGACATGGAGCCAACCTTCCTTTCTAGATACCCACTTTTACTCCAGTGCTTACCATCATATTTTCCTGAGTTTGCTGCATTAGTCTTTTCCAGGGCTCCAGCCCCTGCTTCTTCAGCAGGAACCTATCATAATGTTCCTTCGCTTTTGATAAGAGCTGCTGCTCCTGCTCCAGCCTCCTCTGTTTTTCCAATTCTTTCTGCAATTAAGGATACATAAGAGATCAATTCCTGGAGTAAGAATACCTTGTAAAAAATGTCCACTACTTTTAATTTGGGCTTGCAACTAATTATTAGCATTAATAGTGGAGTTGCTGCTAGGAGGCTTTTCCAGACACAATCTTTTTGCTGGGCACACAGCACAGAATCATTAAAGTGCTCAATTGATGTTGCCCCAGAAATCATCCGCATTATAATCCTTTCCCAATACGAAGAGCACTTAGCTGTAAGTTACCAGTGAACAGCAATTCTCACCACGACAGGTGCAATTATTACATATTTTTATGCAGGGATGGAAACCATTTTGAACAGACCACCAGTTTTTCATCTTTTTTTGTGAGACTGGGCTCACGCCCTAATCCGCGCTTGAACTCTTAGCTGGTGTCAGGGGTTGGCATTATTTGACACTTGTCAAAGCCCAAACTCTAGCAGGCGGACCATTCGCACCCTTGAAGGCCCTGATTCTGCAGCTTTCCCCTCTTCCTCATGGTTTCCTTGCCCTCTCAAAGCACAAGTACAGGAACAAAATCATGAAGCAGCAGCAGAATCCACCTCCACTTGCCTTGTCCTCTCCTCCTCCTGGGCAATGGTGTGGATTGGGCCCAGAGGAAAAGGATAAATGAATGGGAAATGGTGAAGGGCCCACTCAGAGAGGTATCTTTTCACAAGGCCTCTCCAAAAACCTGGAGCTTGCACTGCTTGAGCCCTAACCTACTGCCTGGCATCCTTGAAGCAAGGTTATACCACCACCACCAACACAATGCTAGCCCTTCTACAGGAGGTCATGGTTATCACTTCAAACAGTGATCAATAGTACAGCTCTGCAAGAGGACTGTTTATAAAATGGCATCCCCCCCCCCCCACCTCTGAACAGTCCTTTGCATTTACAGGCTGCCTTCTCCCACTTATTCCAAAGTGGCACAAAACAGCCATCAAGTGCTGGAACTGGGAGAAGCAAGTGCAATATTCTGCTCACCACTTTCTGCAGTCTTCGCTCCTCTTGCCTCTTCTGCAACTGAGCCGCCTTCTCTGCTGCTTCTTGCCTCTGACGTTCTTCTTCCTTGGCTTGCATCCGGGCCTAAAAATAGATAGAATGGAGCACTAGTTCACTTACCATGAATGGACCCTTCTGGGCTGGCATAATGACACACCCGCTTGATGGGCTGTGCCAATCCACCCAGGCAGGGACCATGTGACTTGAAGCTTTAATATGTCATCTTCCCTCTGGTTTCCCCTCCAGCTTCTCCATCTGTGAGAAAACTGCCATTAAGTAAGATCCAAGTAAGAAGTATGGACAGAAAATTAATAAGAACATCAAGAAACACCCACACCACTAAGTGCAATCTGTTCCCAGTGGAATGTGAAAATGAGAGGAGGCCTTGTGCTGGACATCTCACCATAGCTGTCAACTTTTCCCTTTTCTTGTGAGGAATCCTATATGGAATAAGGGAACTTCCCTTTAAAAAAGGGAACCGTTGACAGCTATGCATCTCACTATGCCAGCCAATCACCTGACACAATTAACCAGAGTCTAAAATGGTGCTTGAGTTTTGAGCAACTAGACTGAACCACGCTGGGTCATAAAGGAGTGACCCCAAAGAGAGGAGCTGCTCTTTAAAGGCAGAAGAAATTAAGGCCTGCAAAGCAAGTAGGGGGTGATCTCGCGCTGAACTCTAGGCCAGCAGTGGAAGGGAGGGAGCATAAGTAGACCCTGTTGCCAGGGAGAGTTCTGCTTCCTGGGTCTGGAGCCTTGAGAAGAAGCTGAACCTCTTGAGTGAGGACAGTTAGCAGCCTTTTCAGTCTTTTTCTAGTCTTCCTTCTGTGGTACAGAAAAAGGACAATTGCCTAGAGCACCTTTTGTGCCGAAGATAGTTTCTGAATTTTATTCCACTGAAATAATAGCCAGCAACAAATAAAAGCCCCAAATAATTTATTTTGGAAAAAGGAGAGGCATCTGCAGAGATGTTGGAAACCTGTGCTATTACAACTGGCTGGCTTTGACTGAACAACAGAAACAGAAATCACTGAACTTACTGGGCCATTTGAGGACCTCTGGTAAATAGCTGACATTGCAATCCATGCCATTTAAAGAAAGTGGCCTCTGCTCCATGAGTGGAAAATTGTGTTTTCACGAGGTAGGAGAATTGGCTGTTTTGTACCCTCCTAGGTGGTGGGACAACAGCTAAGGCGGGGAGCAGCAGAACTTGCCTCTTTTGTCTGTTGAGTGACTTTCCTTCCAGTTGTGAAGAGCGGCTCTATAACTCATGGCAGGAAGTCGCTATGTCTACCTGAAGAATCGCTCTTGGTACAGAGGAGCCACAGGAGGCAGCTTTGTGGCAGGCAGCATTTAAGTGCTGGAATGCTGAGAAGAGGCTTTGTTGGAAGGGTTCTTAGCAGCAATTCAGCTTGAAGCAGTTCTCTCAAAATGAGAGGCTCCCCCCCCCCGCCCCCACTCCACTTGCAGGCACCACAGCAGCAGAAAGAATGAAGTTGAGAGGAGTGGGGGTGGGGGGAGGTAAGGATTTTTTAAAATTTTATTAAGCAAGCCACACAGCTTAAAAAGGGAACGCTGAGGGAAACAAATGAAGTACAAGGCAGAAGTAGGAGAGAGAGGGGCTACACAAATCTACTTGGGGGAAGGCAGAGATGAGGGAAACTAGGAGGAGGAATGATGATATATATATATATTTTTTAAAATAATTTTTATTGGGTTTTTACATTTTATAACAACAAACACACACACAAAGACAAGAACACACAAACACACAAATACAATTACATACCCTAATTTTCTTTACCCACTTTCATTGACTTCCCCCCACCCCCTCCTCTTACATCCCAGTTCCAAAATTAATTCAGCAAGTTCTTACCTAACCTCTTAAAGATATTCATATTGTTTTTAAAAATTGAATTCTTTTTGTTTATCTATATTCAACTTATCCAATTCTCTTATAATCATTAATTTCTTTTTTTTTAAGGTCGATCTAACTTCCCCTCCACAAATTTTCCCTTTATTATATTAATTATAGGTCACATTGACCAAGTAAAACAAAACATAACATTTTATAGTTCTATTCTCTCCCCCCCCTTCCCCGGTTTCTGTCCCTTCCCAGACAAATGTCCAAAAAAACAAACAAACAAACAAACAAAAAATAGTTCTTAGCCCGGATTTCTCACGTCCGAGGCGTCTGATTCTCTATCAGTCCCTCTCTGCCAACTATGTTGGTAGTCCTCTTTGTTGGTCCTAAGACCCCGAAGGAGTTCAGTCAGAGTCACATCATATTTTCTTTCATCCAGAATGTTAAAGAGTGTTTGCTGCGAAAGACCATCTAGTTTTCCATACTCAAGAGGAAAGTCCCAATCATGTTGCTTTATTCTTTTTAGTTTTAATATTCCAAGTACTCCAGGGACTTCTCTCTTCTTCTTTCTCATCTTTCGCAGGTTTGTAATCCAAAGGTCTTCTTGCTCATACTCTAACAATGCAGATTCCTGGTTGATATTTTCCACTTGTAGTGTCTGAACTCCTTCTTTCTTCTCTGTCAATTCCAAAGGCATCTCTTCCTTCTCAGCTGCAGAGTTTTTATCATGCATCTCCTTTGTGCATTCAGCAGAGTTGTTTGTTTCAGAATTCAAGGTCATAAAAACTTTACTCAGAGCCATACTCTGCTCCTGCAGGATTCCCACGAGAAAGAACATTTTTTCTATCTCCGCCAGTAATTTTCCCTCTGCAGCCATTGTAATGTCACTAATTCCCCCTAGGGGGCTTTCAGTTATTTAGTAGTCCTTTTCCAATAATCTGTTACTTTGTTATTATCAATACTTTGTTTCCAATCGCCTCAGTCCAAATGTATCAGCTTTAATTCCAAGAGTTGTTAAATAACAAAATTCTTTACTTTGTCCGCCCGTTTGACAGCTTCTTTGACAGCTGTCAAACTCCTTTCACTTCTTCCTCCGGCACCCAAATAGGACACTCCCGGGTTTTTGGGGGGGATTACACACAAAGTTCCAAAATTCCCTTTCTCTCCAGCACAAAATCTTCTTCTATCAAATTTGTGAAAAACTTTTAAATCATCAAAACAGTATTCATTCCGCCTTAATTCTCCGTTCCTTGCTTTAAATCGTCTATAAGTAGAGGGGGTGCGGACTTCCCTTTAACACATCCCCCGATCCTGCCGAATTCACAGGCTAAAATTTTTAAAGTCCAAATTCCACTACTCACGGGTCCTTTGTTATCCAGTCCAAATTTTGGGAAGAAAGTCAGCGCTCTCCGGCCATGGCTCGCGGCTTCACTCCACTGAGGTAGCGGTCTACTCTCAGCACCACGCCACTCTCCGTACCCTCTCCGCAGCCTTTAAAAAGGCTCTTCGTGGGTCGGGGAGGGCGCTTAAGGTGCCCACCGAGTCACCAAGTCCGCAGGCTTCTGCGCCTGCGGTTTCTGAGGGTCCCCGTGTCGCCGGCACGGCAAGACCCGTCCTCAGTAGAGCCGATTCCCTCCGGAGCTCGGAGGGAATCCGCCATTAGCCGTTCACGCTAACCCGGAAGTCCAGGAATGATGATATATTAAGTCACATGATCCCTGCCTAGGCAAATGGGGACATACAACCCATTAAGCAGATGTCTCACATGCTGGTCTGAGGAGAATAAAGTAATCTAAATATATCTTATTTAGATCTCACCCATTCCCCACCTCTCCCAGGAAGGGCAGACTCCTCCCCACCCCAGCAGGAAGAGGCTGCATGGGAGGAAAGCATATGGGGATGACTTTCTTTGTGTGCCTTCTCATTCACAACGGTACCCCTACCCATCAAAAGCCTTCCCAGCACAATATTTGATATTGAGGGGCTCTGTGTGTGTAAGTGTAAAGAACTCGTCACCATCATGTGGGCCCTGTGGAAAGCCTTGAGGGCCATGGATTGCTCACTTTGCTATATACAGTCAGTGCCCCAGGGCTATTAAGTTATGATACACACAGGAACAGGATAA
This sequence comes from Podarcis erhardii, assembly GCF_964252035.2. Taxonomy (NCBI): domain Eukaryota; kingdom Metazoa; phylum Chordata; class Lepidosauria; order Squamata; family Lacertidae; genus Podarcis; species Podarcis erhardii. The sequence continues at coordinate 33,969,326 of NC_138508.1, read as the reverse complement.
GATAAATGTATGATAAATTCCTGTATCTTGAGGATCAGACTGGTGCATGCTTCAGTTTCTCAGAATAATGGCTGGACATCAGTCTCAACATTTGTTAGCCACAACAACTAGATGTTCAGAGATTGGATATTTCTAAGGTGTTAGGGACAAAGAAGAGGACAGAGTGATCACTATCCTGTTTCTCAGAGGCATCTGGTTGATCACTTTTGGAGACAGAATATAGAACTAAATAAACTAGATGGACTTTTGTCAGACCCAGCAGGTCAGTTCTTATATTGCTATGGAGCGTATCAATTTCAGTCTTTGTGTGCTTTAAATTCACTTGATTTTCATTTTTAAATAACAAATTGGACTTGGCCTTTTGATTTAGCAGCATGTTGATTAAAAAAACCAACCAACCAACCAACCAACCAACCAACCAGCCTGTATTGATGTTGCACTCTTGGTTTAAGCCAGCATTCAACTTTACTTACCAACTTCTCCTCTTCTCGTTTTTTCTTGGCTTCTTCCAGTTCCCTTCTCCTTTCTGCACGCTGAATTGCTCTCTCCTCCATGGCTAAAGAATTGCACAATAAGGAGTACAACAATTAGAGCAAGTGAAGCACAGTGACATAAAGAACGCAGAGTTCCATTTACAAAATTGTGTCTGACTTGACCTGGTAATATCAAAGGAAAGAAGGTAAGAACTGCCATGTTGTTTCATCTAGCTCTAATTTGTCATCAGTGGCAACCTGTAAAATTAGCTGTTAAGTTTTAAGGAGTTCCCAACAAAATAAATCTAACAAATATTTTTATTTTAAAGAACAGAAGGAATTGTAAGAAGTGGTTTATACACCCTCCTCTATATATTTCTATAATTTATATGTTGTATGACAAATTTCACTATGTATTATGTATGTGTACACTCAATTCTATTTAAATTTATTTATTAAGCAAAAATAAATGGCTGTAGCTCACCATGTTCCCCTGGCTTTGAAGAATTTGTCTCCCTCTTCTACATTTTCCCTTTCCTACTCCTTGTATGCCTTGTTTTTAGTTTCCACGTCCAATGGGCGGAGCCTGTCTCCCCCCACTTTTCTTTTTACTGATGTGAACCACTTTCAGAATGAGTAATTGTAAAAAATAGTAGTAAATGAATAAAAACACTCAGTCCCTGAAGCTGAGGGTTCAAAACCATGTGTCATACGTTGCTCAAAGCCAAGTGTCATATGTTGAAAGCAAAATGCCTCCAGTAAACGTGTTCCATATGTGTGTTGAACAATCTGCAAGCATAGTTCAACGGCTGTGCACAAGCTCCAGGAAGTCACAGTTAACCCTTGCTTCCCATTACATGCATACTGGGAGCTACAGTTAATGGCTTCTGAACAAGCCAGGACTTGTAAGCCAACTTCAAATATGGTTTCATATTCTGACTTCTTTGGAACCAAAGTTCCCAAATGCACATAACAATTGGTTAGCTGTGGTTTCTAAGTTCTGCTTCTCCACAGTGAGGACTGAAGGAACAGTATGCATGTGCACAGAACTAAATCTGATCATGTGAATATGACCCTTGCGAATCACCATGTCTGGGTTCAAACAAGTGCTGGGCTGTGTTAAGTTATGATCAAGTATGTAGGGCCCTGAGACCCCTGAAATGGTGGTGTTTAAATGGTGGTATTTTCTCCATAACTACAGGTCTCATCTTTTACTACAGTCTCCTCTAAGTATCCAAGGAAAAGGCTCCAATAAGTCCAGAAGGAGAATCTACATCAAGAATATACCTTTGAGTAAGGGATGTGGTGTGGACAGCACTTTCAGGCTCCTCTTGCTTTGCATAGCTGGCTGGTAATTTTCTAATCTGAAAGAAAGTGAAAAATGAATGGACATGACCAATTTAAATGACCCTACTCTGACTAAAACTTAGCTGAGTATCACCCAATGGATCAATGGGCTGAATGGCAGGACTCAATACCATATTTTTCCTGCCTTTGTACAGCAGTGGCATCATTTCATGGGCAGCAAACCTAAGAACAAGCTTTGGTTACAGCTTGTGATTTTTCTAGAGTGAGGCAAACCATAAGGCCAGGGTTCAGATGACATCTTAAGCCAAACTATAGCTTGGCAAATAGCAAAGAAGCAGGAGATGAAGAGGAGTAAAGCAGCCATAATCTCCTCTCTGGAAACCAGTGTTCATGCTAAACAGTAACTTGGCTTAGTGTTATTTGTGAACCAGCACACTATGTAGAACAAGAAAGAATGATAAGTAGTCTTAAATGGGGAGACACTCTCCCATCTCACTCTGTAAGGCAAAACAGAATACACGTGGGCTTTACTAATGTATGCCTTCATAATTTGTAAAGTACGCAGAGATCTTTCAAAGGAGTCTGCTATTTACAGCATTATAATTCTATATTAAAGCTATTATTAGGGGAAGGAATCAATTAACGCTACTCAAATAATAACAGAGGAAGAGAGAAGGATCAACCTGCATCATATTTGGCCATTTCACTCCCTAATGAGCTATCAGAGATGTTTAGAAACATCATGGTATTGTCTCAAAGCCCGCTGTCCTAACAGGACATTGTGTAGCCATCAGATAATTGGATCTTTGTACTCTTAGCTCTGTACCTTAAAGACTCTGTATTCCTGTAAGTTAATTGGCTCTCTCTCAACTGCTTTCCTTCCCTAGTTTTTGGGGCCTGATTGTTAAGTGCCTTGGTAACTGCTGTGGCTTGTTCAGCTTCCTCCTTGGCCTTCTTTAGCCTCTCATTTTCCTGAAGTCTAAGGATTAGTTCTTGCTGCTCTTTGAGCTGTCGTTTCTGCTCTTCAATCAGCTGCTGCTGGAAGGCATGGCGGTGCTCCAGGGGACCCCTTAGGACAGAGGACATTTTTTGTTTTGGTGGTTCAAGATGCTGCAAGGAACTTCTTGTTTGGTTACCAAACACTGCTCGATCTTGAGCATTCAAAGCAGCATGCTTCAGGGTGACTTGCCATGCCCATTTTGGCTGCTTTGGAGAATGAAGATCACGTTTTTGACTTGTCTCTGGAGAGCAAGAGTTTGCTCTTTCTACATTTGCCATTCTGGGATCATCCTGTGAACAGGGTATTGTAGCCACCTGGAAAGGGAGGATAAAGCCTACGTTAATTATAAAAATTAAGGTCTCAGTTCTCATTGAACAAACGTTTGTTATATGTTATATGAAGCTGCAACTACTTCCATAGCAGCTGATTCCATAGCCTGTCATCTCCTAGAGAAATATTATTCCTTCATGGTGTTTAGAAAACCAAGTTTCCCACAGTCATTTGCCTACAAAGACAGGAAAATTCTTGAAAACCTAAAAGATGGAAGACTGGGACCCTAAAGAATAGTCAGCAATGGCAGAAAGCATGTGTGTTTATTCGCTCCATGGTTGTTTTGAGAACTTCCAATAAATGCTCATTGAGGAATACACAACACACAAGTCCTCCTAGTGCACCAGACACAACTCCCTTTGATATTATACCAAGTTTGTCTTTACCTGCAATGCCTGCAATCTGTTCCTAGTTGTTGTTTTTCGGGTGAAGGTGAAAGAGGATGCAGGAGAAGAATCTTGCTAACACACCTCTGGCCTACTTGTGAGTTCTGCATTTTGTAACTATTGTTATTAACTATTTACTGAGCCTACTAGGTATGCATACCGGAGAATCTATTTACTTTCATAAGAAAGGGGGCAGGTGTAACTTTCCTGTGTTCGTAAAACTGCTCTGGAGACTTTGTGTTTGCCTCAGGCTGCTTGTTTGTGACTTGGCCCCAAGATTCTACAGGAAGTCAAACTGTAGAACCCTGGTTTTTTGTTTTGGTTTTTTGTTTCATTTAGAATTGGCTATAGGAAAACCTGAAGGAATCACTTTATTTACAGCTGCTCCATTGTCACAGATGTAGTTATTCATATTCCTCTTTTGCATACCTGATTGGCAACTGGGGGGCCAAATGATGTGACACAGGAATCCAGATGTGGCCCAGTTTAGCCAGCTGCCGATCTCTATTTTACATTTTAAAGTATTTATAGGCCCCCATTTGGAGAAGGGGTGGCTAACTTGTTGCCCTCCAAATGTTGTTGCCCTCCAACTCTCAACAACCCCACTCAGCATGGCTAATGGTTACATCTGGAGGGACAAAGATTAGCCATTCCATTTTAGGGCACAGCTCTCACATGGTAGCGTACAACAGCGAGATAAAATACACTGAGATACATTTAAAGCATCAAACGATTAAAATTCAGTACCACAGGGAAGCAGGATCTTGAGAATCAACAGCATAAAACACTACTAATGAAAGGCAGACTGGAACATCTGAGTTCTGAAGGTACGCCAGAAATTCTGCACCATAGGGGGTGTGTATTAGTTCCGTAGGAAGGAGGTTCCACACTATGGGAGTAATGATGATGAGATATGTGTTTGTGAGAGAAAAAGCACAATGCAAAACCAGTCTACCTCTGTAGGATTCACGGGTTGATCCCAAGCTTCTTTTGACTCATGAGTTCTCTTGGCATCCTGGGAGCTGTCTGTAGCAAGTTTCCCCAGTGCCACTTCCTCTAACAGCTTTGCCATTTTCCTCCTTGTATCCTCTTTTTTCAATTGTAGTTCTCTCTTTTCCACCTCCGTTCGGCTCCAGCAATGCCATTCGGTAAAATAACGGTGCAAAATGCACTTCCGATTAAACTCTATAGCCAACTGTTTTCCCCTAAAAATAAATGTTCATTAAAATCAATTGCAAATTCCACAGATTAGGAGGATGTGTGTCTACCCCACTCTATTTTAGAATTACAGTATAGATTTTAGAATGGTTGACAATTGATTGTATTACTACTGCTGTAAAAAGGCGCATTAGCCAATATAGGCTTATATTATAAAATGTAGTATAAACACCAACAACTGGGAAACACTGGCTTGCTAGTGCTCCGATTGGAGAACAGCCTTTACCAAAGGTGTCATGGGATTTGAAGACGCTTGAACTCAGGACGAAAGGGAGAAACATGCTAAGAGGAAGGGATGCTTGGCAAACCCTCACTATGATCAACCTATGTTCCTGCTGTGGAAGGACGTGTGAATCCAGAATTGGCCTCCACAGTCACTTATGTTGATAGAAGACAATGTTACTCGGCTACAAGTGATCACCAAGGAAAGAAGAATATTATTGCTTGGTGTGGTTGTTGTTTTTTTAAAATACAATTACTTCTTACTAACTACTTAATATATTTTCCTGCTTGTTGTTTTGCAATCTCTGTTACAATCAGAGGCTGCTGCTAATAAGAGCTGTATCAGCAGCATATTCCCCAGTTAAGGCATTAGGCCAAAGGTGGCGGATGTAATGTATGCAACCCGACAAAGCTTTTCTTCATAATGACCAGCAGCACTGTAAGCCTGAGTGGCCTAGATCAGATGCACTTTGCCTAGCTCTTGTTAAGTTAATGGATTCCTAATTTAGTTTCTGGGACAATCAATGGAACAATAATTTCATCCATTATAGATTTGACTTATCAAGACTTTGAGATCATGTTCATGTCAGAAGCCCAAAGAAGAACAGGGAAAACTAGAACTGAATAATATTTATCATAAGTCCTTTTGGGCTTGTTAAAGGAGCAACAGGAAAGCAAGGCCTTTATTTTTAAGCAGATATCAAACACTGCAACTATGTTTTACTCAAAGACCTATTGAAATTAATGGACTTAACTTAGTCATGCTCATTAATTTCACTGACTCTTACTACAATTTAGTTGAGTACCACTCCATATTTCCCTGTGTCCACCTCTCTCTCCTTCCTCTTTTGTTTTCCCCGAGGGGGACTCCCCATTTTGCCTGCAACATGGTTTGTCTCAAACTACAAAACCTTGTCCATCACCCAACGCTGCATGATGTTATCAAGCATAAGACAGGTAAAAATTGTGGTGCCAAACTCAAAAGGAAGGCTCAGGAGCATACACTAGGTGAGCTCCTGGATCTTCCTTTGCAGCCGAGACTTGAATTCTTTTTGAATTCAAGCCATGGGTTCAAAGGAAGACTACTCCTTTGCAGTTCAAGCAGTAAGTGCGAAGGAAGAACCAGGAGAGCACCTTGAAGTGTCAATCAGCTGATGTGACTGACAAGTGGGTAGCCCCACCCACCTGTCAAAGGGACCATGGAGAGTTAGCCACATCTGGAATTGGCCAGATCCAGTTCCACACCCCTGTCATATTTCAAATGTTAATGCCACACGCAATGGTGGTGCTATAGAAAATAAAAGTTGTAGCTCCTGATTGAGCCAATCTTTTCATGAATCAGCGAGGAGCAGAAGAGCCTAAAAGCATGCCATTTTACTGTCTCCAACATTCATCCTCTTGTTGGTTGTTTTGTTTTTAAAGAGATCAATATTTTACCATTTTGGTTCAGGCACAAAAATGTATATGGCTGGAACTGGTCCCTAAAACAGCAGCAGATATTTCCCTCATACTATCAACATCCCGGGGGGGGGGGGGAGTGTTAAATGCTGCTACCTGTTCTGATTGCGAAGCTGGTTCTCCAGTTTTTTAGTCTCCTGCTCTAACTTCTGAGACCATGTGTAATCTCTCCAGGCTCGTAAGGTCTTCAGCTGGCACTTCCAGTCAGCAAGGGCCCTTGCTTTTCCCATCTTAATCCTGAGATCCAGAATAAGCTTGTACCAGGCAGAGAAATACTTCCGTAGGCACTGCATTGGGGATGGTTATGAAATCAAGTAACTATATGATAGCTTTCCTCTTTCAACAAACCTTCTAAGTGGAGATCTTTATCGCAGTTGGTATCAGTACTGGATTTGAAATCGTTTTTAAAGAATCAGAGAATTGTAGAGCTAGAGAGGACCCAGAGGCTCATCTAGTCTGCTCCTTTGAAATGCAGGAATCTCAACTAGATCATACAATTTTTTATATGTTTCAACTGCATTGCAAAAATTGCTTTGAGGTGCTTCATGGGAGGTTAATGACAAATGAAGTAATAATGTTCCATCACATCTACTGTTCTGATCCTATCATCTCCTATTTTCTTTATATTTTTAGGCTTCAGAGTTTTGCTGACAATGGAAGGTTGATTAACAGGAAAACAAACTTCTCTTTTCACACTTTGCCTTCAGAACTGACTTTACCTTTTACCTTTTCTAGAATACCTCTCTGTGTTACAGAACCAAAGGATTCTTATTTTCTCTCCCAAATTCACTTGTTATAACTTCTCCCTTATTAAAAAAACCCAAATTGAAAGAACTTTAGATTTTTTTAGAACAAATCTACTGCCTACCTCTTCAACTTCCAGTACTATTACATGTGTTTTTCTCAAGTATCATCACAATTCCACATATCACTTATACTGTTCTATAGGAAATTGCATTTAACTGCATTTAAATTATTATTAAAATTTAAATAATGCTTTAGGGGCTGGCTGCTTGGCTCAATAATTTATTTGCTATTTTCTTCTTTATTACAATCTAAAACACAACATTACCGTATTTTTCGCCCTATAGGACGCACTTTTCCCCCTCCAAAAATGAAGGGGAAATGTGTGTGCGTCCTATGGGACGAATGCAGGCTTTTGCTGAAGCTATCCGCAAGCCTTGCGAGCCCCGCGGGAGTTCCCACGGGCTCGCAAGGCTTGCGGGCAGCAGCCTGCAGCCCGGAGCATGGGGCGCCCTCCGGAGGACGACCCGTGCTTCGCGCAGGTGTCCGCAAGCCTTGCGTGCCCGCGGGACCTCCCCCTGGGCGCGCAAGGCTTGCGGGCAGCAGCCTGCAGCCCGGAGCATGGGGCGCCCTCCGGAGCACGCCCCGTGCTTCGGGCAGATGTCCGCAAACCTCGCGCGCCCGGTAGGAGGTCCCGCCAGGCGCACAAGCCTTGGGGCGGCAGCCTGCAGCCCGAAGCACTGGGCGAGCTGCGGAGCCCGCCCCGTGCTTCGGGCAGATGTCGGCAAGCCTTGCGCGCCAGGCTCGCAAGACTTGTAGGCAGCAGCCTGTTCTGGGGGCTGGGGTCGGGGGAAGCTCAGGCTTCCCCCGCGCCAGCCTTGCGCCTGGGGGGGAAATAATTTTTTTTTCTTTATTTCCCCCCCAAAAAATCTAGGTGAGTCCTATGGGGCGGTGCGTCCTATGGGGCGAAAAATACGGTAGCTACCATGGACATTTTTTGGAAAGGCTCAGTATAATGTTTTTACTAAATAAATTGCAGCAGCCTCATAAGGCACACAGCTAGGAGTCACTAATTTGTGTGCACTGGCCTTCAAGAAAGTCAAAGCAGAACAAGTATTATTCCCAAATAGTAATTTACAGTACAATCCTATGCATTTGTATTAAGAAGGAAATCTTACTATATTTCAATGAGATTTACTCCCTAATAAGTGAGTTTAAGATTGCAGCTTTGGTCTGTTGTTATGCATTCTCCCCTATTTACTGTTCTAGCCTTCTCTTTAAGTGCACAAACAAATGATATAACCATGCACTGCCATTTTCAACACCAAACCTCAACAGTGCAATAGCAGCCGCAAGAAAGGTTCACTCAGTCTTCCTGCATGAAAGGGGGAATGAAGGTGTAAAGGAGATTCAAAACCATCTGTGCACACAGCCAGTGTGACACTGTGTTCTATTTCCAGGTATAAACTAAATGGTTGGGTAGTTTTCACGGCAAATCTCAGCTCCTGCCACTCAACTGCTCACTATAATCAATAGTCTCGCTCTCCTCTCATCTTGTAAAAATATATATATTGGGATCTCAATCTTCAGTTGATCTAGGTCAGCCTGACACGGGGAGTTGGTTTCTCGGTTTACAGAGAGCTGACCCATGACTATCGCTGAGACACATCTGGCTCAAAGTGCTGAAAACAGATAATGAATGCTCTCACCTTCTGATTTGCAATGTCAATTTTGCTCAGCAGCTCCTGCATCCTGGTTTGTTTCTCTTTCCTTTGTCCTTCTATCTCACAATCCAGATGGACTGGCATGGGAGGCATGCTGACTTCTACCAGCCTCTTAATATTTTTTAGATCGTGCCTCTTTCTTTCCCTGAAAATAAAGCAATCTGTGAGAGGCCAGAGGCAACTAGTAGAGCATAAGAGGACTGTGATAGTCATCTCATGTCACTGTCAGCCAGTTCTCATATTATTACTTTTCTGTTACCCAACTCCGTTTGTGATCCCAGTTATCAAAATTCATTAGGTAATTGCTACATTTTTCTCTCTATCCTATGCCTGTATTAGTTGCAGTTCTCAAAGGAATATAATTCTGCTACCTGCAGTTAGGAAAGTTTTATGTAAGTATAAAAGTAGATCTGTCTCAGTGAAAAGTATACTGCATAAAATCAGTATTGTACATGCCACTTAGCGGTAGGAATCATAGCAATAAAAGGTTCTTGTGGCATAAAGGCAGCCAGAAGTTCACAGTACATAATCCCATTAGTCATGGGGTAGACATTCTAAAAGATGATGTAGAAAAACTAAGGGACAGATTCAACTAATGAGTCCCAATAGCAGAAGCCCACACAAGGACTTCCGCTATTGCAACAGGGATTCTTGCACCCCCCCCCGTATGCCCCCCAGAACAGCACAGAGTGGGAGCATCGTTCCATCTGGCAAGCTAAAAAGCTTGTGCTGATGGAACAAATGCCATAGCACTACAATGAATTCTTCCCAAGGATTCCATGGTTACCTAAAGAAGCAAACATCAGAGAAAAATCTTCTTGAGCCACCTACCACTGCAGAAGCTCCTGCAGTTCAAAGGAGCAGTTAAGGTGACCAAATATAAGGGACCCTCCATCTACGGAGATTTGAATTTTGCATGTGAAGCATGTTTGAGGCAGCAAATTGGTGCACGTTTGGAATATTTTGCCCTAGCCAACAAGTTCATATAACCAAACTAATCACCAAGAGTGATAATCTTCTTATAACAGCGTATGAAAAGATTCAAGTGGCCTTTTGGGGGGACCTAATAGTGTTTGCTCTCTGCTGTAGAAATGCCACGTTTCAGTTGCAGTAATTTGCAACTAAGTCCCATTGAGCATGTTGTTGTTGTTTAGTCGTTTAGTCGTGACCGACTCTTCGTGACCCCATGGACCAGAGCACGCCAGGCACTTCTGTCTTCCACTGTCTCCCGCAGTTTGGTCAGACTCATGCTGGTAGCTTCGAGAGCACTGTCCAACCATCTCGTCCTTTGTCGTCCCCTTCTCCTTGTGCCCTCTATCTTTCCCAACATCAGGGTCTTTTCCAGGGAGTCTTCTCTTCTCATGAGGTGGCCAAAGTATTGGAGCCTCAGCTTCACAATCTGTCCTTCCAGTGAGCACTCAGGGCTGATTTCCTTAAGAATGGATGCGTTTGATCTTCTTGCAGTCCATGGGACTCTCAAGAGTCTCCTCCACTGAGCATAGTGGGACTTATTTCAGAGTACTTATGAGAGCTGCATGATACCACAAATGGACAGTTTCCTTTAATTTAATTTGTACAGTATAAGTAAAAATAAAAGGGCACACATGATATTAGGCCAATTTTTCAAATTGCAAGCTCAGAAAGGGAGGAAAATCAGCTTTCCAGGTCTACAAATCTGAAGAAACTTCATGGTTTCCAGGAGCTGATGAAGCTTCACGTAACTTAGGAATGAGTTATTAAAATGTGTGGCTTATATATCGTGCCTTCTTCCTCCCTCAGAACTCTTAAGTTTTATGCATGGGATTCCCAAAGAATCTCCCATCCAGATTATGATCAGATTTAGACTTACTTCCACAAGTTTGCTCCTTTACACATTATCAGACTGTGCTCTGGTACCTAAAATGCATTTGAATGCCAAGTTCTTGTTTTCCTCAACTTACATTTTCCTGGCTTCTTCCATGAGATGCCTTCTTTCTACCAACTCTTTCCGCAGCTTCACCATCTGTTTCTGAATTTCCTCTTCTTCTCTCCTGGCTTTCAGAACCTTCTTCTTCTTCTCCTCTTGGAGTTGCCTCTGGGCCTCTGACATTGCCAATTTTTTCAGGGCCTTCTCTTGTTTCAGAAGCTCTTGCTCCTTCTGTCTCCTCAGCCGATTTTCTTTTACCTGAGAAACAAAATCAAGACCAAGATCATATTTTGTTGTTTTAAACTACAGGACTATGGTATACAAATGGTTGTAGATGTGTTGCTTTCAGGGCAGCTACACCTTTGCCATGACTACTGTGTTTCTCCATTAAATCCTTCCAGAATACACCAAGGTTCAGGAAATCCATCAAGAAATATAAGTAGAACCCCACTAATGTATGCTCCCCAACACTTGACAGCCATCAAGGATGATAACTATGTGGATGACACAAGTGAAGTGCTCGGATATCTCCATGCAATCATTGCTTCTATAACTGGCAAATGTAAATAGAAGCCCTGGATACACTGTTATGCTGGAATTGGCCTCTGATGTAGTATTCTAAAATGCATGGAAACAGACAAAAACATCAGCACTATTCTTGGAGAACAATTCACCAGTAACTTCAATTGCACTACAGTAAAAACATGGCTCAGGAAACAGTTTACTTAACAAAACCATTTAAGAAACACTACACTATTTTTTACAACTGTACCTTACAATAGTAGGTGCCTTAAGGCTGTCTTCTCCAAATACCTGTTTATGCCTTAATTCCATGGTAATTCGTGGGTCTTTGGGCTTCCTTTTCTCCTTCAGTTCTTCAGTTCTAAGGTTTCCCAATATGCCACTGTCAACAACTTCACTCTGCAGTAGATCCTGCAGAATATCTTGTACTGTTGTATTTTCCATCTCATCTTCCAGATAACCATAAAAATCTAAAATACCAAGCAAAACAATCCAGAAATGGCACCAAACATTTTTAAGCATACCATTCTTTCATTTCCTGCTTGTGTTAAAATTCAGGTACCCTGGTTAGCAACAAGACATATAATGCTTTTACAAGTATGCAAAATAAGATATTTGGTATTTATTATCACTTGTTTAAGCTTGATATCAGTGAAGACCCAAACGACTTGATCAATATTAATTGATGAATACAGCTCCATCTGAATGTTACATTTGCTTCATGTCATGAACTGAGCCATTTTAATATCAGAGCAGAACGTACTAATGTAGAGCCAAACAACACTACAAACTTTGCATGACTTCCTTGGTACTTGAACTATAAACGTAGACATAAGTGCAAGGAAGTTCTATTCATTTTGACAATTTCCCATTAAATGGTACTCAATATTATCATTATACATTCTCTAGATCCAAGTTTAAAATTGAGGCAAGTTCTCACCATCAAATTTTTCATACTTCTGAAAGCCAGTGGGGGACTCCTGGGGAGGACGAGAATGAGCCAATGGATTTTCAGCAGAATCTTCTTGATCATCTGCAAGTTCCAACTTCAGTTTTGAATTCAACCAATCATTAAGGAGCTCTTGGGCTACATTGATGAAAGCAGCAATGGATGTTAATTGGATAAGAAGTGGCAACTAGAGCTAAAATTCTTAAAGAAAAGCAGCTTTACACTTCAAGCCTGAACACATGTTTTTGTATATCTTTTAATACTCTCTTCTTAGTTAAGTTGGCCTTGGATTTGTATTCTATTTTACTGTTGGTGTTGTTTACATTGGATATTTTATGGAGGGTATAACATTCAGTAATAAAAATTATACTAATCAGATTCTAATTTTTAATTTGTTACTTTACATCATTTGCTTTAAAGCAGAGGTTTTCAAGCTTTTTGAGTTCATGGCTCCCTTGGGGGGTTATCCTGTTGTTATTCTGTCTCTCACAGCTACAATAAACCTACCATTAAAATTATGGACTGGTCATTTCTTTGTCAGAGAGCAAATGGGCAAATTTATCTGGGGATCAAATACTTTTCCTCCTCACTGTACCTAATGCAAGTCTTCTGCAATGTAGCTAAAAATATAGATATATTAATCTGGACCAGCATCACATTTAGGCAATACCTTCCACATATGCCTCATCATGATCTTGCAGCTGCTCTGTTGTTTCCAAATCTAGCACAGGGCCATGAAGTCCTCGAGAATAAGATGTTTTTTTTAAGGAAAACGTCTCAGAAACAGCAAACTCAGATGCTTGTTCCACTCGCTAAGAAAGAGAATGACAGACATATGTATCAGGAAGTGTTCATGCACACGAAAGCTTATACCAGAACTAACTTAGTTGGTCTATAAGGTGCTACTGGACAATTTTTTTATTTTTATTTCGACTGCGTCAGACCAACACGGCTACCTAACTGAAATTAAACATTAGTCAGGGAGGGAGGGAATAGAGGGCACTTTAGATGTGTAAGGTCCAAAGTTTCTTTCCATGGCACCTTAGGTAGCTATTCCAATCAGAATAGACAATACTGGGGTAGGAAGACCCATTGTCTTACGTCATATAAGAGTCACAATCTCATAAAAAAAAATTTGCACAGTAAAATGCAGAGATTTCACTCACAGTTTACACAGTTAAGGCTACTGATACCAGCCCAGACCTGCTTGTGTAGCAGCTCATTAATCAGTATATTAAATGGATCCAAATACAAAGAGAAGCCACTAACTCCAAAACATGCCATACCTTGACACTAAGAAAGTACTGGTCTAATTTTATCCAGGATGATTATTCAGAAATTAATCCCACTGAGTACAATAGGCATTACTCTCATGTAAATAGGAAGGTTATGCATCACTTTCTTCTCCCTTACCTTAATCCAGTGCTCCACATTGTCAGGATCAAGTTTGGTCTGGGGGAGAAACATTACAATAGTTTAGCACTGAGCTAGCTATTAATATTAAAGTAAAACTAAAAGACCTCTGTCTTTGCAAGCCCCTAGATAGGTTAAGGTTGAAATCATCCTAAGCACACCAAAAGAGTAAGTAAGCTCTACTGAACTCTGAGACTTACTCCCTAGTGACTAGTATTCAGAGGCACTGTGCCTCAGATACTGGTGGCAGCATTGACTAGTAGTAACTGATAGCCTTAACCTGCATTAATTTGTGAAAGCAGTCCAAACGGGGGTGGGGGGGTGGGGGTGGCTGACACACCTAGCATCAACCAGTTTCATTGCTTCATTATGTGTTGCATGAATAAATACTTTGTTTTGTCTATCACAGCTCCCCCACCACTCAGCTTCACCATTAGTGTAGAGTCAGAGTGGGACCTGGGTGACTCAGCCACGAAGCTTCTTAGCCTAAACTATCTGGACTCCCTCAGAAGGTGGTGGGAGGTTTCTAAGCAGAGGTTGGTTGGTTAGATGGCCATCTGTCATGGATGCTCCAGTTGAGATTCCTGCAAAGAAGGGGAGTTGGACTAGATGAGCCTCAAGGGGGGGCGGGAATCCCTTCCAACTATACAATTCTGTGATTCTAAGTATTGTGGATGCTGTGAGCAGCTTTGAGCAAGGTTCATCATACAAAAGTGGCATACAAATACAGTGGTACCTCAGGTTACATACGCTTCAGGTTACATACGCTTCAGGTTACAGATTCCACTAACCCAGAAATAGTACCTCGGGTTAAGAACTTTGCTTCAGGATGAAAACAGAAATCATGCTCCGGTGGCGCGGCAGCAGCAGGAGGCCACATTAGCTAAAGTGGTGCTTCAGGTTAAGAACAGTTTCAGGTTAAGAACGGACCTCCGGAACAAATTAAGTACTTAACCCGAGGTACGACTGTAGACAATTGTTTCGATCCTGGAAGAAGGCACAGCTGGTTGCTACACTGCCCACCTGCAGCCTACGATTCTACCCCACAGGGTTGTTGTGGGAAAGATTGCATGACGAGTGGGGGGAGGAACCATGTTCACCACCTTGAGCTCTTCGGAGGAAAAGGTGGGATATAAATGCAATAAACGGAGACCAGGCGAGAGCGAGAAGAACTCCTCTCTGCCTATTTCCCATCCAACTATAACTTCACGCTGGAACAGCAGCCTGGGTCGGCGGAGGCAGGAGGCACAACAACTCTCATCCCTACCTTCTGCCGAGACGCCGACTGGCTGAAGCGCCGCCAGCGGTACAACTCAGGTCTGTGTCTCATAACCGCCATTGGCGAAGCTAGAGGCAGACGCCTTCCTTTCTTCCTTCCTTCCCCGAAGCCAGCTCCCCACCCAGTTTGCTCCGAGGGATGCTGGGAAACGAAGTCCTTTCCTCCCCTTCCCCAAGCGTGCGCCTATAGCAGAAGGCGAGAGCGAACTACGGAGACCCAGGTTGCCGCGCGCGACCAGAGCGCGGCGTCCTTCAGCTTCGCCATGGCAACAGCGACGCAGCTCCTGGACCCTCCCCAAGAACAGGCGCCTCGCGATGACGAAAGCCCGCTTTGATTGGTGAGCCGGGCGCGAAGGACCGCGGCGGAAGCGAGTGGCCGGCGCGTGGAGTTAAGCTGAGGTACCGAGTGGGAGCTCGCGCGCGATAGTGAAGCGTTTGTGGCCCAGCGGGTGCAGCTCCTCTGGTTTCGTTTAAATTGGGATAAGGGCGGCGGGTACCGTCCTGGACTGCAAGTCGCTTCATTTCATTGCGTGGTGGGCGTTAAATGTGTGGGGCTCTTCCACCTCGTGGGGGATTAAACGGGCGCCTCGGGGAGAAGAAAGCTGGGCTCAGCCGAAGGGCTGGTTTCCTACACGCAAGGAGACCTCCTTTTTATTTGGAGGAGCGTCCTCCCCTGCTGCCTGAAGCAGGCGAGTCTGGGATTCTGCCCGTGTTGATGTTGCATTTTTGAATCCTCTGCTATTATTACTACGTGGACACCTAACAAGTACCATCCATTTACGTGGCATGTTTCCCACTGTATACATTAATATATGTATACATTAATATATGAACCACACGGAACGTGGCAGCAGCTGCTTCCTGGACTTGGAGGTGAAGAAAAGGCAGTTTTTCAAGTAATCAGTGCGACCACCGACATCTTATGTGTTCCCTTCACTTAAAGCACTACAGCAAGCAGTGAACTTCTGACTATCCTGTGTGTGTTGAGGGCTTTTTTGAAGAAAAGGTTGTGGGGAAGACAGAGGTGCATAAAATAATGTTTGATGTAGATAAAGTGGACAGAAAGATGTACCTCCCCTTTCATAATAGCTAAAACTTTAGGTCATCAAAAGAAGATAAATGCTGCTATAACGGAAAGAAAAGCTTGTAATGTTCCCCCATCTCTGTGCTAAAATGTCCACAGGCAACTTTGAACTAGGGCTGTAGTATGAGGGAAATGGTTGGACTCCTTCCTGTGCCCTGACCCTAATCCATCTCTCTCTCTTTTTCCCTCCCACCCTCACATCTGCTTCTAGAAGCAGAAAATTACATTGAGAGATTAGCCATGACTCTCCGACATCGGCCCTAGGAGGTAGTTCAGGGGTATCCAAATTTTTGGACTAAAACTCCCATCATCCCTAGCCATTGGCCATGTTGTCTGAGTATGATGGGAATTGTAGCTCCCCAAAACGGAGGGCACCACATTGGCTACCACTGAACTAGTTCACTTAGAAATATGAATAACTTGTGCTTTGAAATGCTAATGTAATATTCAAAGTGGGAACTCACAGATCTTACTTTAGGGGTATTTGTGCTCCATAGTTTGTTTCAGTTTATTATTTGTGACCTTTCAGATAATGTTGGACTGCAGCTCCCATCATTGACAAAGACTGGTTGGGACTGATGGGAGCTGACGTTCAACAACGTTTTGTGGGCCTTTTACATCAACCTTAGCACAGTCCACTACCAAAATAATACATCTTAACCCCTTAGTCAACTGGAGAGCCAGTGTGGTGTAGTGGTTAAGAGCGGTAGTCTTGTAATCTGGGGAACCGGGTTCGCGTCTCTGCTCCTCCACATGCAGCTGCTGGGTGACTTTGGGCCAGTCACACTTCTTTGAAGTCTCTCAGCCCCACTCACCTCACAGAGTGTTTGTTGTGGGGGAGGAAGGGAAAGGAGAATGTTAGCCGCTTTGAGACTCCTTAAAGGGAGTGAAAGGCGGCATATCAAATCCAAACTCTTCTTCTTCTTCATCTTCGCACTTAGTAAATGATGAAGTAGGTTCTTGCTTGAAAAATGAATCTCACAACAAACATTCTAAGATGCAATTCTGTGTTCTTGCACACTTCTCATTTATTTGTTTCTGTTACTCAGAAGGATTTCCTAGTGATAATATCTTTGTCTTTATGCCTAGTAGTTTAATATGACTACTGTTTTTACAAAGGAGGAAATAGATGTTCAAATGGTTTCCAAATGGATATTGTGAAAATTAGATAATTAGGGAAATAAAAAGATGCTTTATACCTACTCAGACCACTGATCTATCTAGTTCAAGATTGTCACTACAGTGACTGGCAGCAGCCCTCTAGGGTTTCCCCCCCCCAAGTCCTATCAGGAGATGTTGGGGTTGAACCTGGGACTTTTTGCATGCAAAGCATGTTCTTTATTATTGAACTATCCCTGCACATAGTTGCAAGTATTGCATGATAAATATGCCTGTGTGAATTTGCTACTCTTTTTCAGTTGTGTTAATGAAGATGAAATTTTGCCTCTCCAAAGTAGTTGGTGGCTGTCGTCTTGGCACGCTGACAAATCTTGGCAGGAAAGGGATTCAATGTATGGAGATTCCAGGTTGTCTCCTTTACACCAAAATGGGATCAGCACCACACCTGACACATGACAATCTACAGTTGGTGCAAGATATTCCTGTAGTTATACAACTTCCACTTCCAGCGTTGTGAGTGCATTTTTCTTCTGGTAAAATTTGGGTCTATGTCATTTAGGCCTTTATGTGTAAAACAGCACCTTAAATTGTGCTCATCCAGCTGTATGAGGGCCAAGGCAGACTATCCATCACTAGATCATGTTTCTTTTGTAGTGTATCTTTGATTGCATAATGTTGTTGTTTTTTGTCCTTGCAGATGTGATAGAATCGGATTCCAACAGGGCAATATTGTACATATCTAAGCTGTAGTAAACATTGAACTCTATAGACGAGTGTGTCTTTAGGATTGCAACCTCAGACATGAATGACACAATGACTTTTAAGTCTTTGGGCAATATTGCATGACCAGTTATTGGTCACTTAAAAGCTGATTATGTATTACCTCTAACCACCTGACAGCAGGAAGCTTATTCGCTGTGACCCTGTATGAGTCAACTTGCTGAATAGCTAATCAACTGCTGATCCACTTTCTGGCCTTGACTGTGGCTTGAGACTGCCCTTTTATTTGCAACTAAGGCATCTCTCCAGTCAATCACTGAGTGGAATTTTCTCCCTTCCTCCCAGTCAGGCCGCTACTTTGGTTAAATGAAATGAGAAAGAATGTCCACTGACTTGACCGGTCAAATCCTACCATTTTTCAATCTCGTTTCTATATATAAAGAGAAAACCTCATTTCCAGAGCTACCTCTGTTTTAAGACAATGTGATGTAACAGTTAAACAGTCAGTCACCTGTTGGTGTTTTGTGGATATCTTGTATAGACAGTTTATATGCAGTTAACATTTTATATTCAGTAGTGTGAGTTCCCTTATATACTCATTTAAAGCAAAACTTTACTTCAGTCATAGAATTCTAAAAATGATTTATTCACAGGACTGAAAAGGGTTTCCCAGTGGTCTAATTTGTTTCTTTGTTTGGTTGCAGGGTAGAACTTCATGAGGTCTTGGCGGAATATAAAGAAGGAACTGGAAAGTTCATAGGTAATAGTATTACCATAATACAGTGGGACGCTGGAAGATGGAATGTAATATGCAGTACAGTATTGGAAATTGTATTTGAAGTTGGATGGAATGTATTTGATTTAGGCAAGGATCACCAACACAGCATGTACAAATGGCAGTGTGCCATCAGTACCTCCTATGGCACCCATGAAAGGTTTTAGTAAATATCCCCTCATAAATCCACAATTCACAAAGACTGATGTGCCTGCTCAGTTCCTGTTTGCACTGGCTCAACCTTTCCTGCATTGGGCATGCCGTGTTAAACATGCCCACATTTCATTGGACACCCACCCACCAGTTCTGAATAAAGGAGATGTGCAAAGATCTCTCTATGAGCAAACCATGGTGATGGTTGATGTAGGTGCCTTTTTCCCATTGGTGGGACAGCTGTTGGAGAGGGCATGCTTTTACCATTTCGTGGCCCTAGCTCGTTTTTTGCACTTTTCGATAATGGCAGATATGTTGTGCCCGACTCCCACAACAGCCATTTTGTGACTGGCATGCATGGCACTTTGTCAAAATTACAGATGTGCCCACTAATCCAGAAAGTTTGGCAACCCCTGGATTAAGGCATAATAGTCCTGTAAGCCACTGACAAGCAGAGACTAGATTGCACTGTGCCTTTATATTCCACGATATTGATGCTCGCAAGTTATAGCTATATGTTTGTATAAGGAGCTTATTGCAGGCAGAATCAGTGTTGCACATGAGTGCAAACCCAGTTTGCTATTGTTTGTTTATGTGTTCACACATTGGTCAACTGATTTTCTATATGTTGGCCACTGCAACTGGTCAACCTGCCAGGAAGTGAGGACACTATGAAATAGATTTTAAAGCACTATATGCACCAAAAGGTTTCTCGGAATCATAAGTCAGATTGAATTAATAATATCAGTTTAGCAGTCATGGAATATGAAAACATTGTGTATCTGGGGAGTTTTGAATGCGCTGCCATCATATCTTTAGTCAACTACAAGGATAAAACCCCTGACTTTCTTTTTGTAGAACGTCTAAGACTTTTTAAATGGTTTTTAAAGTTGTCTAATAATACCTTATGCACCATGTTGATCACTGATCTGCCTTTAGCATATATTTAATTTGATAGAAAGCCCAGGAGTGTTTTGTAAGGCATTAAAGTTAGGTAGCAAAGCCTGACAGAATTGCAGTTAAGCTGGGAATCTTAATTGCCCTACACTTCAAGAAGGATCTTTAGCCAGAAGGACCTCTCTCAGAAAGTTCTGGCAAACTCTGCTCATTGTTATATTAAAAATGTTTGAAAGCAATCAGCGGTGCACTTAGGTATCTTTAGATTCTGGGCTTACTGAGCTTATCCCCTTCCCCCCTTTAGATAGCAACATGCATAGCTTTATTTATATCAAAATGTTGTAGGCCAGCCCCACTGTGTTTGGGGGCCTTCATACTTGTTCTTTTGAGTGGGGATCTGGACTGCTGCACCAAAGCCCTGCCCTCACATCACCGCTGAAAGCAATAAATGAGCTACACTTTGAGGCTGTACTTTAGCTTTCACTCTCTTCTTGTTGCAGCAGTTCACTCTTTTATTTTTATGTTTGTTATCCTTTAAAGCTCTGTTCTGGGCTGGGGGTGGTTTTATCGCCAAGGAGGCTCAAGGGTCAGGTCCCCTGAGGATATCTGCGTAGAAGATGAGCAAGTCAGCTGTCATTTTGTCAGCACAGTATTAACTGCAAGGAGCATTAATCAAATCAAAATCCAGAGCCTACATGCCACTATGAAGTTGAGCTTTTGTAGCTGCCACTTCCCCTCCCGTTCTCTCCTGGAAGGTGAACAGAGCTGGTCAGGAGAATATTATAGTATCTGGGGAAATGAATTGTCTGTTGTTTTTCTATTCAGAAATGATAAGTTATATACACTCACATTTGCTTATAAGCAATGTACAGTATTCAAAAGTTATCAGTGCAGATTTCATAGTTTGTATATTAAAAGGTAATTATTTTTTTTTAACCATACATAGGCATGCCAGATTCAGTGCTATACTGTTCCCTCCATGACCCAGTAATCTGCTCCCCACCTGGTTACAACAACTGCAAGGTATGGTAGACACAAGAACTTTCTGACATTTCAGTACTTAAATGAGCATAACAAGAGCTTGCTGGATCAAGCCAGTGGCCCATTTAGTTCAGCATCTCACAGTGGCAAACCAGATACTTATGGGAAACCCCAAAGCTGGACATGAGCACAACAACGTTCTATGATTCTCAGCAATTGGTATTCAGAGACATAGTGCATTAGACAGTGGAGGCAGAACATAGCCATTGTGGCTTCCCAAATGAGCCAAATGCAGTGAAGCTCTTGGGCTGCCGGCTCCAATCTTTCCTTCTAGCATTTTCATGCTGCAATCCAATATGCACTTCACTTGGGAGTAAATCTCACTGAATTTAGTGGGACTTACTTCTGAGTAAACATGCTTACAATTGAACTGTTTGGGAGTAGTGACAGCTGTAGAATATTTGCAGGTTGGGGGAGGCAGTTTCAGAATTTTTATTTTGCTTTATTTTTGGCAAGGAATTATGGTAGCAGGAAGATAATTATTGGTAGGAAACTATGACCGAAAGAGGTGTGCAAGCCTGACCTATAGAATCCTTTGCATCCAGTACCAGCACATTTTCACATCTGTTGCCACAACGAGGACTAGAAACCTCATTTAGAAACAAACAGCTAAATAAGTCTGAATGTGAGATTTTCAGGAACACAGTTTCTTGTCTGTGGAATCAAATTATATATACAACCGTTCAATAAGCATAAGACTGTGTTCCTTTTTAAATTTTCTACTTTGATAATATAATAACACAACTCCTTTCTTGATTTTCAAACCAAATTAAGCCTGGTGTTCAACATCCATATTGTTCTTTCTACCCTTTTTATAGGACCTAGAACAGAAGTATGGTATATTATTTGTTTGTTTGTTTGTTTGTACCCCGCCCATCTGGCTGGGTTTCCCCAGCCACTCTGGGCGGCTTCCACAGAGACCAAAAATACACTAAAATGTCACACATTAAAAACTTCCCTGAACAGGGCTGCCTTAAGATGTCTTCTGAATGTCAGGTAGTTGTTTATCGCTTTGACATCTGATGGGAGGGCATTCCACAGAACGGGCACCACTACCGAGAAGGCCCTCTGCCTGGTTCCCTGTAGCTTTGCTTCTTGCAATGATGGAACCGCCAGAAGACCCTTGGCGCTGGACCTCAACGTCCGGGCAGAACGATGTGGGTGGAGACGCTCCTTCAGGTATACTTGGCCGAGGCCGTTAAGGGCTTTAAAGGTCAACACCAACACTTTGAATTGTGCTCGTTCTATATATAATGTACAAATCTACTCCCCGTGCCTATATAGTGCATTCTGATTTTGGAAGGATGTCATGAATACAGAAACATAACTTTCTTTTTCCCTGTATGGAAAAGTTTGTAATTGCTGGAGTAATTGCCCAAGAGAGCAGATGCTTGTTGATCTGTTCAACAGATGTCTCAAAGCCTAAATTAATTGAGTGTCTCTCTTAATTTTGAAATTAAGAATCAGCAAATGGATCTAAAGCAGTAAACTCTTGCTCAGTACAACTGCTAGTCTGCATTCACTGCATTTAATTATCTTCAGATGACTTTGGTTTGCAATATGTCCTGAGTGATGGCAGCTTTAATAACTCAACCTTTTGGGTCTACGTGATACCAGGGAGGCCCAGTGATTGAATAATCATCCATAATAACACCAACACTGGGTCAGAATACAAGGTTATATGCTGCTGCTGCAATACAGCATATTATTATCAAATAGCACTATCAGTTTGCATGGCGCTCTATAGAATACAAGTCCTTGCCCCAAAGAGCTTGCAATTTATGTTGTAATTCAACACAGGGAAGGTGTGGAGTTAGGGGTCAACAGGAAAGCAGTGTGTTATTGAGCCAGTTAATCAAATTTAGGCTCAGTTACAGAAGGGCATGGAAACTGGGAGATGTGCTGAAGGGTTTTTTTTTGTTTGTTTTTTTAAAGATGGGTTTTGAGGAGAGATTTGAGGGAAGTAAGGGAGGTGGCATCACACAGGTGTTCTAGGTGGTAGTTCCAAGTATATGGAGTAGCAAGGGACAAAGGACGAGTCCTTTGAGGGAGAATAAGACCTTCTGTTGCTAGAGCTAGAGGAATAAAGATCACAGACAGTCAAGTCATCAAGATGGGAGAAAGTGGAAATTTAGAAGATGTTCAGTGTAAGTGTATATAGGCTTGCAGCCTTAGTCACTCAAACAAACTGGAAGATAGTTTGGGTTATCTTTTCAAATAACTAAATCTCTTTACTGTGGGGAAGAGTCCATATTTCAAAATGTTGGGTGAATAATTCCTCCTCTGTGCACATTTGACACCTCCTACATTTTGGCATTACATCTTATCACATCTTTCTAATGTTAACTTAATTAGTTTTATAATTCTCTTGGTGAGTTTAGAGCAGATCTCAGAGGCTGATCACGCAAGTATATAGACATAACTTATGGCAGCTGGATGTGCACTACCTCCATGTGGAGGGGTGCAAGAAAAGGAAATTCTATTATGATGGGACAGTTGTGCCCATGGAATGCACCTTCTGTTCATAGAGTGAGAACTTAAGGTCCAGACCACTATGTTAATGTGAGCTGAAAAAACTGCCTTTGGTGTGTTGTTACTGACAGTTCTTTCCATGTGGAAGTTATTACTTGATACAGGCATCACATGCTCATCCTTCAGATGATAAATCTGCTGATCATAGTTTAGAAGTTGGAATGACACTTTACAGAGAATCATAGCTGTCAACTTGCAGATTTGAAAATAAGGGACCAGCAGCCTCGAAAATAAGGGATCAGCAGCCAAAATAAGGGATTTTGCTTACCCGGCTCCTCACAATGCGCCCCTGAGGGGGGGAAAGGAGAGACGGAGACATAGCAGCTCGTGCGCACGCTCTCACTCACGGCAGAGGACCCCAAGCCGCTGCTTCCCTCCCGAGCCAGGCGAGCATGAAACCCGGGAAAATTAAGGGACATCATCAATAAGGGACAGCAGCGGGACACGGTGCTGGGATAAGGGAGTTTCCCGCCAAATGCAGTGGTGCCTCGCAAGACGAAAATAATTCGTTCCACGAGTCTCTTTGTCTAGCGGTTTTTTCGTCTTGCGAAGCACGGCTATTAGCGGATTAGCAGCTTAGCAGCTTAGAAAAAGGGGGGGAAAAGGGAAAGAACTCGCAAGAACTCGCAAGACGTTTTCGTCTTGCAAAGCAAGCCCATAGGGAAATTCGTCTTGCGAAGCACCTCAAAAACAGAAAACTCTTTCGTCTAGCGAGTTTTTCGTCTTGCGAGGCATTCGTCTTGCGGGGCACCACTGTAAGGGACGGTTGACAGCTATGCAGAGAATGTGAAGCTACCACCAAAAACAGCAGCTCTTGGCTTAGTTCTGCTCCATTCTCTTTGTAAGCGTCTAGGTTCAGCTGTTCATTTGTTGTGCTGTCATTAAAATGCACATTTCTCTACTTGTGCTTCACATCATTGGCTGTTGCTGGCAGGAACGAGTAATGAACATATTGAAGTCAGGGTATGGGGCAGTTTGAACTAAGCATAAAGGAAATAGAAACTTGACTTTGAAGTACTTCCATTCTTAACAGCAATCAATGTTCTTTATAAAGTGCAGTTTTGCCTTGAGTTTCCAAGTGCATGAGAAGATGGTTCCATTAGCAAGATCTTTGTCACTCACTGATTATCTCCTAATCTCCCTGTTTAAACTCTCTCTGTTTGCTTGTCTCTGACAGTCAGTTTCTATATGGGGAAGTGGAGGGCGCATAGAAATGACACCATCAAATTTCATGGCCCTCCAACGCGTTATTCAGCCAGACTGGTTCCAGTGTCTATCAGATGGAGACACGGTTGGAGAAGGAATATCTAAGAAGAGGGCCAAGAAGTCTGTGGATCGATCCCTGTCCTTTTTGGATGAGTGCCTCCAGTTGCAAGATAAATCTCCAGTAAGAGCTAAATCTTTTTGAACCATTTCAAGTCTCCCACAACATGGGAGGTTTGGAGCATACGGTATATTGGCAAAATAGCTAGAGTAGTTCTGAAGTTTGATATTTATCGACAGAATAGTCAAAAAGCTTCTCCCCTGCTCTAGTGAATACATTGAGGCACTAGTGTGTAGAACTGCTTCCCAAAAATGATATTTGCACTGCCATTTAGGCCTTTACTTAATTGGGAGCGGGGGAATGAGCTTTTCTCTTATGTTGGAAAAAACAAGTGTGAAAAGTTCTTTTATTATTCTGATAGTTCTTCATAAGGTAGTGGTAGCCAGGAGCTCCATGGTTCCTTGGCAGTAGGAAACCAATCTGCCACAGCCAGTATTGACTTTTTCTTAAAAAGTACCAATCTAGGGTGGAGAATCAGCCTTAAAATATTGGGAACAGAGTCTCAGGCTATTACATTATGTGTACTTAACTCTCATTTAAGTACCATGAAGTTAACTGATGTCAAGATAAGGGGGGAAGGACAAGGACAGTGATATGGTAATTATTTTTTTCTGTGTCCCAGTTCATTCATTTAACCCTTATACTCCACACTGGCTTTTTTCTTTCTTTTTGGTATCTGCCCCAAATAAGACTGGTGCAACAGGGTCGTCAGTTGTGTAATCCTAACCATGTCCATTCAGAACGGACTCCTGTTGAATTTAGTGGGGCTTCCTCCAGGCAAGTAGGGGTTAGGATTGCAGGCTTAACTTACCTTCTCCAGCCAAAGGGTGTATTTTTCTTACATTTATAACTTCCTTCCAAACTAGGAATTGCAACAGAGCTTGATAATTGGAGTTGTTGAAGGTGGAGATGTGTTGGAAGAGAGGCTCCGATCTGCTAAAGAGACTGCCAAGAGACCGGTAGCTGGCTTCTTGCTGGATGGCTTTCAAGGAAATTCCATGGCCTGGAAGACCAAACTGGAACTCTTGTCCGTGGTTACAGCAGAGTTACCGGAAGATAAACCCAGGTCAGACCACAGTGTAAATTTGATCAAAAGCCGTATAATGCAGATACTTGGAAAGTTCCTGGCTGATTATATCTCCAGACCACAACTGTTTTTATTTGCTGTTGAAAATGAATTTTTCATAAATTATGGGAAGGGTGGGGCATTTCAGGCCATGAATCTAATCAGGCCTTCCAGGCCTCCCTACCTGCCCTGAACCTTATGATGTACATGTTATCTTTTGTTTATGTACCACTTTTTGGGTGGATCTCACAAAACGGTTTATGTAAGATTATTGCAACAACCATGAATATTGATTTTAAAGAGTGGAAATTGAAACCTTTGATATCAGGTGTGAGGCAGATAAAGTCACAGCTGAGCCAAAAGGGGATTTGCAGGCAGATAGAAATTAGCATATTTCAGAGAGAGGAATTCTGAGTGCTGGAGGGGAATTGGCGATTGACATATATTTAGGCTACAATTCATCATGATTCAAGAGACATTGTGTCCCTTTTCAGTGTCTCATGGCAGGAAGTTTGGGCACCTCTCCCCACTGCTAATGAACAATTTCTGTCTTTTTTTCTGGTGGTCTTGTTTCAAGCTTTCAAAATAAGCAAGTGGAGGAGTGTTGCTTTGTGTTTGCCTGTGGTTTGGAGATCAGCATTTCATTGCAATTGGGAATTGCAATAGCAGAGTACTACCGACTTTGTTATCTCCGCTGGCTGTGGAAGAAAATCACCCCAAGAGCTTATCAGGATCATTAAAAATGCAAAAACTATCCCTTGGCAGTATATTCTTTTAATAAACTTCTTTCTTCCATTGGGAGATAACTGTTTTCAGCACTGGAAAACAGGCAGAGCTTTCAAATGAGATTTAAAAAAAAGTCTGTAAATTACTGGCAAAATACTGCAAGAGAGGTGACAGATTTTGTGGCTGTGTTCTGCATTTTTCTGCTCCTTAAGGGCTGTGTTTGAGTAGTATTGAAGGAAGAACTGGACCTTAAAAGAGTAGAAAAACAATGTGGAAGGCACAAAATGGCAGGGGAATCAGCAGAGGTGTGATGTCACTCCTAATCAGGGCAAAGAGAGCAACTGTCACCTCTTCTTACCCAAGCCCTACATTCCTTCCATGCCTACCTGCCAGCTGCGTCAACTTTCTCTGCAAAAAGTTGCCCTCCCCTCTCACTATTGCATTCAGCCTGGAATGGAGATGGCTGGAGTGATAGAGGAAGAAAATCTGCCTGTCAAACTTTGACAGACATCAAGTTGTTTTTAAATTGGGAGTAACCTTGATTGCTGTTAGAAAGATTGTTGTTAAGGAACTTCAAATGTTAATTGCTTGTATAATAGCTATGTTAAATACATAGCATTTTCCTTTCCAGGGAGCATAAAAATAAACTCAGCTCATGCTGTAAGTTTTCTATGGCCTGGTCAAAAAAGTCATTACTAAAGTGACAATTATGGTACTGTGCATTTTTCTAGTCATCTGCTAAATTTATTGACCTAGATTGACTTGTTCAATTGTCAGCACAGCCATTATTCCTGAGGGAGAGAAAAACTGCTGTTTCTACACCTCCCCAGTTTTTGACAAAGCTGCCAGCTGAATTTGTGGAGTCTAGCATTGCTATTACTAATAATAGCATATTAAGCATGGGTGACTCCATCTGCATTTTTGAGCCCCAAGGGGATATTATAGCTCTGGCTAATGGCAAAATGCTTTTAGGAAAAAATTACTTTTGGTGAAGAAGGCTCATGTGATCTGGATGGCTTGAAGGAGAATGTGTGCAAAATGTCAGAAATGCAATTCATATTTTCTTGGGATGGGGGCATATTATTTAACCAGAGAAGTCCCAAAAGGAAAGTAAGTGTATTTTACTTGCGCCCTCGACTCCAAGAAGTACTATTGGCTCCCATTTCCCAACAGTTTGGGACTGCCTACTACAGAGGGCCCTAAGGATTCAACCCTGCAGTCAGTGCTAAAACTAACTGGGTTAAGGTTACACACAACTAAAGCGACTTTAACTTAATGGTTTTTGGTTTAGATCAGTGAATGTGTGTTTTGTGTTTGCTGACCAGTTTACACAAACAAAAACTCACAATGATGTTTTGTAAACCAGGGATGCGAAATTTGTGGCCCTCCAGATATTGTTGAACTACAGCTCCCATTATTCCTGACTGTTGCCTATCCTGGCTTGAGCTGGTGGAAGTGGGAGTCCAACCACATCTGGAGAGACACACATCCCCCATCCCTGCTCTAAATCATGAGGCAACTGTAGCAAAAGCAATCAATCAATGTGAAATTAAACCAGGTAAAGGTAAAGGGACCCCTGACTAAGCCGCTTCTCGCGAACCAGAGCAGCGCATGGAAACGGCGTTTACCTTCCCGCCAGAGCAGTACCTATTTATCTACTTGCACTTTGACGTGCTTTCGAACTGCTAGGTGGGCAGGAGCTGGGACCAAGCAACAGGAGCTCACCCCGTCGCGGGGATTCGAACCACCGACCTGCTGATCAGCAAGCCCTAGGCTCTGTGGTTTAACCCACAACATCACCTGCGTCCCCTTAAATCAGCATGTGTGGGAAATTGCAGCATTTTCACTATCCAGGAGAGATCAGCTAAATAGAGAAACAAATAATAGTATCTCCTCTGATGTAACATGATTTTCAGGTCGCTAGAGCTGCCAGCAAGCTCTTTATTATATTTCCTCTATAACTGAGTAGAAGGTAACCCACTCATATGAACAAACTTAATGTGAATCCAATATTTATAGGTATTTAGAACTCTTAAATAGTTTTTACTTTTTCTCCCAATTGGATTTAATGCTGAAAAGGAAGGAGAACAGAATTTAGATTCTCACTTATCAAATTTTGACTATTTGTATTACTATTTGAAACAATACTGGTTTTGCCTTCATTTCACCTGAAGATAAAAGTTCCAGTGGAGAAATTCCCTGTTCCATTATATTATAGAGAACATCCTTCAGCCATGTATTTCTGTATAAATCTTGACAGATCTCAGAGTGCTTACTGACTTCCTGAAAGCCAAAGCAGACTTTATTACTTCTGGAAAACAGCAGTGCCCAAACCATACATGTTATAGATTTCAGTCCTATTTTCAGGCATATTCCTGTATTAACCACACCTGGGGACATGGGTATCACTCTGAAAAAGAATGAGCAAGCTCTTTTACTCCTCTGCTGGTGCACTGTATCCCTCTGATTGCCTCATATAAGATCCGGTTTTTTAATTGGAACACCTACAGTGCTATATGCACTGAATGAAAAGCTCTGTGAAAAAGAATCTTCACAGATTTCACAGATCAGTCAAACTGCTATGTGCTAATTGAAGTTTACACTTTGCGACTGTTTTCCCCATCTCCACCTGAAAGGGAGAACCAACTGTATCCTGAGCTAAGACAAAGCATACTAGCCCGCAGCTCAAATATTAGCATGTGAACTCAAATGATTAGGATAAAAATTGCAAAGCATTTTGGACTATGAAAGGTGCTGCAGAATGATAAACAGTAGTCGTGATAATTCTTATCAATCCAAGTGTGTCTAGGGAAAGTGACTTAGTAAACTTTAAATGCTGGTCTTGAATTAAATGAACGACTGCTCAAAGAAAAAGTACCTTTGAATTGTTGGGGTGCAAGTTAATTTGAAATGCGCTTTTAATATATTGAACGTGTTGCAAACAGAAGATAATATATGTTGTACCTTGCCCCCTTCTAAAAAAATGTGTGGATTAAAAATATCAATAAATCTATTTAGCATATTCAGCCAGTCTGTTAGCTGCTCTGTTCAGGATGTTGCTGCCAACCTATAAAGGCCTAAACAGTATACCTGAAGGTCCAGCATACCTGAAGGAGCATCTCCCCCCCCCCCATCGTTCTGCCCGGACACAGGTCCAGCGCCGAGGGCCTTCTGGTGGTTCCCTCACCGCGAGAAGCGAAGTTACAGGGAACCAGGTAGAGGGCCTTCTTGGTAATGGCACCTGCCTTGTGGAACACCCTGCCACCAGATGTCAAAGGAAAAAACAACTACCAGACTTTTAGAAGACATCTGAAGGCAGCCCTGTTTAGGGAAGCTTTTAATATCTGAAGGACTATTGTATTTTAATATTTTGTTGGAAGCAGCACCGAGTGGCTGGGGAAACCCAGCCAGATGGGTGGGGTATAAATAATAATAATAATAATAATAATAATAATAATAATAATAATAATAGTTTGGGTTTTGCATAGCTTAAAAAGGTCTGTCCATGTTTCTTCTTTCTGCTGTGATGATTTTGCAAAGCCAAAGCCTCCACACAGACTTATTAGCTATCAAGCCAGGTTCAAGGTTTTGCTGCTGACATTTAGAGCCCATTGAAACAACTTGGGACCAGGATACCAGGCAGACTACTTCCCCTGATACAGACTAAGCCAATCTTTACGATATGCAGAAACCCTGCTGGTCCTTCAGTAACCAGCAGATAATCACTTGGTGGCATTGGGGAAGCAGGACTTCTTGGTGACGGCACCCACACTCCAGAATACTCTTATTTACCTGGATTCTGACTTTTAATTTTTAATTGTTTGCTTTGTACACTGCTGAGTTTTATTTGTGATATACAGTTGCATTTTGGTCTTATATCCTTTTTATGTAGCCTAGGAAATTTTATTGAATGCTTATCTTTTAGTTTTAATGTAGAACACTGAGAGACTTCTACATTTATGTTTTATAAATAAATAAAATTCATCATTAAGATATGTCAGGGAGGTAAAGCTCTTGGGCCTCTCTACATCTGTTATTGAATTCAAGGCAATGGCTTTTTGAGGGTGGCTCCAGGGATTTTGGAAGAAGCTCTTTAATGAAATTCACTGAACTAACCCTACAGGCATTTGGAAGCGATATGCCTGTTCATGCAAGGTGCTGAAAGTGCCATTGTACTCTTCTGCTTTTTGGGCTTCCTATAAGCATCTAGTTGTCCACTATGTTAACAGGATGCTGGGCCAGATGGCCCTTTGGCTTGATCCAGCAGGGCTCCTCTTATGTTCTGACAGCCTTTTTTGAAAGTGTTTTATTCAATACCCCAAAAGCTGGTTATTTGAAATTGACTGTATTTATTATAAATATTGTTTATTGTAAATGAATTTTGTTCTTTTAAAGGGAACCCTCTTGGAATTTTAAGGTAAAATTGGGGGGGGGGAGTGTGTGTGTGTGTGTGTGTAATTAATAGATTACAATAAACTAAACAACCTTTGCCGCTATGTCTTCTGCAGACTGATTCATGGAATTGGCAGGCCAGATGAGGTGCTGGACTGCATTGAGAGAGGCGTAGATGTTTTTGAGAGTTCTTTCCCTTACCAAGTGACAGAGCGGGGCAGTGCTTTGTCCTTCAGCTATAATTATAAACCAGATCCTGAAACAGCAGGTATTTGTCTTAATGGACTTCTTTTGTGTGAATTCTGGAATAGTTGCATTACTTTTTTAGTTCTTAGAAACAGATACACACAGTACTGCACTATTAATCACCTCCTTATTATCTGTACCTCATTTGACATCAGAAAAACAATAAACTGGTTATAACAAAAGAAATGCTATTTTCAGATGAAGTTTGATGTTGTAGTTGAGACCACTATTTTTTATTAGGTATAGTGTTCCTTATAGTCTATATATGTTACTGAGGCTTAGGATAGTTAGTGTTTTGCAGTGGAAAATTACAGTAATTCTTCTCTTCAGTCTCATCCAACTAGTAATGAAGAAATCAAACCATGACTTTAAGGAGCTCTTTTTCGGCTTCACCTTGCTTATTATTTATTTATTTATTTATTTATACCCCGCCCATCTGGCTGAGTTTCCCCAGCCACTCTGGACGGCTCCCAATCGAGTGTTAAAAACAATATAGCATTAAATATTAAAAACTTCCCTAAACAGGGCTACCTTCAGGTGTCTTTTAAAAATAGGATGATGATGATAATAATAAAATTTATTATTTATACCCCACCCATCTGGCTAGGTTTCCCAGACAGTAAATAGCCCTGGTTAACTCTGCATTCCAGTAGGCCACCAGGGAATCAGCTGAAAGGCCATCAACATGGGATAAAACATCCTGTACCACTCTCTGGAAGCCATGGATCCATTAAGTGGCTGGAGTGGACCATCCGAATTGGTCCCACCTCCCTGCAGAGGGGAAGGGTCACAGAGAAGTCCAGTTGCACCAGGAAGTGATCTGACCCTGGCACTTCTTTTGTTTCGCTTTTACTTAGTGTCAGATCACCAACATCCATAGAGGTAAACACCAGGTCTAAGGCATGTCCGTGGTTATGAGTTGGGCCAAACTTATTCAGGGACAGCCCCATGGAGGCCATGCTTTCCACAAAGTCCCGAGCAGCCTCTAGTAAGTTTGTGTTGGCATGGGTCTTAAAATCCCCCAGGACAACCAAAGTAGGTGTCTCCAGGAGCACATCCACCACAACCTGAAGCAGCTCAGGCAGGGAATCCTTGGTGCAACGGGGAGCTCAGTACACCAAAAGGAATCCTGTACTGCCCTCCCTAAAAGGTTGCATATGTTATTAAACTTGCTTGTATGTTGTGTTGTTTTGTTTCCATCAAAACAGAAGTTCCTTAGATTATGAAGGACGTTTAGGGACTGTACTTTTTCTTAATCAAAAGATTTCAAACAGGGCTGTCATTCACAGACAGGGCAAGTGTGAAAATGTAGGCCCAAAAAGGAGCAGCAGATGGCTTTCTTAATGGGTTCAGGGTTGAGGGTTTGTTTCATGCTTTGGCAACTTTGAGCAGACAAGTATATCTTTTATCACATTTTCCAGAAACCTTACTTACAAAATGACAAGTCATACAGAATTAAAGGTGCAAAGGGGAAACACTCTGCTCCTTTTTCTCATTGAATAAGAAGCTTTAGAGTCTCTCTGTGCTTCCTGGTAACTTGTCTGGAAATAGAAGATAGTCTTTTATTTATAAAAGAAATAAACCCACAACAATACCTGGTTTCCATTCAGAATTTCCAAAGGATGAATAGGCTTCACATGCATCATAGACCCATTTCTCCACCCCAGTGATTTTATGAACATTTCAGTGTGCTGAGAACTTACAGATGGTATCCTTATGAGTCTCTCTTTACTACTGTGACAGTCTAAACATTCTGATTGAAATTCTTTCAAGAAGCTGTCAGGCTGTCAGGTCAGATGTGGAGTGTGGATCAGATGCAGGTCACTTGTGAACTCCATCCAAATAAAAACAAGCTATTGAATTTGGTGACCTCACAGTGTGCAAAATGCAGTTCAGGCAGGATTGAATTTTATGGTTATTTAAGAATGGGAAAGGGAAGGCAGCTGAGCAACAGCAATGAAAATGCAGCAATTTGAGCTTCAAGTCCCCATCAGATTAGTTGGCTCCCTTCTACCTCTAAAGTCTTGTCACTTTTTTTTTACTGCCTCTACTATATCATGATTATCTTTTAAACATTTTAAATGCCCATGTGGGTTTTAATGAGAGAGTCTTCTTGAAGTGTTTGAGACAGGATTTTTTAAGTATTTATTTAACCTTATTAATGAAATACTTTGTGCTTCATTGCAGTCTTAAAAGAGAAAGGGCAAAAAGATACAAAGAGAAAAGAAGATGAAAAAACAGACAATGAAACAATCCACAGAGCTCAAGAAATTGCTTCATTTGAAATAAATTTAAAAGAAAAAAGGTATGTTGTTTTAAGGGTTTAGTTTGAAATGTCAGCTTCATTTGAAATAAATTTAAAAGAAAAAAGGTATGTTGTTTTAAGGGTTTAGTTTGAAATGTCAGCTTCTGCAATAGACTACTTGTCTTGTTGCTTAAGGGAGAAGTTCTGCATTTACCTGGAAATAAACCCTACTGAACATGGTGGGACTCGTTCTAAGTAAATATGCTCTTGTTGGCAAAGTTCTGAGTCCATTTAAGTTTACGCAATAAGTAACTCAAGTATTCCACTGTTCGGAGGTTTTGCTATTGGGAATGAGAAACAGCAGACTGAAATCACTCAAGTGTCAAACGTACATGCTAGTATTACTGTATCTCAACCAATAAATGGACAATTATAACAATTAATCAATAACCACCCCACAATGTCCAAACGCCAAACTAATCCTGGTTACAGGGAACCAGGCAGAGGGCCTTCTTGGTAGTGGCACCCGCCCTGTGAAACGCCCTCCCACCAGATGTGAAAGAGAACAACTACTACCAGACTTTTAGAAGACATCTGAAGGCAGCCCTGTTTAGGGAAGCTTTTATTGTTTGATGCATTACTGTATTTTAATATTTTGTGGGAAGCCCAGCCAGATGGGAGGGGTATAAATAATAAATTATTATTATTATTACTACTCAGTTTCCTGGGTAGATGAGTCAGCAATATCAGATGAGATCATTATCATTATTATCATTTGTTATGCACTTAATAAAAACATATCAAAGCAACTTCACAAGATAAAATACAAACAGATAAAATTAATTAAAAGCTAAGAAATTAACAAAAAGTACGTAATAAAAAATTCCTAAAATGCTCATCCACGAACACAGCAAAAAGGACAAGTTCTACCCCACCCTGCTAAAATATCAGCACCACAGTACAGGCTAGCTTAGCTGCCAGTGCTGCTCTTAGGGTAGCAGTTTCTGATACCTGATATCTTTCAACTTGTCAGAGTTTGCTTTACTTTCTAACCGCTTCCTTCTATTCTTTCCTTTTCCTTCTTTGCCAGGTATTCAGCTTTTCATCACTCTCTTGTGCTCCTTGTCGATTATTTCCCCTATCCCCTTCATGCCCTTGTACCAATCATATTTCCTTAACTGACTCTCACTCCCTTTTCTCACCATTCTTTGGCCCTCAAGTCTGCTCATATTCAAAGAGCTTAGGAACAGGCATTACAGGAGCCATGATTGGCACATGATGTTACAGGTGGCCAATGGTTAGAAAACATCCAGAATACCACAGATGTATACATTCTAAAACCAATGATTGTATAGCAAACTTACGTCCCCTTGAGTTGGAAAAAATGTTGAAAAAATACATCTCTTTTAGCAGATATGTTACTAAATGCTTTTGATGCTTTCCACATCTGTATGCACATCCTGGCTCTATTTAGTGCAGGGAAAATTAATTTCTTGTCAACATTTTAAAAATTAAATAGAAATTATGATTGCCTTCATTTTTCATGCTGTGCTTGGGACAGGCTAGAGGGATTAACTTATATTTTGTGAAAACTATCAAACCGTAAAGGAACTTGAACACTCTTGGCTGTCCACCCACACCAGAAATTATTGGGCTTCTAAGTTTTTGTTGACAGCAAAGCTCCAGGGTGCCTCTTGCCAAGGTGGCACTTCTGTAGCTCTCTGCCTTATTATTGTGGTGTATGGGTCTCCTGCTGTGTCCTGTAATGGAATGCAGAGAGCAGATAGATAACAGCATTATCTTGATGAAGAAAAGGATGAGTCTGCCATTCACCTTGAAAGTTCATCCTGCCATAGTAATTGAAACCATAGCCATTACGTTTCAGGTTAGGGTGGGGCAAGGCAGTATTCATTGTCAGGCTCCATAGCATTCCAGCTGAGAATCCCTACACCCACCCTGACAACTCATCTGCTAGCTGGTATTAGAAATATACTTTGACACCCAGGTGATAACTCCATCTTTAGTTTCCATAGAATATACTGGTGCTTTTTCGATTGTTAGCCCCTTGGGACAAGAATCTGCCCTCTTATTCTTTGCAGTGCACTCTGCGTATAGAATACTTTTTGCTTTGCAATCAGACAGCGTCTCACAATGAGTGATTAGTGGCTGCCTCATTGTGCCCAATGTGTAGGGTTTTTTTTAATTGTGGGAGGCTTGCTTTATTTTTATTTTTATTTAGCGTTAATATCTGCTCATTTTCTTACTTAGGTACCAGGATGACTTTGGCCCTTTAGTGAATGGATGCTTGTGCTACTGCTGCCAGAATCATAGTCGTGCCTACGTTCATCACCTTCTTGAGACCAAAGAGTTGCTAGCTGGTGTGCTGCTTATGATGCATAACTTTCAGCACTATTTCGGTTTCTTCTGTTCTGTGCGAGATGCTCTGAAAGAAGACCAGCTGGATCGATTGAGAGAGATTGTCAGCATGCAAGCACCTTGAGGCTAGAAATACATAAATAGTACACGGAGAAAAGAACCCATGAAGCAACAAGCTCCATATTTTGGCTACCATTAATCTCATGTCATCTGAAGCCCAAGCCTTCTGGAATCTTTTCCCCATTAGCCAATCAGTTATAGCAAGGACAGCCTGATGTTGTTGGACTACAACTTCCAGCATCCCTACCATTGACCATGCTGATGGGAGCTGGCATCCCAACAACATCCTCAGGACACTACCTTGACTACCTCTGGGTTAAAGGAACAAGAAAACAAAGGAGATCACATTTCTAGAGATACCCATTCATTATGTTTATCATCATGACTTGTGTCTGTAATCCTCAGGAATCCTAAGAGCACTAGAGCTGAAGAAAAGAATATAAACTGTCACATGAATCATGTTTAAAATGTCAGCTTGCATTGTGGGCTCTGACTTCATCCTCATAACCAGTTAATATCAGCCCATTTGGGCTTTTATTTAAAATGCCTATGGGAAGAAGATGAAACATAGAAAAAATGACTCTTTGCACCTCTTTGACCTCTGGCTTGCTGGGCACACAGGTAATGTTTTGCAAGTGGGACCAATCCCCACAAGTATTTCATAGACTTACACAGTGCAGAACCCTTACCCTGCACTATGGCTTGTCTGTTTCACTCCACGGTTTTGATAAAAAGTCCCCAGAACAACAGCTGTTCTATCTTCATGGTTTTTAATACGCTTTTAACAATTTTCCTCTTGCAGATTCCATTCTCCCTCCCTGATTTGTGGCTGGCAAGGGGCATGCCTTGATTAATGTAGCTGCACAATGTGTGGTAGTGCTTTGAGGATAACAGAGGACATGGGTGCCAACACATGTTGGGCTTCTGTATCTTCTTGAGTTCAATTGTGCTTTTTTATTGAGTGGAGTATTTAAACGTATTATTATTATTATTATTATTATTATTATTATTCATGAGAAACATCAGTAAGACACTTGTACATATTTTTGTATTACTTCTGGGTAAGGCTGTTGCATAGAAGAGCATAGGCATTGAAACACATGGGGTCTTATCTGGAGATCTTTGCCTATGGTCCTGCTACTATGCATGAAAGATCAGGGTGTGTTCCCTCAGCAGTGTAATCAGCTTTGCAAAAACTAAGTGCTTGTGTGAAAGAATGGGAGGACTGAATCTAGACCCTCACCCCCCTCTCTGCCAGAGCTTACAGTGGTGACCATTTTCTAAGGCAGGTGATTGGAATCTGATCCATCACATATTGTTAGATCTCCAAGAAAGGATACTGCCATGCTGACCAGAGAAGAATGGCAGATCAAGTTGATGGATTATGCTGAAATGACTAAAATGATCAGAAGAATCAGAAATCAGGAAGACCAGCATTTTAATAAAGAATGGGGAAAATTTATAACTTAAAGACAATTGTAAATACCTAAAATTGTTAGTAGGATTGGAATATCACTTGTAGTTTAATGGTGAATTTTGGATGCAATGGAGAGAGAAAATATTTGAATCATTATAAAAGATGCAGGACAAAATGATTAACAGTAGGACCCACAAAGGAGAGGAGGGAATTCCAAGAGATTACGCAGAATCTTGTTTTTATGTATGTTGGATATCTCACTGTAAAATTTTAATCTGAAAACCCAAATAAATTCCTATTAAACAAAAAAACACTGCCATGTTGAATTGGAAAGTGGGGGAGGTGCTAAACTTCTGTCTTTTGCTAACTGCAACTATCAAAATCTTTTAATAATAAACAAATCTTTTTTTTATTTTTGTCATTATCGATTCAGCCTCTTCTTTCAGTGGGTTGTTTATCTGAATCAGGATGTTTTGAATGTGGATCGGTGTGCTTTGATTTAATTGGCTCTTGAATATTCCATCCCCAAATTCTTAAAGGTACACGGTTTACCATGGTCTTGTGTTTCACAGGCTGCTTTTCCTTTTTCGTCAACTCTCCTAAAGCAGGTATGGATAAAGCTTGCTACACTTCTTTCTTCCTTCTCCCAGAATGGAGTGATGTTTGTGGAGACACATGAAAGCGCTTCATACATTTAGGAAGGAAATGCATGGCTGGTTTGCTTAAAGCAGATGTGCAAAAGGTGGCTTTTACAGGACTTCAGCTCAGACTTGTCCTTTCTCAGTTTAAAAAGGTAATTCAGACTTTTCATGGTGGGACGCTTGACATACTTATTTTTTCTTACTGCTTGTTAACCAAGATCTCAGTGGTATTTACAGGGTTGCCAAGCAATCAGATTAGGATGGCATGGAGGCTATTACCTAGTGCCTGCTGGAGGAGGAATCATGGCTCCATGCTTAGAACACACACTTGGCATATGAAATATCCCAAGTAACAGTTTCTCATATTTCTGGTTAAAAGGATCTCCAGAAGCAGGACTGGGAAAAGCCCCTCTTCCTGAAACCTTGGAGGGTGGACCAAACCAGGCAAAATGGACTAAGGGTATAATATGGCATCATACATTCATTGTATACATTCAAGGCCACTTGAAAAAAATTCATAAAAATGTCAGGCTTACACTACCACTAAGCATGGCTTTAGAAACTGTATGCTAAACATCACTTCTGTCATGCAACTTCATGAATCATTTCTAATTAATAAAATTAGCATCTTTGTGGGGGCACTTAGAAGCTTTTCTTAAGAGATGAGCCATTCTTACTTTGTTATTAAACAAGCAGGTATGTTTCAGATTACTATCAATAATAAGATTGTACTCTTAATTGCAATTTTAAATTCTCTCAAATTTTTAAATGAAGCTTTTGTATAAAATTTCCTAATGATGCTACGTTCTTAGCATTGGTATATGTGTGAGAAGGGCTATGTCCCTGACCTGTCTGACTTGAGAAGACAGTAACCAGACTTCAGACATGTTCTTTGGGTAAATTCACAACTGTGGCACAAGCATTCCCAGCCTTTCCCGTAGACTATCTCTATATCTTTTAATTAACAGGTGGTGTTAATGCTTCACCTGCTGACTTCTGCTGTTACTAGCTAAAAGTTGCTAGAATGTACACTGATAATTGCTGACTTATTGGGTGCTTGTGACTGTTTCTTTCTATGCTTTGAATTTCATAAAGCCTTATGCTTGGAACAGATATCCTAGGGCAGGTAATGCTTAAACAAACTTTCCCTAGCTATTTTGTAGTGTTCCCATTATATGTTCATTACCTGATTCTGACAGTGGGCACAATATTATTTATTTATTTATCACTGCAGGGTCCCAGGGCACATTAAAGCGCAACATGAAAACAGGCTTAAAGCGAATTGCAAGGCCGCAAACCAGAATGAATTGGGGAAATCAGCTTTCTCTAATGCTCCCAAATTACTAGACCTCATTATTTTGATTCAGCTTCCTTTGGCTCAGTGGCATTGAACTCTTGACTAAGACACAAAGTTATCTGAGTAAGCCTGCCAGACAGGGACTGTGATTTCTATATTCTGTGTGTTGTCTAGACTAATTAAATTTCAGATAGCAATGGATATCTAACACAACTCTTCTAGATTGCCTTTAATAATTGAGGCCTTTATTATGAGCTGACTGTGAAGGGAGAGTTCTTGAGTTTTGATATTGCTGTTGTATTACATTATTTTTAATTATTTTAGTGAGCCTACATTTCAAAATGTTTTTAAATGGCTGTTTCTATTGCTGTTGTTGGTTCTTAGTTTTATGGCTGTTATTACATTGCATTTGATCCAATGAGTTGCCTTGGGTGGGCTGTGTTCCATAAGACAGCTTATAAATACTTCTGTAGTTTATTATTATCATTATTATTATTATCATCATTTATTTCAGATTTATAAACTGCTTTATAATCAAGGAACACCCAAGCAGAATATAGAAATGAAATATAAATAATTAAACTGATGATAATAAAGCAGTGTTAGAAACATCAGTACCTATTTACTGCAGAAATAAAATAGACTAAATTAGAAAGGAATACTTGGGATGAAAAGAAGGTTTTCAACAGATGTAGAAAACAACAACAATGAGGCTCGCTTCACTTCTAAAGGGAGTTTCAGAGAACAAGTGACACCGTGCTGAAAGTACATGCTTGAACAGCAGCATATTTCACTGCAGAGGCGTGTGGTATTATCAACATAAATTCATCTGCAGATCTTAGTAACAGGCGTGGGATATAGGGAAAGAGGCAGCTTCTCAGATCTGGAACCATGTGATGGTTTATACATCACTAAAACCTTGAACCTAGCTTGGTAGCAAATTGGTAGCCTGTGCAATGTTTTCAACGTAGGTGTTCCATTGTCAATAGTTTCCCCAGAGAGCAATTTAGCAATGGTGTTTTAAGCTAGCTGCAGCTTCTAGATCATTCAGCGCTCCATGCAAAGTACATTACAAAATTCAAGTCTAGAGATTACTGATGCACAAACAGCTGTTGCCAAGGTGTCTCTATCCAGGTGTGGTCGTAGCTGTTGGCATACCATCTGAAGCTAGTAAAAGGCACTCCTACACACTGAAGATGTGAGAGCATCTAGTGATCAAAAAGCACCCCCAAACTGCACATCTATTCATTCAGAAGGAGCGCAACCCTATCCAGAACAAGCAACCGACCCATTTCCCAGACCCAGGACCCATGCATCTATAGGGACTCCAGCTTGTTGGTATACCAACAGCATCCCCAATTTTTCCCTGTTACCCAACACTAGTTATAGTATCCCCCCCCCATCCTGATCTGTGACAGAAAGCTTTCCTAGTGAAAGAAATGTAATCCTTACAGACGGTTAGGCCCATGAATATGTCTAATCCCCTTATAAAGAAAGTTGGTGGCCTTCTCTATCTCTTGAAGAAGTTAATTCCATAGTTTATAGGTAAAGGTAAAGGGACCCCTGACCATTAGGTCCAGTCGTGGCTGACTCTGGGGTTGCGGTGCTCATCTCGCTTTATTGGCCGAGGGAGCTGGCGTACAGTCATGTGGCCGGCATGACTAAGCCGCCTCTGGCGAACCAGAGCAGCGCACGGAAACGCCTTTTACCTTCCCGCTGGAGTGGTACCTATCTATCTACTTGCACTTTGACGTGCTTTCAAACTGCTAGGTTGGCAGGAGCAGGGACCGAGCAATGGGAGCTCACCCCGTCACAGGGATTCGAACCGCCGACCTTCTAATCGGCAGGTCCTAGGCTCTGTGGTTTAACCCACAGCGCCACCCGTGTCCCTTTCCATAGTTTATACACTGTGTAAATAACAACTTCCTTTTCTCTGTCCATACAGCTTGATTGGGCTTACCCCAGGTGTCATGATTATGATAGAGGGAGATAAACTTATCTGTCCATTTTCTCCATGCCGTATGTAGTTTTGAAATGAAAAGGCCATAGCTCAGTGGTGGAGTATCTGATTTGAATGCAGAAGGTCCTGGGAATAATCCCTGGCATCTCCAGGTAGAGCTGGGAGAGATTGCAGTCTGGAATCCTGGATAGCCACTGCCTGACAGAGTGCACAACAGTGAGCTAGATGGACTGGGTATAAAGCAGCTGCTATATTAAAGACCTTCATAATTAAGCCTTGGGGACTGTCTAGAAATTTTTCAAGTAACAGCCATTAAAGTTCCTACTTTGGCAAGATGATAAAGCTTTGAAAATACTTCTGATGCACACAGAAGCTCAAACTTCAGAACATTTAAGAGGTATTAAGCATTTAAATATTCTCTCTTTTCTAAGTAGAGTGAATTTTGATTAACTTGTCTGCTCCCTTTTCAGTCAGAAGCTACAGAAATGAATCCTCATAAAGTTTAGCCATCCTCTGCCTTGAATGGTCATTTCTAAAATTGTTATTTTTAAAAAATGGGCTATGGGATAAGTGGAATAAGTGATTGCAATGTATCTTTCCAGAGCCAGACTTAGAAGTCGAATCATTATACTTCATTGAAGTTGTTGACTTCATTGCCCACCCCTCCCAAATTTTAAGATCTTTCACTCTGATCAACCACATATTATTTTGTTTGTGTTTCCTTTACTATGCAAACAGTCATAAGCCAAAAAGCCAATAACGTTAAAAGACATATACAGTGGTACCTCGGGTTACAGATGCTTCAGGTTACAGACTCCGCTAACCCAGAAATAGTACCTCGGGTTAAGAACTTTGCTTCAGGATGAGAACAGAAATCGTGCGGTGGCAGCAGGAGGCCCCATTAGCTAAAGTGGTACCTCAGGTTAAAAACAGTTTCAGGTTAAGAACGGACCTCCAGAACAAATTAAGTTCTTAACCCGAGGTACCACTGTATACCTTACATTATGGAAACTGTATAACAATACAGTTATACAGATGCAGAATATGCTGCTATCAATTTATTAAGATCCATGGAACACACACCAACAACCCACAAATTCTGCGGTTTTTCACACTGGAAGTCTCTCTCTCTCTCTCTCTCTCTCTCTCTCTCTGTGTGTGTGTGTGTGTGTGTGTGTGTAATGGTTTAAAATGGATTTTGAAGCAATAGTCATTGTACCAGCTACAATGCTACATACATTCCCGGGTACTTGTTTTCTGTACAGAACATGAGACTAAAGCTACATATACACTATGCTGTTAAACACATTTTTAAAAAAAACATTCCCCCCCCCCCCCGAATAATTCTGGGCACTGTGGTTGTTAAAAGTTGCAAGAAATATATTTAAAATTCAGTAATAATATAAAAGTATTAGAAAGGGAGTTGCTGGGAATTGTAATTCTGTGCGGACTAAACTACTGTGCCAAAAGTCTTTGAAGGAAGGAATGTGCTTTGAACACTAAATCCAGGAATAATGGGTATCTTGCCCCCACAAACTCTGGCACCCACAAACTCACATTCATATATATATATATATATATTCACATGAAGTTTGCAAACAACTTCTGTAACTTTGCAAAATTCATGCAAAGATTTTGTGAAATCCACAAGAGTTTTCTGTGCTAATTTTTCATCTGTTGAGGAATACATGTAGAGGGAGGCACATGGAAAATGTTAGATAGCCATCTCCATGCGAGATAAAGACTAACTTTCCTAAAACACCGTTGAATGAAACATGAACACTGCCCCTCGTTCTGGTAATCTCAGTTTGAATACCACAATCTTAACAACTAAGATTAATGATAACGAATGCTATTTAGTCCAAAACCATAATCGCCCAGTATTTTGCATGTCGTTCTCTGTTGCTTGCTTTACTCTTGCTTTTATTCTGTTGTTCGGTTTTAGATTTCATGTCTGTGTTTTATGTCTGCATCTTAGGGCTTTAATTTTTTTACTTGTAAACAACCTAGAGAACCTTCACTAATAATAATAATAATAATAATAATAATAATAATTAATAATGATAATATAATAATTTTTATTTATACCCCGCCCTCCCCAGCGAAGGCTGGGCTCAGGGTGGCTAACAAGCAATAATAAAAACAAGTTGAATGAATACAACTTAAAAACAAGATTAAAATACAACATTAAAATATTGAAACATTAAAATATCAAAATGCAGCCTCATCACAGGAGAAAGAAAAAAAAGAGGGGGAGGGAATCAAATTGGCTCCAAGCCAAAGGCCAGGTAGAACAACTCGTGTCTTACAGGCCCTGCGGAAAGAAAACAGATCCTGCAGAGCCCTGGTCTCATGAGGCAGAGCGTTCCACCAGGCCGGAGCCAGTGTTGAAAAGGCCCTGGCTCTGGTTGAGGCTAATCTGACTTCCTTAGGGCCTGTGACCACTAGCGTGTTGCTATTTATGGACCTTGAGGCTCTCCGTGGGGCATACCAGGAGAGGCGGTCCCGTAGGTACGAGGGTCCTAGGCCATGATCCTTAATCCTACTATTAAGTGGTATGTAAATAAATATTGCAAATACAAAATGAAAGTAAATATTATAGATAAGAGAGGAGTAAAACCTGGGCTCCATGGAGAAAAAAACAGTAATGCCAGAGGTCCCTAGAGGATGCAGTCTAGAAAAAATAACCCACACAATCTGAGGGATAAATAAGAGGACTAATCACATTTTGTTGGTTGAGGGCAAATAAACGGAATTTGAATCCTGGCAAGTTGGGGGCTCTGTGGCGAACTGGTTCCTGTATCCAATAAATAGGCCAGTTACCTTGTCGGGATGGGATGAAGCAGGTATGCAGTTTGAAGTTGCTCCTGGATCAGTCTCTGCTTCTTTGAGCATGGTTGCTTCAGTGATTACAAGTGCATTTACCAGCTTCTGCTCATATGGCACCTGCAGCCATTCTTGACCAGGACAGCTTGACTGCTTAAGGATTGCTGCAGTGCATTCAGTGTGTGGCTTCCCTTGGGCATAGTCTGGAACGTGCAGCTGGTACAGAATGCAGCAGACAGGCTGCTGAGGGGGGCACCCTCTCAACAGTATATAGCATCTCTGCTAAGAGAACTCGACTGCTGGCCAATATGCTGCTGGGCTCAGTTCAAGGTTTTGCTTTTAGCATTTAAACTCCTGTA
The DNA here is from genome assembly GCF_964252035.2 of Podarcis erhardii. Taxonomy (NCBI): domain Eukaryota; kingdom Metazoa; phylum Chordata; class Lepidosauria; order Squamata; family Lacertidae; genus Podarcis; species Podarcis erhardii. The sequence goes on along the minus strand of NC_138508.1, from coordinate 33,925,139 downwards.
CAACTTGGGCCAGGTTATGTGAGGGACTGCCTTCCTCCATAAACTCCTGTCTGACAATTGCATTACTCTGATGGGTCATTGTTAAGAGTATGCCCTATAGCTATGCCTTACAACAACTAATTGCAGCTCCTGTTCTTCTGAATTAGCTTCATATTGACCTCAGGCAAGCACCTAACATTTTGGCTTAATTGAAAACTTGTCTTCCAAAGAGGACTTACCCTGAAAAGTGACTCAGCTGTTTTATATTGTATACTAGATGGAATTTTGTAATTTTTGTAATATATGTTCTTTCTTTTTATATTTCTGTTGTACACTGCTTCAGAAACATTTGCTGGGATTTGTGGTTTATAAATCCTTAAACAAATTTCAATCAGAATTTGTATCACAGGCATGCAAAGCATCCACCCTGTTGCTTTCAGAAGCCCTTCCTCTTGCAAAGTTAGCATCCAATCTAGAACTTTCATTTGGCTAGAATTGATGTGTGCAGAGAGCAGACCAAATGGCAGAAGTAATCGAAGCAAACTTCCACTCAAGCCACCACAGCAAATCTTCCAGACATGAAATCTTATTCTAGATATAATCAGCTACCAACTTGCATTGGCTTGGTGCAAAGGCTGTCACCCATCCATCACTCTGATGTGCAGGTTCATCTGAATCCACCTACTCCTTTTTTTCACATTACTCGCTGTTGATGAAAGCAGAAGTTTGTTGCTAGAGAAGCCGCAGAGGTAAAGGGCAGGCCTGTTCTTCACAGATTAAAAACAACTCTGCCATACTGTTCAATTAGTCTTGCTCATAGTTGTGAGAGTAGGCTTATTAAAACTGGCAATGATTCCTGGGGTAGGTAGCCAAGAAAGGTCAGGCCCACAACACCAATTTGACAGCATCTTGGCTGTCTTCCAGAGACATTCAGGTAATTATGTTAGGATCGATTTCATAAATTACCTTGTTGGATCTGCAGTATTTTTCTGCTCTCCCTTTCTTGGGGGTGGAAAGGGTGGGGGCTCCAAAATGTAAGCAATACAGAATCTTCGTTAAGGGTTGGCTTTCAGGTTTGTGTGTGTGTAGCAAGATACCTGGTCCACCTACAGCAAGCGTGCTCTGCTTCCTCCCTCCCACAGTTCCTAATTCACTTTCTCTGCTAGTCTCCAGAGAACCAGGAGAGCAATGGGGAAGGCAGGTTTGGGGTTTGTCCCAGGTCAGGGATTCAATTTGGTGCGCTCTTCAACCACTGATAGACTCCATCTCGTTGACTAATCAATCTACGTGGTACAACCTTTATGCCTCTAATTTATCCTTAGCAGTTAATGACACATAATGTGTAAGCACATGCATGGTATATGTCCAAAAACTTTTTGCGGGGGAAATGGTGCTTTGGGATGGGGCTATTGACAGCAGAGAGGTTTAATCTTTCCCCTGCCAGCTATTTTCCTGCTTCAAATTCAGGTTCCCCTCAATCCCATGTAAATCATTCAGATGCAACTGATAAACTGCACAAATTTACCAGGTATGTTGCTGCCAGTTTCCAAGAAAATGCAACACTAGGTTTATTACAAAACAAAAAAACATTGTGCTATAGGTTTTTAGCTGCCACCATATTTAAACCAGAGGGGCAGTGAGATAGGAAGGGGTTAATACAGGCCACATAGCATTGTTGAAGATGCTGCCCCATGTTTTGTATTTCTCTGCATTTCTCTAATGGCTTTCGAATGGCTGGGATAATGAACTATTCATCTTACTTTCAAGAGCCATTTTCTCACAAACACCAACATTAACACTTGCCAGTCCCAACCTATTTTATCCCAGAAAGGTCCAATAAGGCAAAACACCTCCAGGCATACAGAGAAAGGAATATTTAACTTGACTTAATCTTCATATTCATATGCCTACATGGTAGAAGCAGAAATAAAATTGACTAGAAAAGTGTCTCAGTTTACAGCATAGCTGTTTGTGTGAGCAAGCAAATGTGAATTATAGTGAATTGTAATATATTTCATTGGCATAATCTGGTTCCCCAGTTGATAGTAAGACAGCAGACATTTTGTACAACGCATGATGGGTGAACTGCACTCAGCTTTATTTAGAACTTATTCCTAGAACTAACTCAGTTGGTCTTTAAGGTGCTACTGGAAGGAATTTTTTTATTTTGTTTTGACCATGACAGACCAACACGGCTACCTATCTGTTATTCAATAATTAGTTATGCTCTTTCTCAGCAAGTATTGGGGGGAAATGCCTATTTTCTGAGACTCTGTTCCTAGTTCATAACATTGCTATATGCACATTGTTGGGGCTGTGCACACGGGCCTTATTGTAAACCCTCTTGGGAATTGTAATTCATAGTATTATAAAAAATCCTTCCAGTAGCACCTTAGAGACCAGCTAAGTTTGTTATTGGTATGAGCTTTGTGTGCATGCACACTTCTTCAGATACACTGGAACAGAGGTCACCAGACCCTTATATATCATAGTATTATGTCATAGAATGCCACTCGAGAATGTAAAAACAAACAAACAAACAACACCCAAATCTGGAAACGGGGATTTAGATCTACATGGGGGTTCATAGAAGCCACATAAAACATTTGCAAATAACTATTAATGCAGGACTCTCAGCTAAAGCATCCATGACAGATGACCATCCAATCTCTGTTTAAAAACCTCCAAGGAAGGAGAGTCTACAACCTCCTGCGGGAGAACATTCCCCTGTTGAACAACTCTTACTGACAGAAAGTTCTTCCTGATGTTTAGTTGGAATCTCCTTTCTTGTAACTTGAAGCCAGTGATTCGAATCCCACCCTCCAGAGCAGGAGAAAACAAGCTTGTTCCCTCTTCCATGGGGATATATTGGAATATGACTATCATATCTCCTCTCGGTCTCTTTTTTTCCAGGCCAAACATACCCAACGCCTTCAACTGTTCCTTTTAAGGCTTGGTTTCCAGACCCTTAATCATCTTGGTTGCCCTCCTTTGCACATCTTTCAGCTTGTCAACATCCTTCCTAAATTGTGGTGCCCAGAGTTGGACACAGGTTAACTGTTCTATTAGCCTCTGCGAATTGTTTCAGCTGGTCTAATAAATTGCACCTGTCTTTGTTAGTTTTTATTATTTTAGATTGCTCTATTCATTAGCCCAGTTCACATGTTAAATTAAAGCATAGTTGCAAACAAACTGCTTCAATGTGAATGAACAGTGTGTTGGTTCATGTTGCTGAAAAGTTATCACTCCACTCCTTCCCCATTCGTATTGCTGCCATGCTACCAGTAAGCAAGCAAGAGTCACCCAAATCTGGGCTTGTGGTTCATTTCCCCCAAGTAAACCATGAACAGTCAGCCCAAAACAAAACTTATTAGTTCATGGAGGATAACATTATAACTGGCTACTAGCCATGATGGCTATCTTCTACCTCCACCTTCAGACAAAGTATGCCTCTGAGATCAGTTGCTGGGAATCACAAGTGAGGAGCGTGCTGTTGCACTCAGGTAGGTCCTGCTTGCAAATTTCCCATAGGCATCTAGTTAGCCATTGTGAGAACAGGAAGCTGGACTACATTGGCCTGTGACCTCATCAAACAAGAGTCTTTTCATGCTCTTACATTCTTGTAGATAAACACGCCACAAGCCCAGGTTCAGACATCATGAGAAACCAGACTCTGGCGTGTTTCTTAGTTACGCAACAGGTAAAGAGGAGCAGACTTCAGCAGCTTGTACCAGCACGCTGCCTGCTCACAGTAAACCATAGTTCATTTTTAACTATGGCTTTAATGTGATGTGTTAAGCAGGCCATGGTTCAAGCCTAGGGTGAAATAAGGAATCTTCTGGTATTGGGCCTACATTGTGCAAGGACAGAGCATTACAACAGTTTGAACAGGTAGGAGCAGGAGCAGTCTGCCTTTATGAACCTCTTGGGGGAGATTACCCTATATATGCATAGACTTGACTGTTATTAGCAGCAGACACTAATTTCTCAGGAGAACACCTGACATACTGACTGAGGTTTACTTTGTTGTGTTTAATTTTTGATACTGCTTAGTTTGCAAAAACAGAAATGCCATTGCTCAAGCCTCCGTTGACGTTCCAAGCCTCTGATTGGCTAAGTCCTACTCCCCAGTCACAAATATTCAATTTCCCATGGTGACATGGTCTGTCTGTGCTGAGAAGCATTAATTATCCATGCCTTAATTACAGAGGGAGGCAGATGGGACCCGTCCCCATTACCTTTTCTGTAGACCCACAGGTTTGTTACACTTTTAAAAGTCTATGCAGACATACTTTGATTACAACAGTGAGGAGGTCTGGGGCTTGTGGATTTCATTCAGGGCTCCCACCTCTTTCACCATAATAATTATATAAGTATAATTAATGCACTTGGCACATTAAACTGTTTTACATAAATTAAAATATGGTATTCCGCCTGATAACTATGTAACAGCCTCTAATACAGATCCTGAGATCTGATATTGGAGCAACACCAGAGAAACTGAGCACTGAAACTTTCCCTCTTTCTTGTAAAATAGGTTTCTTTTGCAAGGTGGGAATCAACCTGTTCGTTGTGGTGTAGTGGTTAGAGTGTATTACTAGGACGTGGGAGACCAGGGTTTGAATCCCTATGCAGCTCGCTGTGTGACCCTGAGCTAGATAGTCTCTCAGCCTAACCCACCTCACAGGGTTGTTGTGAGGATAAAAGCAGATAAAAGAATCATGTATGCCCCCTTTAGCTTCTTGGAGGAAAGGTAGGATAAAAATGTAATAAGTAAGAAAAGGAGTAAGAGTCTACAAATACATTTAACACATTTATTGTATTCATTGTTGGCATTCTTTTTAAGGGTTCTCTCCCCATGGCATCCATTAGGAAACAGAACTGAAGAGAATGTTTCCTTTAAACATTAAAAAGCAGAATCTAGTTAATTAATATTAAAAAGCACTTCTCAGAAGAACTGCAGCACGGGCAAGGGCAATGATAGATTGACAGGTTCAGGTGGCAAGTATATAAATATACCCAGCTAGCAATGTAGACAGTTTTGATCTCAGGCTCAACCACGAGCCTGAACAGGAGCACCTAAAGCATCAAGCCAGCCACTGTACTAGTAACTTTGTGAAATGTGTTGACATTACCTCAGGGAGAACATTCGGCAAAAGGAGCCAGATTCCACATTGCATTAGCCCTGAGTTGCTTCTTCAGAGAAGAGCAATCTAATGGTGAATATGGGCTCTACAAGAGTTCAGTGGATATGAAGTGCACACCTCAAGACTGAACTGTGGTTTTTTACTGTATTTCCCATAACACCAGAAGCCAGGACACAGAAAGATACTAGTCAGTGATACTGACTGATAGATACCTCAATAAGATGCAGCATGAAATCAGTTTAGCAGATTATTTCAAACTGAGGTTTTCAAAAGGGAGCTTCGTTATTTTCTACCCACGGTGCACATTCACAGTTTCAAACTATTTTATTCCATATTAGCTGTTTTGGAATAACTACCTCCTCTACTTTTTTTATTGACAGCCAACCAGCATAGATTAGAATCACTATTCCATAGACAAACATACAATATATTGAAAGCACTGGAGGGAAATCTGTTCTTTTACCTCTCAGGGAGTGTGGAGGAACTGGTGGTTAAAAATATGACAAGAAGTAATCATAGTTGTCACCTTTCAGATTTGAAAATAAGGGATCAGCAGCCTCGAAAATAAGGGATCAGCAGCCTCACCTGTCCTGGGGACAGTCTACGGGATATCTAACAATCTGGGATAGCAGTGGGAAGCAGCGGGAAACGGCGCTGGAACAAGGAAATTTCCCACAAAAAAAGGGAAGGTTGACAGCTATGGGTAATTAAACTGCCTACAAGACCAATAGTGGGGCCAATGGTCAAGAAGGCAGTTTTTGCATGTGTTGTAGAGAGAAGTGAGGGGCAGATGGGGCTCATCAACCTGGGAAGGTAGCCCATCTAGAAGGAAAACTAATCCTAAACCTCCACTGCCTCGTGGAATATCTTTGGGAGATGAAAAGGTTAAGGAGTAAACCCTACACAAATCAGGAATGGAGTCCCTAAGATGGTTGGATGGCAAGCCCTGCAGCCAAGCTGGTGCCAAACATATTGCTCTACTTTCCTTTGGGCCATATCAGCAAGGCTGAGAGTGGGGTCTTGTTGTCTGGGAAGCCCAGGATCTCCATACACACTACTCAGGCTTGTACCCCAAGGAGGAAACGTTGGTGCTGCTAATGCAGCTGTTTGACTTCCTACCCGGAGGCGCACTCCATTGTCTCTCGAGACAGATGGATACCAACAACAACAACAAGTTACTGCCTCTCAAAGATGAATGTCTCATTCCAGTACATCTATTCCAAGAACGAAGATGTTTATTCAGGTACTCAGAAATATATGCCTTGAGAAATATATGTCATGAACAGACATCCAACCAAAATTATCTACACTGTATGTTTGATAAAAAGTCATATGGTAGCAACACAGTTTCAATTTCTGGCTGATCCTTTGCTTTAAGAAAGCTGAATATAAAACTCAATGTAACTGATAGCTTTCCCCCTCCCCCCACTTGGCTTGATTTACTGATAAAAATGGTTACACTAAGGGAATGCTGTTGCCCTGTGATTAACAAACAAAACACATTCTGTACTTGAATGACAAGTAAAGCTATGAACTTTCTCTATAATACTGTTATGAGTGTGTGAGTGCTAGACACTTTTCAATTCCTGGACCCAGGAAGTGTTAGAATTTAATCAAGCCTCCAGAATCCCTAGACCCAATCATGGTTAAAATATAAGGCCAACTTCCTCATGAGCAGCAAGAGAGGGTCATAGAGACACCACAGTCTCCGCTATGCCTCATTCCAAAAAGGAAACATGAACCGGGGGCTGGAACCCTCAGAATCTCTTAGCATTCAGAGATTGGGTATATGTGCAGCAATATATCCAACTGTTATAAGAATGAAATCAAATATAACAGGAGACAGGTTGGAAAATATACAGTATTAACTTTAAGCTTGGTTCTGTATCTATTTATTAAAAATGGTTAAGGGGTATCTGCTGCCTTCTGTGAATTTAATTTGCTGTCTGGATAGAAAGCATTATTAAAGTTCAAAAACATGGACTGCAATTCAGGATCAGAGCCTTGGTGAATGTATAAAGCATTGCTTGTGTACAATGTTCAGCTGTTGACCAAGTCCACACCCGCTAGCAAAAGCCACAACAGTGAATGAGCTGTATTTACATTCTTCTCCATGCCCTTCTTGGACTTGGACTGATCTTCTCATCTGCCCTGCATCTTTTGATGTTATTGTTTGATAGGCTGTCAAGTCAGCTCCGATTTCTTGAGCTGTTCTGCTGCTTGTCTTTCAAGTGAAGATGTTATGGCCACTCAGGATGCAATTGGCTTAGCTACTCTGATGTCACAAAGAACCAGGTCAGTCTTGGGCTAGGCAGCTAAGAACTAAGAAGAATTTTAAGAGCTTAGAATTGGCATTCCAAGATCCATGTGATACTTTTGTTAAATTAAATCAGATCTGTGCTTCTCAAATGCCATAAACTTTTTTTGAATTTTGCTGCAGATCCACTGAGCACTTCCAGAATCCTTTTATGGAAACACATACATTTTGTGTTTGTGGGATAAATCCCCCTTTCTAGGTTTTCACACAACAGAATAGCTTTTGTTCAAAAGGTGAATACTTTGCCAGTTTCCCTGAAACCACTTTTTCTCTACAACTCTAAACATGTAGCATACCTGTTTTCAACCTGAAAACTACTACCAATATAATGAAAGTCACAGTAACTGGGAAACTCTATTTCAATTGGAACTATATAACGCTAGCATATGGGCTAGCAAATATCCGGAATGCGGCCATGCTCTAGTCTTTCTGAAACGCTTATATAGGATAGCACCTTCTTTGACTGGGAAATCTCTTTTCCATCTGTTTCTGCTAATTGGTGGTCTTGCGGAATTCTTGTTTCGCATCATGAACTTGATGTTTTATGAATGTTGTGTTATTAATGTTGTTGGAAGAGGTTTTTAGAAGCTTCGTTAGTTGTTGATATTGTATTTTTGAATCTTTTGTATGAAAACTGTCTTGAAGACTTATACTGTGTTTTAAAATATTTATATGCCACCTTTCAGACAAGGAAACAATGTGTTGTGATATTTGTCCAGAGCCTTAAATCTTGAGGCTGCAATCCTATTCAGATTTACATGACTTATCAAACACAGTGAAATATACTTCCGATTAAACATGTTAATCCTTGGAAGTACCACTGAAAAACTTTGACTTATTTCCAAGTAAAGTGAATGTTGGAAAGAGTCAAAGAATATACAATGACGTTTTAATGTATTAGCGTAAATCTAGAATGTTTGTTTTATTTGTTGGTAAAGCTGTTCTTTTTACTGTGTCTGGCATTATCTACTATATGTATTTCAATTATTTATAGTACTGAAATATAATTACTTACATTTTTAGCTGTTATTTTGGTGTGTGAAACCAGTTAACTCCAAGGAATCTTTGCATGTGTTATACTGGCCAGTGTGATATGTTTAGATAAATAGTAGTGCACAGATCTCAACTTTTTGAACTGTGTGAACTCACATTTGCTTTGTAAGTCACAGTTGGCTATGTGCAGCTAATGACTGTGCTATACTTCAAACACTGAGTGCAAACACATCAGATGTTCCTCTCCTGATCCCTCCTAATAGGAATCTCTTCAGAACTGTTCATAGTCAAATATATGCTACTTAGAGGTATCTATGGCAGAAGGAGTCATACAGTTTTTTCCTTTCAAAGTGTCCTACAGGCAGGCACAATAATGCTGCATCCTGGAACTATTCAGACAGTCTCATAATGTGTGCTTCTCATGGATGCAAAACTTTAAAGCAATTTCATGGTTCTTTCTGCACCAGTGTCTAACACAGAACAGATGGATTCTGCTATTGTGAAAAGTATCTCTCATAGTAGCTGCTAAAGAAAAACCGATGCAAAACTGGGTCCCATGTTGTTTTTTCCTCACTGTTGATTGAGAAAATCCATTCAGGTGTGTTTATCTGCAGCACCCACATAGTATGTAATGCTGTGTTGCTCTCCGAGTTTTCAGCAATTCAGGATCTTGAGGAAAGCTTTACGGAACTCATTGTTGAAGGTGGTGTAGATGACAGGGTTGAGGGCACTGTTGAAATACCCAAGCCATGTGGTAGCACTGTACAACTCTGGGGAGATGTGGCAAGCTTTGCAATGGGTATTCAGTATGTGTGTCAAAAAGAATGGCAGCCAGCAGACTATGAAAGTCCCTAGAATGAGAAAGAAAATGAGATGTCACCATCACTTTGGCTCAGAAGGGCTTTGGCTCAATCTGCCCACCTGAGAGCCAATTCATAGTTCTTTCCATTATTTTCAGGGCATCCTCACACATAACTAAAGAAACATCTTTGAAAGTCTCTTGGCTATTTAGCCACGTGGAAATAATGATAAAGGAGGAAAGAAAGTAGAAGAGAAATATTTTAAAGCAAAATGTAGATTTACATTGAAACTGCAGACAACAAGCTTTTTAAGTGTAATTTTTTAAAAGCACTCTTCCTCTCTGTGGTTCCTCCAACCAAATTTGTAGCCTGCTGCAGCTGCTTTTGTTAAAACAAAAAACAAAACCTCAAACCTGTTATATATGTCTGCCATGTAATATTCAGTTGGGTCCTCATTCTTGCACAGCCTGTTCTTTCAAAAGGAGCAAAAATACTTACCAAGAACAATAGCTAGCATTTGTGTGGCTTTCCTCTCTCTGAGCTGTATTGTCCGATGCTGCTGAGATGGTAGCTTCAAAGAGGTTGCTGTTTTGCCATTGTTGAGTTTGCGTACTTCTAAACTTTGTTCTTTGACTTTTGTCCTCACCTTTAGATCAACAACCTCTCTATCCCCTGTACTGGAGATGGAAACTTCGTGGCAGAAACTGCAATATTGCTGCAGTTCTGTGGGCGTCAGGGGCTTCTTCTCAGCAGGCAGCCTTTGGCCTGAACTCTTTAGCTGCAAACAACACAAGAGTGCGCTGGGAAGCTTCTGGTGCAAAGCTTTCCTTTCTGTATGTTGCTGAAAAACAAGAGGCCAACAAGAATCAGGAACCACTTAGAAAGATGGGGAGCTGCCTTAGACCAAGCCAGAACACCGGTCATTTTAGCATAATATTGTTGACACGGACTAGAAACATCTCTCTAGGGTTTCAGGCAGAAATTCTCCCCAGCCTTATCTGGGACTGATCCTGGGACCTTTGTTATGCAAAACTTGTAGGGTTCCACTGACCTGTTATAAATCTCTCTCTCTCTCTCTCTCTCTCTCTCTCTCTCTCTCTCTGTGACACCAAAGTGTAATCCGAAGATCACAGGGCGGTTTACAATATGAAAACACAAAAATAGATAGCATAACAAACAAAACCTTTTTTATATCTTGCTTTTTCCTCAAAAGAGCTCAAAGCAATAAGGACCAAACAGGCTTTCTCCCAGGGAGACATATGTCAGACAATGTGAGGAACATTATAGACATTTTGGAACTATTGGAGACTGACATAAATAGAAAAGCAGTTTTGATTTTTGTGGATGCGGAGAAAGCCTTTGACAATATTTCTTGGAGCTTTATGAAGAGGAATCTCCAAGGGATGGGGGTAGGCCAAAACTTTGAAAACGGTATAGGTGCAATATACTCTGAGCAAAAAGCTAAATTAATCGTGAATGGTGTAGTTATGGATGAGATCTCAATAGAAAAAGGGACACGACAGGGATGCCCAATATCCCCTCTATTGTTTATATCGGTCCTGGAGGTGTTATTGAATATGATTAGAAGGGACCAGCTGGTTGAAGGAATACAGCTCGGAGCTAAACATTATAAGTTAAGAGCATTTGCAGATGACCTAGTTTTGACTCTGCAAAGGCCAGAAGCCAGTACAAAAAGAGTTTTAGAAATAATTGAAATATTTGGTCAAGTGGTAGGTTTTAAATTAAATAAACAGAAGACAAAGGTGCTGGAAAAAAACTTAACGACGGGGGAAAAAAGATAGTTTCCAAAGGGAAACTGGTTTGGAAATAACAAAAAAAGTGAAATATCTGGGGGTGAATTTAACATCTAAGAATGTGAATTTATTTAAAGATAATTATGAGAAATGTTGGTCGGAAGTTAAGAAAGATATTGACATATGGTCTAGGTTGAGACTCTCCTTGTTAGGCCGAATTGCTGTTATCAAGATGAATGTATTGCCGAGATTGTTGTTTTTATTTCAGACATTACAAATTCTGGATAGGATGGACTGTTTCAAGAAGTGGCAGAAAGATATATCCAAATTTGTCTGGCAGGGCAAAAAGCCCAGAATAAAATTTAAGATTTTGACTGATGCAAAAGATAGGGGGGGTTTTGCTCTGCCGGACTTAAGACTTTACTATGAAGCAGCAGCTTTCTGCTGGTTGAAGCAATGGCTACTTCTTGAGGATACAGACATTTTAGACCTGGAAGGGTATGATAATAATTTTGGCTGGCATGCATATTTATGGTATGACAAGGCAAAGGTTTATAAAGGCTTTAAAAATCATATTGTCAGGAAAGCTTTGTATAATGTTTGGAATCGATATAAGGATTTGTTGGAAAGTAAAACACCCAGATGGTTGTCACCAATGGAAGCTAGAGCGGTGAAAAAACTTAACATGAACTCTAATTGGCCAAAATATTGTGAAATTATAGAATATGATGGTGAAAAGGTTAAATTACAGAGCTTTGAGAAACTAAAATCCAAGGTTCGAGACTGGTTACATTATTATCAGATAAATGAGACTTTTAAGCAGGACAGGAAACTAGGATTTCAGAAGGAGAGGTCAAAATTGGAAACAGAATTGTTAGAGACCAATACTAAGAATCTGTCTAAAATGTATAACTTGTTGCTGAAATGGAATACACAGGATGAAACGGTTAAATCAGCTATGATCAAATGGGCACAAGACTTAGGTCATGATATCATGTTTGCTGACTGGGAACAGTTATGGACCACAGGCCTTAAATTTACGGCATGTAGTGCCTTGAAAGAAAATATAATGAAAATGATCTATAGGTGGTACATGACCCCAGTCAAGCTTGCAAAGATATACCATTTGCCCAATAATAAATGCTGGAAATGTAACGAATGTGAAGGAACTTTCTACCACCTTTGGTGGACCTGCCCAAAGATTAAGGCCTACTGGGAAATGATCTATAATGAAATTAAGAAAATCCTTAAGTGGACATTTGCAAAGAAACCGGAGGCTTTTCTCTTGGGCATGGTCGGCCAATTGGTACCAAAGAAAGATAGGACATTTTTAATGTATGCAACTACAGCAGCAAGAATCCTTTTGGCAAAGTATTGGAAGATGCAAGAATTACCTACTCTGGAAGAATGGCAGACGAAGGTGACTGAATTTATGGGACTGGCAGAGATGACCGGCAGAATCCGTGATCAGAGGAGAGAGACAGTGGAAGAGGACTGGGAAAAATTCAAAATATATCTTTTTTTTAAAAAAATAATTTTTATTGGGTTTTTACATTTTATAACAACAAACACACACACAAAGACAAGAACACACAAACACACAAATACAATTACATACCCTAATTTTCTTTACCCACTTTCATTGACTTCCCCCCACCCCCTCCTCTTATATCCCAGTTCCAAAATTAATTCAGCAAGTTCTTACCTAACCTCTTAAAGATATTCATATTGTTTTTTAAAAATTAAATTCTTTTTGTTTATCTATATTCAACTTATCCAATTCTCTTATAATCATTAATTTCTTTTTTTTAAGGTCGATCTAACTTCCCCTCCACAAATTTTCCCTTTATTATATTAATTATAGGTCACATTGACCAAGTAAAACAAAACATAACATTTTATAGTTCTATTCTCTCCCCCCCCGCCCCGGTTTCTGTCCCTTCCCAGACAAATGTCCAAAAAAGAAACAAACAAAAAATAGTTCTTAGCCCGGATTTCTCACGTCCGAGGCGTCTGATTCTCTGTCAGTCCCTCTCTGCCAACTATATTGATAGTCCTCTTTGTTGATCCTAAGACCCCGAAGGAGTTCAGTCAGAGTCACATCATATTTTCTTTCATCCAGAATGTTAAAGAGTGTTTGCTGCGAAAGACCATCTAGTTTTCCATACTCAAGAGGAAAGTCCCAATCATGTTGCTTTATTCTTTTTAGTTTTAATATTCCAAGTACTCCAGGGACTTCTCTCTTCTTCTTTCTCATCTTTCGCAGGTTTGTAATCCAAAGGTCTTCTTGCTCATGCTCTAACAATGCAGATTCCTGGTTGATATTTTCCACTTGTAGTGTCTGAACTCCTTCTTTCTTCTCTGTCAATTCCAAAGGCATCTCTTCCTGCTCAGCTGCAGAGTTTTTATCATGCGTCTCCTTTGTGCATTCAGCAGAGTTGTTTGTTTCAGAATTCAAGGTCATAAAAACTTTACTCAGAGCCATACTCTGCTCCTGCAGGATTCCCACGAGAAAGAACATTTTTTCTATCTCCGCCAGTAATTTTCCCTCTGCAGCCATTGTATTGTCACTAATTCCCCCTAGGGGGCTTTCAATTATTTAATAGTCCTTTTCCAATAATCTGTTACTTTGTTATTATCAATACTTTGTTTCCAATCGCCTCAGTCCAAATGTATCAGCTTTAATTCCAAGAGTTGTTAAATAACAAAATTCTTACTTTGTCCGCCCGTTTGACAGCTTCTTTGACAGCTGTCAAACTCCTTTCACTTCTTCCTCCGGCACCCAAATAGGACACTCCCGGGTTTTGGGGGGGGGATTACACACAAAGTTCCAAAATTCCCTTTCTCTCCAGCACAAAATCTTCTTCTATCAAATTTGTGAAAAACTTTTAAATCATCAAAACAATATTCATTCCGCCTTAATTCTCCGTTCCTTGCTTTAAATCGTCTATAAGTAGAGGGGGTGCGGACTTCCCTTTAACACATCCCCCGATCGTGCCGAATTCACAGGATAAAATTTTTAAAGTCCAAATTCCACTACTCACGGGTCCTTTGTTATCCAGTCCAAATTTTGGGAAGAAAGTCAGCGCTCTCCGGCCATGGCTTGCGGCTTCACTCCACTGAGGTAGCGGTCTACTCTCAGCACCACGCCACTCTCCGTACCCTCTCCACAGCCTTTAAAAAGGCTCTTCGTGGGTCGGGGAGGGCGCTTAAGGTGCCCACCGAGTCACCAAGTCCGCAGGCTTCCGCGCCTGCGGTTTCTGAGGGTCCCCGTGTCGCCGGCACGGCAAGACCCGTCCTCAGTAGAGCCGATTCCCTCCGGAGCTCGGAGGGAATCCGCCATTAGCCGTTCGCGCTAACCCGGAAGTCCTCAAAATATATCTTAAGAACTGCTGTAAAATTTCAGACTGATAAAATGTCAAGGGGTAAGAAACAGAGAATTACAGCTGTAAATGTTTAAGTTAAGAAAACCTGAGGGAAGTTAAATATAAAAATGGAATGAAGGATTGCTAAAAAATTGGAAACAAGGGTGCAGTGAAGGGGAGGTATGGGGAAGTCATGTGTTGTTTGTGTATGTCTTTTTGTGTGTTTTTGTTTATGAAAATTAATAAAAATTATTTTTTTTAAAAAAAAAAGAGCTCAAAGCAGCAGACTTGGCTTCCCCCTTCCCAGTTTTATCCTCATAACAACCTGGTGAGGTTACAAAGAAGAAATTGTGACTGGCCCAAGTTTGTCCAGTGAGCTTCATGGCTGAGTGGGATTTTAAATCTGAATTTCCTCAGTTCTAGTTCGACACTCTAAACCCTCTGTTATCACACTATTTGGCTGCTAGTTAGTATAAAACTGATATTTAACTTAACCCATATAGTGTTGCAAATTGTATATGTAATTTCTTCCTTAGGGTAGGGGCAGTATATCTGATATTTAAAATACCTGTGCTTTAAATAATGTGTGTTTCGACTGAAATTAGTGGTCAGAAACTTTATTCATAACAAAAACTAACCACTAAAGTGGGTGCATAATCTCTTGTAGCTTTTATTGCCTGAGGTTGCACTTGCTGCAGCAGTCCTGATGGCATTCTGTGTTCCCAACAGAGATATTTGATACCTTATTTGCTACCTTATGATACCCATTTAGGTCTATGAACCTGAAACTAGTAAATAAAATACTTGTTCCCAAAAGTAAGTAGTAAAATTAGTAGTTCAAAGGCAAGTAATTTATTTCACTAGTGCTTGTTACCACATAAGTGAATAATTCCAGTAGAGCTGGAAATAGCTGATATGAAGACTAACAGATCCATCATTGCTCATGATTGGTAAACACTTTCAGCTGCTCCTCTGTTAATGCTATGCTCAAATCGGCTTTGCATATTCAAAACCCTGCAAAGTTGTTCTGAGCAGATATGCCCATGTCTTATTGCCCACTCAGCAGGGTGGGGTGGGGAAAAGCATCTGTTCCAACTGAGGGGTGAGTCTGACTAAAACAAATAACCAGAGAGGAAGAAATTAAGAAACCCCTTCCATTCTTAGAACATGAAAAGTGTGGTTTTGGGTCTGACTAAAGGTTTACTAGTATCCTGCCAGAGGCCTATGGAGAGCCCACAAGTAGGACATGAGGTTAGACAGAGTGAATGCATTGCAGAAGGCCAAAAGCAGCCCATGTGGTACCTCCAGGTGGGAGCTGTAGTCTTAACAACAGCTGCAAGGAAACAACAGCTGCAGTAGTTTATGGGAGCTGAGCAGACGCCATATGAGGAAGAGGCACAGGAGGTGCAGAAATGAGGCCTACATAGGCCTGTTGCAAGTCGATAGGGCTGTTTCTATTTCACCCCTTCTGGGCTCCAGTAGAACCCTACAGGCATACTATATAGAATATGACAGTTAAGGCCCTTTCTAAATAAAGCCTTTTTGTTTGTGGGTCATACCTGTTGTTTGTAGCAGGTTTTACCACTGTGGCTGCTTTGTCTGGAGAGGATTCGCTTCCTTTGTCTCTGCCTCAGCACCATATAAATCCGGATGTAGAGCAGCAGGGTCACCAAAAACGGAAGATAAAATGACACCACAGAGGAGTAGATAACAAAGTTGGGATTGGATATGGAACAAATATTTGGATCACCTGAGCAAAAAGACACATAGAAAAGAGAAGGTAGAGTAACTTTCATGCTACATATTTGTGTGTGTGCATAATAAAGGTATGGTTCTTAAAACAAATACAATATGTTTTTGTTTCTACAAACTAGTAAGATCTAAAAAATGTAGTTTGGAGGCTGAACATTTTCCAGTAGTCATTTTAATATCTCCCACAGTTGACAGAAGTCTTTTCCAGCTTGTTCTTGGAAAAAGGGGAAGCTGAGTTCTTAAAGCCGTAAGCCGTAGGAGGCCCCATGTTTGTGTACAAAGCCTGTGCTTCAAGGTATTGTTACTGTATTTACCTGTGGTGTTGAAGCCAAAGAGAAGAGGGCAGGAAACGGCAAATGCCAACAACCAGACCACTGCTATCATAATGGACACTCTTCGGCAAGAGCTGGGCCCTGTGCTGTACTGATAATGAACAGGCATAACCACTGCAGTGTATCTGCAAAGTGAACCAACTCCAAAGCAAGGGTGATGAAGACGGAGGAGTTGTTGTACAAGAAATGTATAGGGAAGGGAAGGGAATTCAGAAACAGAGGAAGAGAAGACAAAGTTGAATTCAGAGTGGAAGAAAGTAAAAGAAGAGAAGGGAAAACAGAATAAATTCAATGATGCAAAATGGAAGATGAGAAAAGTGAAAAACAATTCAGTAGTAATAGCCAGAGATTAAAAAAAGCAAGTGGTGTGGAAAAGAGATTGGAAAAAAGAGTCAGGTAAGTCAGTATCTGTTAATGGTAAGAAGAGGTAGCGAATCAAAGACATAGCCAATCATGACAAGAGATTTCTACAAGCAATGCTTTCTGCACACGTGTGTGTGTGTGTGCATGTCAGAGGATGTGGCCATGTGTAATGAATACCTGACTTGTGTAATGAATACCTGACTATCTAAAGAAGTGTGCATGCACACGAAAGCTCATACCAAGAACTAACTTAGTTGGTCTTTAAGGTGCTACTGGAAGGAATTTTTTTATTTTGTTTTGACTATGGCAGACCAACACGGCTACCTATCTGTAACCTGACTTTTTTGTTAATGAAAAGCAGCAGCTGGAGGCCATGATTTTGAGTGAAGGTACAATATCTAGAAAAGGGATTGTTAATCTTTTCCCATTTGCCTGCTCAAAATCACAATCTGTTTTCCTCCTTTGTGTGGTTTCAGCATGGGCAGCACCAGAGGGGGGGGGGAGTTCACCCCCATCAAAGAAGCTCACTCCTCACACTGCTGAACTCCTGTCATTAACATATACTGCTATTTTTCTTTCAGAGATCTTAACATATGGAATGCAATTGCCCCCCGCCCCTGAAATATACTTTGCTTCTTCTGTGCCCCACCCCTTTTTCTGGTGCTGTCACTGGGTTTCAGATGCATGACTGGGTGGAATAAAAATGGCCAGTGCAGAAATATTTTGTTCCCCTCCCCACTCCTTTTAAGTGAGTGTAAAAAAGGTTGAGGCGCTATTATATGTGTGTGCATGTAACATATGTATAGGCCTCATTCACACATTATGTTAAGCCAAGCTATGTGTTAACAGGACTGCATGAAATTGTTAGCTCCCAGAGATGAGCCTGCACCCACTTTGCTATCTGCCCCCCGTCTTTTTAGCACAGCATGACATGACAGATAAGTCAAGGTTTTTAGGGTGTTGTCCAAGCTGGGGAGGGACGCGGGTGGTGCTATGGGTTAAACCACAGAGCCTAGGACTTGCCAATCAGAAGGTCGGCAGTTCGAATCCCCGCGACGGGGTGAGCTCCCGTTACTCGGTCCCTGATCCTGCCAACCTAGCAGTTTGAAAGCACGTCAAAGTGCAAGTAGATAAATAGGTACCGCTCCTGTGGGAAGGTAAACGGCGTTTCCGTGCGCTGCTCTGGTTCACCAGAAGTGGCTTAGTCATGCTGGCCACATGACCCGGAAGCTGTACATCAGCTCCCTTGGCCAATAAAGCGAGATGAGCACTGCAACCCCAGAGTCGACCACGACTGGACCTAATGGTCAGGGGTCCCTTTACCTTTACCTTTACCAAGCTGGGGATTGTGGTTAATGTTTCTTCTCCTTAGCCGTAAAATGTAACCATAGGACTAACCTTAGGTACAGATTGTGCTTAAGGAGGAGGGAACTCTGGGATTCATCTAGCACGTTTGCACGGTCCTGATATGCCATGGCTTACCATGATGTATGAACCAGGCCATAGTTTGCTATCACATCTGCTTAACTTTATGGTTACTCAAATGATTCCCCGAGTTTACTTTGCTAACAAAGAAATAGTTTGGGAATCTAATGTCTGACACATACATAACACTATCATATGTGGCACAATTCTCTGACATGTTACGTGGCATGCACATATGTGGCACAATTGTCTTTCTACATAAATCCCTAACATAAATTCAACCCACTTCCCCATCTTAGCCCACCTGAGAACCTCCCATTTCTACACAGTTTACTGTTGTGCTCTTTTGTTCTTACCTGTCAATGCTGATAGCACAGAGATTTAAAATGCTGGCTGTGCACATCATCACGTCCATAGTAACAAATATGTCACAGCAAACACGGCTGAAATTCCAGACTCCTCCCATCACCTAAATATCAACCACAAAATGTCACTATTGGCATTGCACTGAATACTAACACACTGCAGTTGCTCCTTCCCATTAGAATTGTAGAATTGTTTTATATGGACTTGTTCGTAGCGGAAAGCTGTGTGGCTCCTAGGATTAAACTCATATATCCTCTTGCAGTTAGTCCTGCCTTTGAGAATTAAATGCTGCTCTAGACACAAATCTAGAAAGTGGGGAATGGACGTGGGGATATGTTAACTAGGTTCACCAGGAGATAGATATATATAGATATATATATATTTCCATCACAAAAGAACTGAAGCATCAAACCCTGCAAATAAACATTCAAGTTCACGCTTGCAGATCCGGGGAAATCAACACCCAGGGTTAAACTAGACATGACACTAAATGTGCCAGTCTCCCTGCCTGCCCCAGCTCCTTCCCTTACTTAATAGTAGGGGCAGGAAACCTATTTGCATTGAGGCTGCAGTGCACGGAGAGGTAAAATTTAGCTGATTCAGCAGCTGTGTTTGTTCAATTATTCATGGTGTATTTACCCAGACTACGTTACTGTAATACATTGCAAGTGGAACTGCATCTCCAAAATGTTCAAAAACTGTAAGCGGTGCAAAATGCAGCAGCTAGATTATTACATGGGGCCAACTACAGAGAGCATGTAATCCAACCCCAACCCCCAAAGCTTCACAGGTTGTCAGTTTGTTTTGGGGCACAATTCAAAGTTTTGGTATTGGTCTTCAAATTACCATGACCTGGATATCTAAAAGACCATCTTTTCCCTCATGAACCTGCCCACCAATTAAGATCTGTTCTGGAGGCTTTTGTTGTTGTTGTCCCCCACCTCCTGGGCTCTGAAAGGATACTGAAAAGAAGGCCTCTTCAGCAGTGGCACCCAAACAGTGGAACTCCGTCCCTGGATATATTTAGAACCAGAGAACTTATTAGGCCAGTATTTTTTTAAAAAATTTTTTTGCACAGGCTGCCTGATAATTAATTAACCATGGAGGCTTTCCTCAGTGTCCCACCATTGGAACTTTATCCCCCATGGAAATGTGAGGCCAGGCCTTCTTGTCTATGGTTGTATCCTGGCTTTTTAATTCCCTGCTCCGTGATATTTGGCTGGCTCCTATGTTGGTAACCTTTCGTTAAAAGTATGGCTGCTCAAGCAAGCATTATGAATTGTTTTCATGTGTAATTTTATGATTCATTTTGTATTGGCTATTTTGCTGAATTTTTGTTATCCACCTTGAGATCTTGAAAAAAGTGGGATATCAATAGGTTTTTTAAAAAAATAGAATAAAAAGTCTGGTGCCTTCTTCACCAACATTTAGACAATGGATGAAGGCCATGCTGTTCTCTCAGGCTTAATGGCTTTTTATGATATCTGCCTCCTTTTAATTGCCTGATCTGCTATTATTTTTAATTGAGTTGTTTGTCTTTTTGTTTTTATTGTGGTTTCTCATCTGCTGTTTTATTGTTTTGTTGTAAGCCAGAAAATAGCTTATCTCCTGAGTTTACGCCAATAAAACTTAGAAACGTGAGAAGTTAGGAGTCCAACGTTGTTTATTGCAAAGCAATAGGTTACAGTCAGATCGTTCCGCAAAACTGCAACCCTGCCTGGTGGTTCAGGCAGTGGTATTTATAAAATTTCAAACAAAGCATTTCAATTTTCACCAATCATATACATCATTACCTCATTTCATATTTAAAACACATGCACAATAAGCACTGGCAATTTAATAATAATAATAATAATTTATTATTTGTGCCCCACCCATCTGGCTGGGTTTCCCCAGCCACTCTGGGCAGCTTCCAACAAAGATTAAAAATACATTTAAATGTCTTCCCTAAACAGGGCTGCCTTCAGATGTCTGCTGATTAAGTTCTGATTCCCACTGTGTTCTGTTACATTTTGTTAGTGTGCATGTTGGGAACTTGTGTTATGTGTAGCCATTTGTGCCATGAGGCAACTTATGTTCTAGCTTTGAGCTGTATCTTTGTGATTCACATATTAGCTGTATTTCTGCCCCAATTTTTTTTTTTGGGGGGGGACAACTTGCAAGAAGGCTGATCGCCG